>NC_062282.1:51955484-52272671 GCF_902655055.1 Lutra lutra
CAGTTTGGGAACACAATTACAAATCTAGTTTCTGTTTTGGCTCGGTGTTCTCTTTTGTAAGTAACACAGACCTGAACTCCGGCTCCAGCTGTGTTTGGCTTTGTCTGTTTGTGAAGGGCAAGGCCTCTTTGTTTCTCTGCCTTGTTTTTACTCCTCAACAACCATCTCACAGTGCCTTAGGTTTGTGCTGACACTCTCTTGCTGGCTGGTAACTGTGAGCCATGAATAAAGCCAACAAATGGGGGAAAATCATACTGGCATCATTTTACTTATTACCAGCATCACGGGTTCCCTGGACCCATTAGGTGCCTGTGGAGATTCAGATAAATCTTCTGGATCAGGGGGTCAGAACTAAGTTTGTTCAACTCCTATGAAAACAGCCTTCTCTGTGATATGCAGCCGTGCTGCAGAAGTCAGCAGGCCATGGCTATGTTTATCAGCAAGACTCCCAGCTCAGGCCCTGCCCATGTCTTCTGGGGCCATGGCTGTCTGCACCCAGCCAAATCAAGCCCTCCTTCCAAGGGGGTCAATATCTGCCACTGGATGACCTAATGCGGGTTTGCCTCTTGACACACGGATCCTTAAAAATGCAAGTAATTGGAGCTTAGGGGAGCAGAGATAGTCAGTTTAAGTCCCACTGCCTGATTTTTAATGAGATAGTGCTTGATATCTTTGTTTTCAGGGCTAAATGTCTCTTCTAGTATTTCATGCCCTTGGAGGGTAACTGCAGGAGCTCAGGACACAAAAAAATGGGACCAACCGGGGCGCCTGGGTGGCTCAGTGGGTTAAGCCGCTGCCTTCGGCTCGGGTCATGATCTCAGGGTCCTGGGATCGAGTCCCACATCGGGCTCTCTGCTCAGCAAGAAGCCTGCTTCCCTCTCTCTCTCTCTCTCTCTGCCTTCCTCTCCGTCTACTTGTGATCTCTCTCTGTCAAATAAATAAATAAAATCTTAGAAAAAAAAAATGGGACCAACCTCGTGTGTGACTAGCTGTGGGCTCTAGCAGTGACACAGCTTTTTGTCCAGGCTCCTATCCCAGTCACAGGTCACCTTGCCTCCTTGGAAATAATCTAATAAACTGTGCTAGCATGCAGCCTAAGTTCAAATACCAGCTCTAGCATTTTCTAGCTCCATGACCTTAACAAGTCATTCTACCTTCTGCAAGCCTCGGATTTCTGATCTGTAAAATGATAATCATAGTAGCTTCCTCACAAGGCTGCAGGGGAAATTAAATGAGTACTCAATAGCACCCAATAAATTCTAGCTATTGCAGTTACTCTCAAGAGTATCGGAGCGGGCGGCACATTTTAACCAGGTGCCCCAGAGCAGCTCCAGAAAGACAGTGGATTGGAGGTAGGTCAAAAAGCTCTATGGCACCTCATTAGACAGCCAGCTCCATGAGGCCATGACTGTGCCTTACTCACTTGTTTCCCTATTCCTGGTGCTTTGGAACCTAGGAGGCACCCAAAAATTATTTGAAAAATTAATGAGACAGATGGACCTAAGTTTAATTACTTGTTCTGCTATTTTTTGGTGTTGGGCAAGTTATTTACCTCTCTGCTTCTGAGTTTGCACGTTTATGAAATGGGGAGAAACAATCTTGTTGGGATAGCTACAAGAATAGCTAATTAATACTTTGTGTTTGTTCTGTGCCAGGCACTGGGCTGAGTACTTTCCATGGGCCACCTCATTAGATCTTCCTAACGGTCCTTTAGTAGTAGGTGTGGATGCTGGGTTTCTGTTGGTGGTGTTGTTTGTAGATCGTGTAACTGATGTTCAGAGAGGTCAAGACTGTGTCAGGATGACGAAGCTGCAGAGAGATGGAAATGGGGTTCTCAACCAGTTAGACTGATTCCCAGCCCCATGCTCTTCCTCACAATTTTCCAGATCTCACGCAGACTGCATGATCAAATAGGAACTCAAATGGAGCTTCTGTTGTTGCTGTTGTTAGTACTAAAGATTTCTCCCTGTGACATTTGTGGAGGGGAATAATACAATCAGCCTAGTTATCCATATGCTTACGACAATCTGTCTACATGTCAAAATCTTGCCCAGTTAAAACCCAGAGGCTGAGATTGCAGTGTGTGTGTGTGTGTGTGTGTGTGTGTGTGTGTGTGTGACCCCAGCTAGAATAAAGATTTGAAAATCAGAGCAAAAACAGGTGCTCATAAGGCATTTCAGTTGGGCAACTGTGAATAATTCCCATATGCAGTTGGCCAGGAAAGCAAGAGAAAGGGCCGGATTTCCACATCTGTGGAGTTCTGAGTGATCTGATAGGATGTGGATGAAAGAAAGTAAAGGCAGATGCCTGGGTCTGACACCTCCCTCCCCCACATGTGATGGCAAATCACAAAGTTGGGGGAAACTTGAGATGGATGGGATCTTAGAGATCATCTAGTCTTGCTGTGGAAAGAGGACCTGAGAGGCGGGGGAATTCAGAGCTGTAAAAGGGATAATGACAAAGGGTCACTGAAGAAGGATCTGCTTAAATGCCCCTTACAGTGGGCACCCATGGTTTGTGACTAGCCAGCAACCAAGCCCCTATTTTCTGGTGACATCTTAATTTGAGGAACTGCCCACAGAGTTCAGGTTCACAGACCTGAAAGCTGGAGCTGCCTCTCTACACCATGGCCACTGTTCAAGGCCACTCATACTACCCTGGTAAACCTCTGTTAGCTAGTCCATGGCAGAGTTCCCAGGACTACAGTGGGAAATTCACAGAAGGAAGATGGAGCCTTAGTTTCTCTAGCCTTCCAGAGGAGTCTCATTGTAGCATTGTGGGGCTTATTCAGCAAGTACCAGAGCAAGGGGATCTCTGTCAGAGAATTATCTAGAAGATTCAGAGGTGAATATATGTCTGTTTTAGTCAGCTACTCCCCAACCTGGACCAAAAGATGACTACACAGTTCTTAAGTGGTCAGGAAAAAGAGAAAGCCAAATATTTGCCCCAATAAGTCTCTAAAGGATCTACTGCAGCATTGTTTATAAAAGCAGAAGACTGGAATCAACCTAAGTATCCATATACAGAGGATTGGTTACATAAATTTTGGCACATTCATGCTACAGAATATTATGTGGCCATTAAGAAGAATAAGTAAGTGTTTTGTGTACTGATGTAAGACCATATCCAAGAAAAAATAAGTGAAAAAACATTAAGGTATAGAACAATGTGTAAACCATTTGGGTTTGCCCACCACAAAATAAGTGGACGTCTCCATGTATATCTGAATGGATACAGACCTTCATTGGAAAGATACACATATTCAAAGTGGTTATTTTAGGGGAGGAGAGCAGAGAGGGTGAAGACAAGCTGTTGGGAAAGCTTAATTATCATTAAATATCCATAATGCATTAAACATGTTTTTACCATGTGAATGGATTGCCTACTTAAAATAAACACATATATAATTTTTAGAAAATAAATAGTTCCTTATAAAGCAGATAGTCTCAGTTGGAAACTACATTTGCACTTCTTTCCACCCCTCAAGCCTGATCATGAGGAAGAATTAAAGGCCTTTTTTTTTTTCTTCTTCTTCCACAGTGAAGCCCCACAGCTTTGAGGTGGAAGGAGGCTACTCCAATTCTACAATATCCTTCCTCATGTGACTTGGTGGAACCAAATAAGAGAAAGGAATTGTTAAAGCTCCTACTCATTCAACATTCCTCCTAACATTTATCATGGGATGAGGAGGTGACTGACAGCCAGTTCCTCCCTTTTGTGGTTGGACAGCAGAAACTTCCAACTGAACATTCTGAGGACCACCCTGTAGCAGAGATGGAAAAAAGGCATTGCAACAATCACAACAGCTTTAAAGTCAAGTGGACCCAGATCAAACCCCTGGCTCTGTCCCTTATTAGCTTTATCATCTTGAATAAATGACTGCCTCTCTATTCCTACTTCCTCACTTGAAAAAAATGGGGTTATAACTGTACATATCTTAAGAGGTCAGGTGGAGATTAAATGAGATAGGACATGGATGGCAGGCTGATTTTAAAAGGACTCCCAGTGATTCCCGCTTCCTAGTGTTCACACCCTCCACTTGAGTGGACATGGTTACTTAATCCAATGAGTGCAGCAGGCAAAGGTGAAGGGATAGCATTTCTATAACTGTGACTTCCTTCTTGCTAACATTCTCTCTTACTCGTCTTGCATGCTTGCCATATGGTGAGAGCAATCTGGCAAGGAAGTGAGGGTTATCTCTTGACAATGGCCAGTGAGAAGCTGAGATCCTGAGTACAGCAGGCCTCAAGGAACTTGATGCTACCAGTAATCACATGAGTGATTTTTTTTTTTAAAGATTTTATTTATTCATTTTACAGACAGAGATCACAAGTAGGCAGAGAGGCAGGCAGAGAGAGAGAGAGGAGGAAGCAGGCTCCCTGGTGAGCAGAGAGCCCGACGTGGGGCTCGATCCCAGGACCCTGGGAACATGACCCGAGCCGAAGGCAGCGGCTTTAACCCACTGAGCCACCCAGGCGCCCAACACATGAGTGATCTTGAAAGTGAATCCTTCTCCAGCTAAGCCTTTCAATGAGATTTGCAGCCTCAGCTGATACCTTGATTGTTTCCTTATGGGAAACCCTGAGACAGAGAACCCAAGAAAGCTGCTTAAAGTGTCCTGATGCTCAGAAACTATGTGATGATAAATATTATTCCTGTAAGTCACTAAATTTTGGAGTGATTTGTTAATCAGCAGTAGATAACGAAGACCGCATATAAGTAGCTTGACATGCATGGCAGGTAAAGATTTAGTCAATGTTAGCATGAAACATTGTATGGCTGATGTATGGCTTCATATTTATTTCATACCTAGAGACTGACTGATCACAATCTCCTCCTCTCCCCTTCAGTGAACTCAAATGCAGCCTCAGAATCCTTTTCAACACAGAGCTCCAGGAAGCTCTCTGCTCATATAAAACTTACTTGCCAACTCTAATCTAGAGTTCAGTATTTCTTATATTTTCACCCTTCCTCATGTGTAATATTCCTTTAATGTGAGACAAAGACTTTCTTTCATTATGAGAGATATGACTACAAATTATTAGAACAAATATGTGGAAGCATATAAAGTAATAAATGGTTGGCAATATGTGCTGTCCCAAGAATAGATTTTGCTTGAGGTAAGAGTGAGAGTGAGAGTACTAGAATCCTTAAGAGAGCAGAGGAAATAAGCTCAGAAGGTGGGGCTGGGAACACCAAAAATCACTTTATTTTACTTCTCATTTTTAACCATGATTTGATCTAATTGTAGGGCTATGATTTTGAACAAATGAGAGAATGGTGAGGGGGAATTGCTTTGAAAATAACAAAACACTTTCAGGATAAAGTAGTATTTTTTAAGATTTTGTTTATTTATTTGAGAGAGAGAGAAAGAACCATGGGGAGGGGCAGAGGGAGAGAGAGAGAGCAGCAGACTACCTACTGAGCAGGGAGTCTGATTCAGGACTTAATCCCAGGTCCCAGAAATCATGACTTGAGCTGAAGGCAGATGCTTAACCGAATAAGCCACCCAGTCACCCTTAAGTAGTTATTTTTAAATAGAGAAAATGGTCTTTAAATTGATATGAGATATATATATATAATATATATATTTATATACAAAATCATATATATATATATGTATATATGATTTTAACCTAACCCGATAATGGTGTGAGATATTAAAATAATGCACTTTTGGTTATTCTGTACTTTATATGTGCTTCATTTTGGTTAAAGCAGGGAGATATTTTGGAAATAGGAAGATAGCAGGGAGAATAGCCCCAAGAGATTGTCCTTTAGATCTAAAAGGTATATAACCAAATACCAAGGGTCTTGATAAATGTATATTATGATTTACTATGTCTGAGGTGGGCTTTGGGATTCTGCATTTTAAGAAGCTACCAGAGGATGTTAATCCTGTTTGTCTGAAGTGTTCACTATGAAAGCCAAATAGCAATATCTCTTCTTCCTCATGGTTAGTTGAAGGATTTCTAAGGTCAGTACTACCCTCAGCCCAGGAGCCAATGGAGTCATTGTTTGGTGATTGGTGTAGGGTGTCTCTGTTTAGCTTGCTCTTAGGCTGGACACAGAACAGCAGACAGACATTAAGTGACTTAAGAAGCATGAAAACTACCTCATTGCTCTGGGAAGGATGACAAGAATTCAAGAATCTTAGATAAAACTCTGAATGATGTGACAGGAAACATTTTTGGAAAGAGGAAAGGCAAGTAAGTATCATTTATGGAAAGAAAAAAAATCTCGTCTTTCCAGTGTGTTTTGGAGCAAGTCAAATTGCACAATGTTATAGAATCCCACCATTTTGCAATGGCTGGAATTTAGTATAAAGTCCCATCTCTAAGTCCATTTCTTCCTTGACTTTCATAATCTCAAAGAATCTCACCTTGTTTAGAAAGGGAAGTACAAGGGAAAAATAAATCAAATGCTGGTCATAAAAACAAGTTGACACTGAGGTCAGTGGTTGAGTGAATTACATTAAAGATAAATCTTGACTGACAGGGATGGTCCATTTATAACAACCTGCTTTTATACACTACTTCCCGAGACAGAATCATCTTTTGCCCTAAGATAGTAGATATATCTGGAGTTGTACGGCATTCTATTTCCACTGTTATAGGATAAAGAGTATAATAGACAAAAGTCATACTGGGCATTGGGTAGAAGATCAGGAGGAGGACACAGTTCCTGATACTTCACTCTTGGAACTTCCTTCCAAATCCCTTCCATCATGAAATATTTTCTATGTAACTAATTCACTCTTTCACCTCCCAAAATCACATCTACAGTAATAAATATGTCAGGCATTCAGCACATATTAGTGAACAACAACAACAGAAAACCAGACCTCACTTCTACCCATGGGAACTTTACAGACCAAAGTAAACACAAAAATAAGTATGATTGACTATAATAACATCGCTTCCCTTACTGTTTCATGATAGCAAAGGATAAAAATTTTGCATTAAAAAAGTTATGGGTTCATACACTTTGTCCCCAATTTCTTCCTCCTATCATTTCACCGCTCCCTTCTGTAGGAGCTCAGTGTTTCACTGGCATATCCAGAAGCCCCAAAGGGCCCATGATCTGATATGAGCCCATGTCCAGGGTCAAGATTCTACCGTTTATGACTCTCCCTTTAACACAGCTTGTTGACTTTTCACTAACCCAGTGATCATCCTTCTAGGAACCTGACTAAAAGGATAACCCATGTGTGTGGAGAAAGGTCCTGGTGCACATGAAGGTTTGATGTAATTTAAAATAGTAACAATATAAACTTGCAAAGACAGATATCTTGGAGTAGAGAACTGAGTGAATAAATTACCATTCATTCCTGAGTTGTAATATTAATCAATGGTAAAACAAATGATGTGTACATAAGTACACATACACTGCAATCAAAAGACGTCTGTAATGTATTGATGAGTTTAAAAAGCAGGTTATAAAAGAGCTTGTATTAAAAGGAATTCACTTACATAATATTGTACATATGTGTGTTGTATTTATACATAATCTTTATCCTTATTTTATGTATAGATCCATATGCATACATTTTTATAAGCATACCTCATTTTACTTCATTTCATTTTATTGTGTTTTGCTAAAATTGTGTTTTTTACAAATCAAAGTTTTGTGACAACCCTGGGTTTATGAGCAAGTCTATTGGCACCGTTTTTCCAACAACATTGGCTGTGTTCATATGTATGTATCAAATTTGGCAATTCTTGAACTATTTCACACTTTTTTATTATTACTATACTTGTTATGGTAAAATGTGATCAGTAATCCTTGTTATTACTATTGTAACTATTTGGGTTGCCCCAAACCACACCCCTACAAGATGTCAATCAATAAACTTTGTGTGTGTTCTGACTGCTCCACTGACTGGCTGTTCCTTCATTTCTCTCCCTCTCCTGAGACCTTCCTGTTCCCTGAGACACAACAATATTGAAATTGGGCCCATTAATAACCCACCCAAAAGTAGCCACTAAGTATTCAAATGAAAGGAATAGTCACATTTCTCTCATTTTAAATTGAAAGCTAAAACTGATTAAACTCAGGGAGGAGGGCATGTCAAAGTGAGATAGGTAGAAAGCGAGGCCTCTAGTATCAGTTAACCAAGTTGTAAATGCAAAGAAAATCTCTTGAAAGAAATTGAAAGTGCTACTCCAGTGAACACATAAATGATAAGAATGTGAGATA
Organism: Lutra lutra; assembly: GCF_902655055.1. Lineage (NCBI taxonomy): Eukaryota > Metazoa > Chordata > Mammalia > Carnivora > Mustelidae > Lutra > Lutra lutra. Next base: position 51,963,684 of record NC_062282.1, read on the forward strand.
GCCTTATTGACAATACAGAGAAAGTGTTAGTGGTCTGCATAGAAAGTCAAACCAGCCACAACATTCCCTTCAGTCAAAACCTAATCCAGAGTGAGGCCCTAACTCTCTTCAATCCTGTGAAGGCTGAGCGAGGTGAGGAAACTGCAGAAGTTTGACAGTAGCAGAGGTTGTTCATAAGGTTTAAGGAAAGAAGCCATCTCCGCAACATAAAAGGCCAGATGAATCAGCTGTAGAAGCTGCAGCCAAGTTACCTAGATGATCTAGCTAGTATAATTAATGAGATGTCTGCACTAAAAACAGATTTTCAATGTACACAAAACAGGCTTCTGTTGGAAGAAAATGCCTTTTAGAACTTTCATAGCTAGAGAGGAGAAGTCAATGCCTGCCCTTAAAACTTCAAAGGATAGGCTGATTCTTCTGTTTAGAGAATAATGGAGCTGGTAACTTTAAGTTGAAGCCAATTCTCATTTACCATTCTGAAAATCCTTAAAAATTATGCTAGATCTACCTTGCCTGTGCTCTATAAATGGCACAACAAGGCCTGGATGACAACACTTCTGTTTACGTGGTTTACTGAATATTTCAAACTCACTGTTGAGACCTACTACTCAGAAAAACATATTCTTTTCAAAATATTACTGCTCATTGACACTGCACTCAAGAGTTCTGAGGGAGATGTATAAGACTAATGTTATTTGCATGTCTGCTAACACAATATCCATTCTACTGTCCAAGTAATTTTTACTCTCTAGCCTCGTTACTTTAGAAATGCATTTTGTAAGTCTGAAGCCACCATAGACAGTGATTCCATTGATAATCTAGACAAAGTAAACAGAAAACTTCTGGCATGGATTCAGCATTCTAGAGGCCATTAAGAACGTTCATGATTCATGAGAAGAGGTCAAAATACCAACATGAACAAGAGTTTGAAAGAAGTTGATGCCAAGCCTCATGGATGACTCTGAGGGGCTCAAGACTTCAGTGGAGGCAGTGACTGCCGATGTGGTGGAAATAACAGAGAACTAGAATAAGAACTGGAGCCTGAAGATGAAACTGAATTGCTTCAATCTCACGATAAAACAAATGGATGACTAGTTGCTTTTTATGGATGAGCAAAGAAAGTGGCTTCTTAAGACAGAATCTATTCCTGGTGAAGATGCTATGAAGATTGCTGAAATGACAACATATGATTTAGGATATTTACATAAACTTCATTGATAAAGCAGTGGCAGGGTTTGAGAGGATTACGTCCATATTTGAAAGAAGTTCTATTGTGGGTAAAATGCTATCGAACAGAAATACACACTACAGAGAAATTGTGAAAAGAAGGGTTAAAGAGGCAAACTTTATTGTTGTCTGATTTTAAGAAATTACCACAGCTCCTCCACCATCAGCAACCACCACCCTGATCAATCAGCAGCCATCAGCATTAAGACAAAGTCTTAGAGCAGCAAAAAGATTATGACTCTGAAAGCTCAATGATGGCTAGCACTTTTTAGTAATAAAGTATTTTAAATTAAGGTATGTACATTATTTTTTCTGACATAATGCTATTGCACATTTAATAGAGTGCAGTTTTGTATAAACATAACTTTTATATGCACCAGGAAACCAAAACACTCATTTGACTTGTTTTATTATGATATTTGCTCTATTGTGGTGGTCACGAATCCACAGTACTTCTGAGTTATGCTGGTATATGTGGTTTGTAATATAGCTCCAGCAGGACTTCTCTGGATGTGTATCACATCTGTTTCCTGTGTCTCAGTCATCACTAGGGCTAACTGATGAACTCAAACTGAAGTGTCTAAAAATAATACACCTTGGCCAGGTAACATATTTTTTTTTATTATAGCTGGGACCTTTAAAGCCAAAGTCAGGGATTTGTGTGGATATTTTAGGTTGATCACTAATAGATTAGGAGGCAAGAGAGTCTTTCTGCATCTCTTCAATCACTTCCTATAAATGTTCAAATTTAAGAACACACATAGCTCATAGGTGGCTCAAAACAGAATGGAGACATCTAAAGCAATATTACCTATTTTTGGCTGCACAAAGCAATCACCTACAACTGAATGATATTGGCACACAGAACAGTGAATTTTAGAGTCATTTTAATAGTATGATCTCTTACTGATAATTTTCAGATCAAATCAAATTCTTTAGCTAAAAAATTTTGGTTTTAGCCTTTCTTTTCCTGCTGATTTCTTTTCAGACAGGTGGAAGATCTTATTAAGCCTCAGTATCTATAGAGTTATGAATGTCTTTATGAAGATCCCAGAAAAATTAAAAAGTCAAATTAGCAATGCATATTTAATACTGCTTTGTAGTTTGTTTTTTTAGGTTGGCAGCAATGCTTAGTTTTTTGAGGAGTATATAATTATGCAAATTGAAGAAACAGCCTGCATATGGTATTATAATGGCTTGGGTTTTATATCCAGAGTCAAAGGTATTTCTAATAATTCTTCAATTTATCAGTGACTTTGGGGGAGGTTAGCCAAGGCTAAGTTGCTGCTTTTTCTCCAGTGATGGAGTGTAAGACACTGTGGAACTTAGGTGCCTGTACAGACTTTAATCTTGGAGGAAATATCACTAAGATTTTGATAGTTTTGCCTTATAGCAGATAGTGTTGATTGCCCTTACAATAACCATTCCTCCTTCCTTTCTCCTTTTGAACAAGAGTTTAGTTTTGTTCGGATAGTCACTCTCTAAATAAATGTACATGGTCACAGAGGATGTGGGTACCATCCCTAGCCCCAGCATAGGATTCATGATTGGTCTAAGTCAATCAAAGTGATCTCATCTGCTTTGTAAGGAATTGTTGTAAAAAAGGATGTGGGACATGCATCTGACCAAAGAATGTGAGGGAACCCTGCTGGGGGATTTCTGGAAAGGCTGATAAAAAGAAAGAAATGAAAGAGACAGCCCACTGAAGAGGTTAGAATCCAGATTATGGTGACATTTTTGAGCAACTCAATTAACCAACTATGCATCTGTCCTACTTTAGGACTTCTTGTTCTGAGCACTAGTAACTTTTTTCTTCACTTTTCTTTACTTTTTTTTTTTTTTTTTTTAGATTATTTCAGCCACCTTGAGTCTGTATTTTGTTACTTACAGCCAAGAACACACCTTAATAGTTCTGTACCTTGATAGTTCCTATATTGCTCTGGGGTGTGTGTGTGTGTGTGTGTGTGTGTGTGTGGCGGGGAGAGAAATTTAAGTCACATACTTTGCATTTGATTTAATAATGAAGCCAGTTGATGTTTTCTTAAATGAATTGGAGGAAGGAATAGTAGTTTAATAAGGTTCATCTTGGCACCAGATAGCAGTCGGTATTGTAGACCCAAAGGATAATAGGAAAACTACTCACTATTCACACTCTTTTTTTCTTTGAAACAGGTGTCACCAGTTCCAATCCTTTCATCAAGGCAAGCCTGTAAGACACACAGAGAAAATATGTACAAAATATACAACTCATTTTGGCACTAGGCAGTAATCAAGTACTTTGCCTTCTTCTCTCCAGGTGTGTGGTTCCAGCTTTAAACAGACTCCAGAGATCTGGACATTTTCCCAGGAAGTTATTTCAATAAGAACAGCTTATTCCAATCAGGGAATCAAGTCTTCTGTTTTATCTGCTACCCTCTGGAATGTACATCGTGTTCCCATAGACTCCAGCTAAATGCCTACTTGCTCCATGAAATGTGTGCCGGTCTAGCCACTCAGTGCATTTCATCTCTTTTGCCACATTGATTGGTTCAGGAATGAGCATAGGACCTGACGCAGACCAATGAAAGTCAGTCCTGAAACTCATGTGGAACACGTGGGGTCAGAAAAGATCTCTTCTGACTGTACTTCGAATGGTGAGAAAGCACCACTGGAGTTGCCGGCTCCAACAAGGAAAATGAAGACTGCAGTTCTGAGTGAGGGATACCAGGCCCTGATATTATTTGGGCACCTGGATCCAGCTATGATTTAAATACTTGAAATTTCCACTTGTGTGAACCAAGACATGCATGCTTTTGATTAAGCTCATTGGATTTTCTGTCTCTCCCAATCAAGAATCTTTACTAATGCAGGAAGGCGGGTCAGGTATTACAATTCTCACTTTACAAAGTATGAAATGGAGGCTCAGAGAAATGTTAAGGTGGGGGAGGTCCAAGACCTCTAATTCAAGGGCTCCTTCCATGTCTCCACTCTACTCATTCAGTGATTCGTTACAGCAAAATGGGAAGAATTGACACACTCATTGCTGTCTTTACTGACTTCAACATTTCTGTTTTTGAGAAAATGGATGAATCTTCCACAGGGCTACCAAGGGGGATAACCTATATTATTTTATTTTATTTATTTATTTATTTATTTATTTATTTATTTATTTATTTATTATTTTTTAAAAGATTTAATTTATTTATTTGACATGCAGAGAGAGAAATCACAAATAGGCAGAGAGGCAGGCAGAGAGAGGGGGGAAGCAGGCTCTCCGCAGAGCAGAGAGCCCGATGTGGGACTCGATCCCAGGACCCTGAGATCATGACCTGAGCCGAAGGCAGAGGCCTAACCCACTGAGCCATCCGGGCACCCCAACCTATATTATTTTAGCAAAGTAAAGATTGTCACATATACTCACACACACATATGCATGTACATACACTATAGAAAGCCACAGTATTTTAGGTATTTTGGATGTGTGCCAATCCAAGGATCTGTCCAGGCTATAGGCTGGCTCTGGTTGAAGCCCACTCTCCCTCAGAGGACTTCTGTGCTAAGTCTTCGGAGCATCTCTGCTTCCTCCGTCATCCTCATGCCAGCATTGTCTGCTGGTCTGTCACTAGAGCGACTGCAAAGTCTCTGCCCAGCAGACTGACCTGTGCAGTGACTTGTCTACCCACAATGAGTCACTAAGTAGGGATCAAAAAGTGGAAGCCTGCGACCTAAATTCCACTCCTCCGTATGTTTTGTTTGAGTCACACTTTTTTTTGAACTACATTTAAACATTGAGAAATTTTACATAAAAACTTAGGCTTCAAGCTTTGCTTGAAAAAAATCAAAAGGACAGTCAACTGTGTGCATTGCCACAAGGTGACACAGTCCAAATCTGAGTGGTATCTGAGTCCTTTAGATGTATTTTCTTCCTTCACCCTATTTCCCATCTGGCCTCTTTTTACTCATTTCTGCCACCTGCCTGGCTGCTGTGAGCATACACATTTTCAACCCTTGTCCTAACTTTCCTTTGACCTATTTGGGGCTAACCCAACTGAGATGCCACCTTGCCCTCCAGTGGCCTTGTCTGGAAGCAGCCTATTTCTAGCCAGGATCCCACCTCCAGCTCTAGTGCCTCCAGAAATAAAATCACATTATGTGAGATTTCATTTTATTATTTCTTTATCCTTGCTGTATCCTCCAAATCCTCTGTAAAAAATGGGACTTATTTATTTGAATCAGAAAGACAAGTTTTCTAAATGCTCTTGTGAAAATATAGCTGCCCTGTGTGCAGGAGAGAGGGACTTGGGGGAGACTGTGTAGTATAATCCACTAGGCATTAGGTAAGAAGTCAGAAGACTGTCACTTGGTAAACTTTCATAAATGATTTCCTTCTCCTTACCTCTGTTTTTCCATCTATCAAGAGAGGAAGTTGAGCTAGATTAGAAATTGTAAACTGGTGGCCTACAAGGTATAGCCAGCCAATAGAACCAATAGGTGGTATTTTTTTCTCTTGCCAACAGCTAGAAAGAAGAACATTTCAACAGAGAATCCAGATAGCAGATGTGTCAGAACTATCTAGCAACTCTTGACAGTGGGCCAGCATTCTCCCAAGACAACAGTGGTTAGATGGGTTTAACCCAGTCCTCACTCACTTCCAAGTGGACATATACACATACTCTGACCACCTGCTTCATTTATATCCTTGCCTGCCCTTGTAGGCATTTGCTCTTAGCACCCTTAGATGTAGACGACCTTTGAGAACACATCATCAGCCCCAGTTCTGTGGGTGGAGACCAGTGATTGGAGAGTTAGAGACAATGTGGAGAAGAGAAAAATGTTCTGAGCAAAAAGACCTCGCTGTGCCATTTCGGTAAGCCTCGGTGAATCACTCTTCCTCCCCACTTGGCCCAGAGTTGAAACAGCAAGACGCCCAGGCCTTTGTGAAGGTCCCACTACATGGTTAAACCTGAAAAGGCAACAGCTTGGTTTTGAAAGTAGCAGAAATATTCTTCCGTTGGGGTTGCTAGCTGATTCTCTAAGTAATTTGCAATTCAAGTGTCTCTTTGTTTTGTATGAAAATTTGCTGCTATTTGGAAAGTGGGGAAGAGCTAAATTGCATCCTGCTGGTTTTACTTTGACTGTATCAAAAAAGAAACTGTTAATCTGGTTCCATAATTAACTTTCCTGTTCTAAAAAGGCCCTGGGAGAGAGTCCAGAGAGTGGCTGTCAACTCCCTGCTTCTCTCCTCAATAACTCCTTTCAACAGGATGCCCTAAAAAGAGAATGGATCCAGGTGGGCATTGGATTTGATTTTCTCTTTTTCTGATTTTTCTTCCCCTTTATTCCCATCAAATCAGGATTTCGTGAGCCCTTGCTGTGGGTCAGGCACTGTGTGACCAGGGTGGGTATAAAAATAAATAAATTCCTGTGGAGCTGCCAGAGAACACAAGTTTCCATCCATCCATTCACCCATCCATCCATCCATCTGTTCAAATGTGTTAGGTTCCTTTATTATATGCCAGACACTGTGCTAGGCATTGGTATGTGATAAATGCAAAAGTGACTTAATCAGTATCCAAGAATTCTGAAGTGAAGAGATGACTTCTCATAATGGTTGGTTTCATGGGGAAGATCATATTTAAATTGTTTTTGACCGCTCTCTGTGATATTTGCATAGGTACACATGTGTATACATATACTCATATGTGTGCATAAAATGCTAAATGGACAGGATAATTGACACAAGCAAAGGCAGGTGGGGGCTGGAAATTCAGTTTGACGATCAAGGAGAGACAACTTTGGCATTAGCACACAGTTTGGACTAACATTAAGAGCTAATACTCATTGACTTTTGGGAACTTTACTAAGCACTATTTACCTATTATCTCAATGAAACCTCACAAAGCCAAGTAGTAATGGTTATATGCTACAGATGGGAAACAGACTCAGGTTAAGTTCTCAGGGAGTACATTGACAGGATAAATGGCAGAGGTGGGACCTGTATTCAAGTGACTCTACAGCCTGACTATTAACCATGAGGCTGTACTGCCTAATGGGAAAAAAGACTTGGATGGCCACCAATTAATTAATATTTCATTCATTCATTCTTCATTCATGCGAATGTATACTTGTTACTACTCTGGGCAAAACAGGACCCTGAGAGCTGGGAAGTAAAGAAAAAAGGACAGAGGAGGATCTTGTCCTCTTGGAGCTAACACTCCACTGACCTCACAATGAAACACCTCTGTCCCTCAAAGTGCATGAGGAACAAAGTACAAAAATGAAGCTATAATGGGATATTAAGGAGAGCACTACCAATCAGGTGACTTGCCCCACTCCACCCAGAATAATTTATACAGTCTTCTATCTCTTCATTTTCTTGGAGGGACATTTGTTCTTTCCTTTCTCTTCTCTCTGAAATTACTGCCTTGGGTATAATACACCAATTTTCCAGTTCTATCCTCAAATCCAACTTGAAAGAATCTATAAGGAACTTGCTTTCTGCAACCCACTCAGCAGACCTAAGGACTTTTTCAGAGTTTCTCAGGTTTTTTCAGCTTTAGGCCTTAAGGAAACTTAAAAACAGACACTAGTATTAGCCCATGCCTCCATGAAAAACTCGAGTGTTCACCACATTTGGCCTGCAACCTAGCCCATTTTATTAGTTGATGTATTGCCCTGATATATTTTGGAGATCGGGTAAAGACACTGACTGTCGAGGCTACCCAGGGCCCCGGATATCCAATACAGATGGACCCTTGGGTTATTACACCTGTCAATGAGGAGGACAGCTGAAATAAGATCTTATATTGATAGGAGAAGGAGGGTACACAAAGGGAACTTCATATTCTCTAACTATGATTGACAGAATAATGACCTACAAAGATGTCCATGCTCTAAATGCTGGAATCTATCAATTTGTTACATTACATAGCAAAAGAAACTTTGAAGATAAAATTAAGGTTACAGACCTTAAGAGAAGGAGATTATCATGGATCATCTGAGTGGGCCTGATATAATCACATGGGTCCATAAACGTGGAAGAAGCAAGCAGAGATATGCAGTGTTGGAAGACTTGGAGAGATTTGAAATGTGAGAGAGATTGATGAACTGTTGTGGGTTTGAAGATGGAGGAAGGAGACCATGAGCCAAGGAATCTGGGGAGGCTCTAGAAGCTGGAAATAGTCTTTAGCTAAAAACTAGCAAAGAAATGGGAGCCCTCAGTCCTATAACTGTAGAGAAGTAAATTCATCCAACAACCTGAATGAGAAAGGAGATGAATTTCCCCCAAGAACCTGCTGAAAGGAGCACACCTTGTTGACACCTTGATTTTAGCTTAGTGTGACCCAGTTGGACTTCTGACTTATAAAACTCTAAGATAAATAAAGTTGTATTGCTTTAAGTCTCCAAGTTTGTAATAATGTGCATGGTAGCCTTAGGGCACTAATGTGTTTTATTTATCCCCCATTCATTATTGAGTTTGATATAGCATCAGCTGGCGCTTGCAAGCTGCTTGTGCTCGTGAGGACTTGGTGTGATCAAATGTGATATGAAACTCCAAATAGCAGTTGCTTAAACATTTCAGCATGTTTTTGCTTTAAAGAAATCTGGACGTAGGCAGTACATTATGGCTTCCTAATCAAGGGATTTTATAAAGTCACCAGGAAAGCATGCTAATTTTAACTTTCTGCTCTGCCACTTTCAGGATTGACCTTCATTCTTCTGACCCAATATGGCTACCAGAGCTCTAGTCATCACAGCTGAATTCCAAGTAGTAGTACAGAAGAGGTGCAAAAGAAAGCTATTTCTTCACAAATACTTCTCAGTAGTTGTATACAGTGCCTCTACTTACATATCACTGGCCCAAAGTTGGTCACATGATCATATATAATCTCTAAATGGAGGAAAATATGCTGAACTAAAAGAATTGTCTTCACCGGGATGGCTGGGTGGCTCAGTTGGTTAAGCTGCTGCCTTCGGCTCAGGTCATGATCCCAGCGTCCTGGAATCGAGTTCCGCATTGGGCTCCTTGCTCGGCAGGGAGCCTGTTTCTCCCTCTGCCTCTGCCTGCCGCTCTGCCTGCTTGGGTGCGTGCACGTTCTCTCTCTGACAAATAAATAAAATCTTAAAAAAAAAAAGAATTGTCTTCACTAAAGAAATAGGAGAGAATGGATATGGAGGGAGGGATAGCAAACAATACTTACTTTCATGTAGTAATTCTTTTTTGGGGGGGCATTCCTGGATGGTTCTCAAAAGGTCATAAATATGAAAATGACTCTGGCTGGGGTGCTCTTTCCTCCATACTGACTAAAGACCCAGTTCACCCACTTCCCAGCCCTTTTTCCTAACTTCAATTTATAGTTCTATTCAATTTTAAGGGCCCATTTCAAATCTTACCTCCTCCAAGAATTTTTCCTCAAGTTCGCTCAGAGGGAAATAATCTCCTCCTTCCTTAAACTTTCATAACACTGGGTTTATATTTACTCCTTGTCACACTTCTCCTTATGTGAGAGTTATTGCTACATGTGATAGACTGTCTTGCCTTCTGGAATAGGCTATTTCTTATACATAGTTGAAATGTAGACTATTGTCTTATACATAGTTGAAATTCTCAAACATGGCATAAACTCAGTTTATGTATGACATAGCAGAGACTGCTAGTTTATATCCATAATCCCCAGCATCCATAGTCCCACTTTCCTAGAAATAACCCCCCTCCCTTGGCCTAAGTGCTTTTCACATACATAGCTGTCCAACTGGCTATTTTAGTGCCCTGTCTCCCTTGGGGTTACATGTGGTCATGTGACTAAGTTAGGGTCAGTGGAATAGGAATAGGACTGATACATGAAAATTTTCACTCATCTCCATAAAGATAAATCTACTTGTCAGGACTTCTCTTCTTAGGCTCCTTCCTTTTGGCTGGAAAACAATATAGGAGTTTCCTTGGAAGCCACATGTAGAGGATGGCAGGGCTAACTGGTCAGCCTGAGACTCGGAATGAACTTTTGGAGCTGCCTACCTGCCCTCGACTACTCCCCCACTTTTGGGCTGTGAGGGATACAGGCTTGCTCCTCTAAGCAGTTGTGCTTGGTCTCCATGATAGCTGTTTATCTGTGCCTTAACTCATTCACGTGATTGATAGGAATTGGTCTCTTGGCCTACGGACAGATGTCTGGCTTCTTTTCTACTTGTCATTCTCCAAGAGGGAGGCACCTAGGCTGAAATGATGAGACCTAAAATACTAAACATACAGTTGAAGTGCATAATGCCCTAACTTGAAAGGTGCCGAGGACTCCTGGTGGGAAGGAGTTGTGAGCTCAGGCTCTCTTGTTGTGGTTAGCTACAAGAACTAAGTGAATAGGTTCATGCCTAGCATTTTATTATTTCTGCTGGAGTCACTCTTGAAAATATCTTTTAATCAGAAGTATGTCCAGGTTTCCTAAATCACGTTTTGCACCAACATTCATTGCTGATTTGTTCTTCTCAAACTCATCATTTTAAAGAAAATTGTCTTTTGCTACCTAAGCATTTCTTCCCATTCAAAACTTTCTTTATAAAATTCCATTTTTTGACCATACCCCTTTAAGAGCCTATTTAGACAATTCTGCTTAATACTTTTCAAAGCCCTTTCATGATCTAATAGCATTTAATCATGAAGAAAGGCTGGTAGTTTATGCAGCAGAAGTTTTAGTTTTCCTAATCCCTAGATCAATAGTCCTCAGCAATAGTGTTATGTAATAGTAGCATTTAGTAATCCACTGTTAAGTATGTTATAATGTAAATCTTTTTTTTTTCAGATAATAAGCAATCTTTCTCTTAAGGATAAAGAGTCCTATCAATAAGGATCCTATCAAGACAACAGACAGTTTTTCAGGAGCTATGTCCTAGGAACTGTCTTCATCATGGGGAAAACAGTGGTGAATGAAACAATATCCCTGCTCCTAAGGTACTGGCGGGTAGCAGATGAATCAAGATAGTAAACGTCTACCCTTTCATCTGTCCTACATGAACTCCTTTCTCTCAACTGATTCCCTGTTTCTCCCACTGTGTGATTCTGATGGGGTTGCTGACCAGAAAGGGAGTCAGGTGATCCAGGTCTGCCTTTTCTAAGTATCGTATTCCTCTGACTACAATGATGTGTTCAAGAGAAATAACATGACCCAAACCTGAGCTGACAAGGACTTTTCTGGGATTTACCATTTAGGTAAAAGGAAGATACAGAGGCTCTTTGACTTGTCATGACTGGGCTGGGATGATGTAATCTTGGAGTCAGCTATGGCTGTTCTTTTGCCACATGGAATAAACCTTTTTGCAAAAGAGAAGTGGAACCAAGAAAGATAGGTGGTAGGAAGATGAAGAGGCAGCCGCTGAGGGACACGTAGTCACATCAGTTTGGAAGGATACACATTAGTTGGGCCAGATACTAAAACAACGAATGGCTCATAGTAGGTACTCATTACTTATTTATTAAAATGGTAAATGAAAAAAGAGTTGAACACTACTTTTAAGCCCCTTTGCCTGGGAGTCCCAATCACTCCACAGTTTGAGCAGAATGGATGCTAAAGACAGATTTCTTGAATGAATGACTGGATGGATGAATAAATGAATAGCCCCATACTGACTGTGTCTTCAGCTAGGTGCAAAGGAGTTCAAGATTTAAAAAATTCTCCCTCTCTTATTTTGTCATAAATGTCATCCATCCCCAAAGTACTGCAGAACATAGTGGTAGTAAAGAAAAAGTGCTTGGATAGCAGGCAGGCTTGGCTTTCATTTCTGGCATTCTTGGCAGCCAGCTATATGATGTTGAGAAAATAATATCTACCCCCTCATAAAGAGTTTTGATGAGGATATATTGAGATAAATATAAACCTTTAAGCAGAGCAGTTGACAAATAATCAAAAGTTATATTGTTACCTGTATTTGTTAAGCCAATTATTATTGAGTGAGTGTCTTCTAAGCCTGGGGATATGGGAGGATAAGACAGATGGGAATCTAATCCTCAGGAGCTTCTGTTTGAGTGGGAGGGATATGATAACAAAGTAAAAAACAAATAAATGAACAAGGAACTTGAGGAGATAATTCAGGCATGGATATGAAAGTAGGGATAGAAATAAACAGAGCATCTAGTACAGGTGGTCAGAGAAGGCCTCTAACGGAAGATGATATCTGAGCTAAAATCTGATTCCAAAAGAAGCCAGCCATGTGAAAATATGGGGAAAGGGTGCTTCAAGCAGAAGGGAGTGCAAGTGCAAAGGCCCTGATGTCAGAATGAGTTTGATGTATTTGGGAAATTGAAATAAGCCTATGTAGTAGGGTATAAAGAATCATGGAGAGAATGGTGGGAGGAGAGGTCAGAGATGAAGTGTTAATTCACCAGCCATTTAGACTGACTTATAATGATGCAGGCACATAAGTTAGGAGCCAGGAATATAAACAGGAAAAGGCAAAAACTACTTTAAGTAGTTCTCAATCTATATCTAATCTCACCAAATGTTATTAAAGGTTTCCTCTGAGTTGAATTTTGTATAGCCACATTTTGACCATATATAACACGTCTAATTGAATTAGAGGTAGTGGATAGTTCTGTGTCAGTGTCTCTCCACTGAGCAAACAGGAAGCAGTTAATAGTAAACATGAGTTTGTCCACAGGAGAGAAATCTGTTTACTTAATGTAATTACATTTCATCAAGTACAAATTCCATCTATGTGATCCATGCTATGTTTTGGAGGAAGAGAAATGATGGTGACACCCATCAGAACCCCAAGTGGCCAGTTAAACTCCATTCTTGTGAAGGATTACACCAGAAGTCATGACCAAGCCCTTTATCTGCTGGCCGTCCTTAGACATTTTCTGACTTCTGTATGCAAAGTCATTAGTAGGTACTGCTATGTTTCAATCATGTGAAATTTGAGGGTCTAGAGGTCTCAGAGCAAAGAGAGCAATTTATCTATAAGCTAGAAAAGGATAAAGTAAAAACTGATCAGAACTCAGGCTTAAAGGGTGCCTGGGTGACTGAGTTAAGCATCTGGCTCTTGATTTCCTTCAGATTGTGGTCTCAGGGTCCTGGGATCAAGCCCTGCGCTGGTTTCCATGGTCAGTGGGGAGTCTGCTTGAGAGTCTCTCTCTCCCTTATCCTCTGTCCCTCCCTGACTCATGTGCACAGTCTCTCTCTCTCAAATTAATAAATCTTAAAAAAAAAATAAAAAAAAAGAACTACTGTTAAAATCGGGACAGAATGAGATACCAATCCATTTCCTGAAATAATGTCTGATCCTTCTCTCCTTAGGTGACTTTGTCCATTCTCATGGTTTTATTTTTTTGGAAGATTTTTATTTATTTATTTGAGAGAGAGAGAAAGCACAAGAGGGGGAGGGGCAGAGGGAGAAGTAGTCCCCCCATTGAAAAGGGAGTCCAATGCAGGGCTCCATCCCAGGACCCTGGGATCATGACCTGACCTGAAGGCAGATGCTTAACCGAATGAGCCACCTGGATGTCCATCTCATGGCTTTCTTAAATACCATCTATAGACTGATGATTCTTAAATTACACCTCCAGTTTAGACCATGGCCTTGAACTCTAAACACATGTATTCACTGTCTGATTTGACATCTCCACTTTGATCATTTTATAGGATTTTCCAACTTAACATAGCGCTACAATAACTCCTTATAATCTTGCTCTACTTGCCTTGCCAGCATTCTGTTCTTTCCTTATTCTCCTTCATCTCTGTAAATGGCACCACCATCCATCCATTTGCTCCTGATTTATCTTTTATCATGTCCAACATTTAGTACATCATCCAAGTCTTACAGAATCTACCTCCTAATGATATATCAGATGGGTCCTCTCACTTCCATGTGCATAGTCACTACACAAGTCCAAACCTCCACCATCTGCTGCTTAGACCAGTACTATAGACTAATAGGTTCTTGTCTTACTCTTGCTCTTCTGTAATGTCTTCTCCACTGAGAGATTTAAAAAATACAAAGTCTCTCTTCCCCCAACACAAATACTTCTAACACTTCAACTCATTGTACTTTGAGTTTTATTTTTTTTCTCTGGATTGCAAGGTAAAAAGTAGCATCAACCTACCTCTACAATCTCATTCTACTCACCTTCCCATGCATCTCTAAATTCTAGACACATTGGTCTTCTAACTGTTTTAAGAGCATGACAAGCCCACTGGCCCCTTTAAGGGCATTTCACCTTAATTTCAGAGACCTTGTAGACCTAAAGTAGAATAATCAGTAATTGACTCTCTCACAGCACTCTATCTTATTGATAGAAGTGTTCAAAAATTCAAAATAGCACTCTCTTGTTTTGTTATTATTGTTGTCATCTGCCTTCTCCATATTATAGTATATTACACAAAGGGAAGGAATGCATTCATCTTGTTCATTATTATCTCCCTAACCAAGCACACTACCTGGCACAGGGAAGGTCTTCAATTTGTTGAAGGAATAAACAAATAACTGTATGAACAGATGAATGTTTTTTGGTGATTAAAAGGATGGAGGCCATGTTCTATAGAAATCATTCCCCTTTCCATTTCAACACTGACATGTATGGTAAACTGGGCATTCTATTTCTTTATCTTCTTATAAACGATCTTTTAAAATCCTGATTAGAAAAAGATTCCTTGAGTTGAGTCTGAGATTGGATACCGCAATAGCAAACAAACAAAAAAAAAGCAACTTCCTTAAAATTTTCCAATAACCCAGACAAAAATATTTTTATGAATATTATAGAAAATACCCATATTGTTCTTATCTTTGGTTAAAACCACTGCAGACTGTTGAAGAGAAGCCTTGAATCTGTTTAGTCCTTATTGTACTGTCTTGAGTAAGTCATTTCCCTTTCTGTTTCTCAGATTTCTATACTGAGATTTCTTCCAGCTCCTTTGTTTCCTGGCAGCTCTGAGGCCTTTGGCCAGTCATTTAACCTCTTAGTTGTAGGGTACTCATAGTGTGCTGAACAGTGCCCCCCAAACCTCCCACACCATGAACAAAGATACATCCATGTTTCAATTCCTTGATTTTGTGAATGTTTCCTTATTTGGAAAAAGGTCTTTGCAGTCGATCTTGAGATGAGATCATCTTGGGTTATTCAGGTGGGTCCCAAATTTTGTGAGAAGTATCCTTATAACTGAAAGGCAGAGGGAGATTTGTGGAAAGAGGAGAAGGCCATGGACCACAGAGATAGAGATTGGAGTGATGAGGCCACAAGAGAAGGAATGTCAAGAGCAATGAGGAGCTGGAAGAAGGAAATAACAAATTTTGCCCCTAAAGCCCCCTGAGGGAATAGGATTTCGGACTTCTGGCCTTCAGAATTGTGAAGGAGTAAATTTCTGTTGTTTTAAGTTACTAAATTGGTGGTAATTTGTTACGGCAGCCTTAAGAAACTGACACAATATTCATCTGTATTATAGACTGAGGGTCACTCAGCCTCTTTAGCCCAGAGATTACACTGAGGTCAGTCTGAAGACTGACCATACCAAGACAAAACATACCATACGTGGTAACTCTATCAGGCCCACTCTAGACACTTTATCAATCAAGGTATACAGTCTAATAAGGAGAGCTATGAAGGACAGTCTTATCTTTAACATGCTACAAAGCCTTCTTCAATATTCAGTGTTCACATTCCACTTTCCACAGCAGCTGCTATTTTCCTCTTTTCTCTCTTGCTCCTTTCTCGGTGGCCTTTCTCCTCTAGCCACCTTCAGCTATGGGGAATCTCCTCTCTTCATCCTCACACTAAGCTCTTTCAGCCAACCCAGCAGCAACAGGTTAAGAAGGGCCCAGTCTTGTTCTGGGTGCTATGGGGATTTCCACTGTAACAAGCAATGTGAATATATTAAACAGTAATAGTAACGATAGTAGTAACAACAGTAGTTAACAGTAACTAGTTGTTTGCCATGTGGCAACCTTGGTGCTAAGCATTTTTAGTGTATTATCTCTTTCACATTCCAAAAACAGTACTTTCTAAATGAATTCTTTCACAAGTGTATTCGTGACAAAGCCCACTGTCACATCCTTAAGGTTCCTGACTGGTATTGCCTTGGTTCACATTACATGTGCACTTCCCAAAGATCTTCTTCCAGGAGGATATTGGATTCTAACCAGCAAATTGCAGAGAAAATTACATTTTATATTTACTGCCTGACAAGAGGTTCCCTTCTCCTCTGACATATTGTTGACCATAGATTCTTACAGCAAGTGGGAATCTTGAGAGGGAACCCTTCACCTGGGTATCACCCCTACCATATCTGGAGGACCAGAAGGGAGTCCAGAAGGAATAAAGGCAGAAAAGGCTCTTCTGAGCCAGCTGTCCATTGGAGTAAAAGGTTGAGTGCCTTTTGCTTCAGGAGCATCAGGATTTAGTTTAACCTGAAGCTTATACAGTCCTCTTAGTGTGGGAGCTGGAGGGGAGAGAAAGAGGTAGAACCTGACCAGCTGCTAGGGGCACCCAAGGGTAGGCAGCAAAAGCCCTCCCTGAGTTTCTGGTATCTTCAAAACTCATTAAACGTATGGCTCCCAGTCCTCTAGAGGCCCAGCATTAGAGCACCGGAACCCCTGGCTGATAAAGGCATCATCTGCTGCATCTTCCTCTTGAACACTTTGCCTGCCCCAGCAGCTGGGGTCGGGCACCTACTCCACCTGGCTCCACTGAATCTAGCCCACAGATGTGCTTAATGCCCAGGTTACACATGGATGTGTGCACCCTGAATTACTTTCACTTTTTGAATGAACACCAGCTCCCTTTTGCTCTGAAAGCAACTTTCCAAGTCTCTCCCCACCTGTGTCCCTCCACTCCCCCGAGACAGTCAGCTTTGCCAGACTCTTTGTTCTGAGCTCTTCCTGCAGCACTTTTTCAGTCCTCTCTGCTTGAACTTAACACACCATGTTTTACAATTCTTTGTGTTTACCTCTGGTCTCACCTCCAGCCTACATTCTTTGAAGATAGGAATTATATCTCATATACTTCTTGTCTCCCATGTGTCTAGCTCTGGGCTTGCATATAGTAGATACTAACACTTTTTTTTTTTTTTGATAAATAAACAACTATTCATTTAGTACATTTGGTGGTTGACATGGAACTTAATTGGAGCTGGGGGGAAAATAATGGGGGAACAAACCAGTGTGGAACTTCTGGTGGACAAACTTACATTTTAGTGAGGAAGCTAAGAAAATCCACATGCAAACAAGAAAAGCATTGACATAGTGTTAAATACTAAAAAGAAGTATGTGTGGAGACTGGGAAGCAATAATGCAATAGAGAGGCTTAGATAGGATGGGCAAAGAGGTCTCTTTGAGGTGGTGACATTTTAGCCAAGACATGAAGTGCTGGAAGGAGCCAGCAAGGCCAAGACATGGTAGCCAGGGGCACATTCAGGCAGCGAGGACTTGGAAGTTCAAAAGGACAAAGGCAGGAAAGCGTTTGAGAGATCCAAAGAACTGAGGGGAGACCACTGTGGCCAGAGCTTAGCTGGTGAGGTTGGGGAGTCAAAAGGGAGATGAATGGGGTTGAACAGTGTCTCCCGTAATTCAGGTCCAACTGTAACCTCAGAATGTAATCTTAGTTGGAAATAGGTCTTTGTAGATGTAGCTGGTTACGGTGAGTTCGTGCTTACATGGGAAGACAGAGGCAGAGACTGGAGTGTTAGATCTACAAGGTCCATTATGCAAAGGATTGCTGGTGGCCTTCACCAGAAGCTGGTGGAAGAAGCAAGGAAGGGTTCTCCCCAAGAACATTCAGAGAGGACATGGCCCTTCACACATCTTGGTTTTAGACTACAAGCCTCTAGAACTGTGAGAGAGTACATTTATGTTGTTTAAAGTCTACATGTGTAGCGGGATGCCTGGGTGGCTCAGTTGGTTAAGCAGCTGCCTTCGGCTCAGGTCATGATCCCAGCGTCCTGGGATCGAGTCCCGCATCGGGCTCCTTGCTCGTCAGGGAGCCTGCTTCTCCCTCTGCCTCTGCCTGCCATTCTGTCTGCCTGTGCTCGCTCTCTCTCCCTCTCTCTCTGACAAATAAATAAAAATAAAAAAAAGAAAATCTAAAGTCTACATGTGTAGCAACTTGTTAGAGCTGCCCTAAGAAACCGGTATAGGGGGCAAGCAAGAGACAGTTCATTATCAGGGAAACAGATATCCACGAGAAGGTCTAATTAGCAATAAGAACTAATTATTTTTTTAGATTTTATTTTAAAATAATTTTTAGATTTAAATAATCTGATAATCTAAATAATTTTCAGATTTTATTTTTATTCAAAAAGGTATACCAACGAAGTGAATGAAAACAGTCTTCATGCTCAGATCACCATGTCTCTCCTTAAGGCTGAGAGACTTAAGCTTTTTACTGTGCCCTCAGCAACACAGCTGCCCACTGACAGGCACAGCATGTCACTTTGGGAGACTGGTCATCTGGTTTAACCATCTACACCATTACCAACTTGAGGTTTCTAATCACTTCCCTTCTATTTCTGAACAAACAGGATTCTACTTCTGCATTCTGAATTTAGCTGCTTTTTTTCCCCAGACACGTGGTGATGACTTGTGCTGTCCTTTATCCTCCTCCCTCTAGCCCCCTTCAGATCTAATGGAAAACATTACACATTCCGAAGTCACTGTTAATTAATGCTGATGTTTGCTTTGCTGACATTGCTATAAAAGTGCTTATTTAAGGGATAAAGGGTTTTTTTCTAATGCTGAATGCAACTTTCAGTTTGTGCCTAAAAATCAATGGATGACTAGATTCAGGTGCCCAATTACAGCTTGAATTAAGCCATTTATGAGTGCTAGGCTGTCTGGTGCTTCTGGAAAAACACATTACTTGAGGGGAAGAATGGGGAAGAAGCCCCAGAAAGTCCTGGAGTACAGTTTTATGCAACTTGATAAGATTTAGAGTTCTTACTTTCTCAGAGTCTAGAAGAAGATAATTTCCCTTCTTCCTTACAAATGATGACTTCACCTCTAATTCTCATCTATTCAGGATGCAAAATCTTCTGATTAGAAATTTAAACTTCATTCCTTGCCAACTATAATAAGGACTTTTTGAATTGGAGCACTAACAATGTGTCAGTTATCAAACCAAATGTTGTATATTCATTATCTCATTTAAGAAGGAAATTTTAAGTCATTGATAATGATGAAAATGCCAGCAGCTGTCATTTATTGAGTGTCAGAAATCTTGGTTGGTACTTCATGTACATTATTTCTTATAATCCTATCATTGTGGGGTAGTGGTCAAAAGAATGAACTTCAAGTCTAATACCCAGGGTTTAAATCCCGGCTCTGCAACTTAGTAGATGAGTGACTCAGTTGCTTTATCTTTCTAGGCTTCAGTTTTCTCATCTTAGAAATAAATATACATAGCTATCACTATTCCTACTTCGCAGATGAGGAAACTGAAAAGCAGAGAGGTTAGGAGACTTGTCCTCTATCACACAGCAAAAACACAGTAGACCTGGGATTTGATCTGTTACCATCAGCCAATGGTAGGACTGTGATCTAGGGTTCTTACTACAGTGGTCCAAAGTACAAAGTGATAGGCAGTAGATTCCAGCCAGAGAAGAATCTTGGATCTTGCTTAGTGGTCTTTATGTATTTGATTTGGCTCCTAATACCATTGCTTTATTTTCTTCCTCCATTGAATTCAGCAGAGATAGGACATTTTCCTTGATTATCAGTATTTGCTCATACTGAGCAAGAAATATTTCCTAATTATCATTTGGGATAGATGATGTCAGCTTAGGAAACAACTTTAAAACATTCATATTTCAAGGCCCATGTAAAGATCTGCTTCTTCTGAAAAGCTCTGAAATTTCTTCTCATCTAGAGCCCTTGTAGGGCCTTCAAAACCTGGACCTTTCTTTTGTCTATTAAGTAAGTTCATAATGCAGAGTTTGCTGACTCAGTTCCACCTTCATGCCATAAAATCTTGGTCACACCACAGAATATCCTAGAGTTACAGCCCAGAGTTTTGCATGAACTGGCACAACTCTGGCCTCCTTCTTGATTTCTGCAGCCCAGGAATCTACTGGTGATGTATTTACCCCCCACCCCAGATTCTGGGGTCCTCGTTGTGAGCTTAGATTCCCTGCCCAGGAACCATCCAAGGCCACAAGGTGCACTTACTGGTTGTTCAGAAGGAAGGAATGACTTCCTGTTGACCTCATGCTCTTGCACAGCCCCCTGAGGCAGGCTTTTTCTTTCTGCAGCAGTCTTCTGCTTTAAGGGCTTCTGTTAGTTCATCTGCCCTGGGGGGTTTGGATCCTGCTGACCTGAGTTTGACTAGCCATACTATCTTAGACCTCTGAACTTCCATTTTTCCTTTTATGTAAAAGGAAAATTCTATGACCACCCGTTTTTGTTGTGCTATGTAAGTTGAACATCCACCCACACCATCACCTGCCACGGACCACCACCTCGGAATACTGGCATGAATATTACCACATGGCAGGGAACGCGCTAAGAGATTTATACTCTCTACCTCAATCCTCACCTAACCCATTTTTTCAGGGGAGTAACCTGAGGCATAGAAACTTACTCAAGGTCCCATGGGGTTATATGTGGTGGAATAATGTAAACCTGGTAGTTCAACCATTGATCTCTAATGAAAAACAGTTCTGGATAATGTGAGATACTACATAAATCTCAAAAATTTTCCCAATGCTTTATATTTTTTCTTCTTTACTGAGCATCTCTTGTCCATTAGAGGTTCTGCTAGGGTGGGATTTCTTCAACACTGCCCCTGGAAGTTTTCACAGAGAGCAGAGGTAACATTTCTGCGCCAGTTCCTGACCCTGCCTACCATTCTTAGATGCCTCCTGAGCTCAAATGCTCAAAGTCCCAGCAAAAAACTCCCATCAAATGTCCTATACTTGTGTTTGTGCAAAACAACAGACACATCTGGCCAAATAGCTACACCTGTAAAGGATGAGTTACAGGTGCTCATCACCTTTTCAGAGACAGGTCTAATTCCCCTGTTCAGTCTCATTTCCGTGTGTGATAAGAACATCAACCACTGCTTTCAGTCATCATCTTTGCCTGCGTCTTCCACAGGGGTGGTACACAGAGAATGTTCAATGAATAAGGCTGGTGAGTGAACCTGGGTTCCTGCTATGTGTCAGGTCCTGTGTGAGGCACTCCGCATGCATTACCATGTAAGGATGCTGTAGTGCCAATGGTTCTCTTACCACATGAGCATGCGTAGTGTTGACATTTCTCCTACCATGTAAGCGTGCACAGTGTGGACATGTTCCAGATGATGCAACAGGCTCGGGAGTCCACAGTCACACAGCTAATAAGTCAGGTTTCTAACCCTGGCTCACCTGGATCCAAAGCCCCAGGTCCTTTCAGTATTAGACGAGAGAGACTGAAAACTAAACAAGGCTGCAGTCACGTGGGAGTTGGTATGATCAGCTGTCAAGTGTGCAGCCTCCGGATGTAGTATGCTTATGTTTAAGACTTGGCTCCATCACCCTCCACCTAGGGGTGTCCAACCTTCGGTCATGTATCTACTCTGTGCCTCAGTTTCCTTATATATTAAATAGAGGTATAAACAGGAGTATCGCGTGGTGTTCTGAGGTTAACTGTATTATTTCTCAGGTGCTTAGAGTAGCACTTGGTATACCGTATGTACCCACATAGCATACATATTAGTTTTTATTCCCTTTTGGAGAAAGAAGAGTTTTAAAGACTAAATATCACTGCTTATGTATTATATGTAGAATTCTGCACGTAAGTATTCCAATTTGATAAGAAATATTAACATTTAAATGCTGATATTTAAAATCATTTAGCAGTAATTAATACTAACGTGTGTTGCCTACATGGTAGCTCCTCAGCACATTCTTATTAAACGATCATTGGTATTTAACAGCATCTTGTTAAGTTTAACTGCCTTGCTGAGTATATCTTGAAGAAACCATTTAGATCATCACTAAGGTTTTATGCGGTCTGTTCATTTTAGAAGCTGAACCAAAGCTGCCTGCAGTGCTGCGGATTTGAGGACTGGCAAACACACATGAGATTTTCTGGGTGACTATACTAACTGGGTCACACCCACCAAGAAGGGCCACTGGGACTAACCCACATTCTCCAGAGCCAGAAACCTGTCTTGCTGCCTGCCAACCTCCCGAGTACAGTGAAACATAAGGCACTTACGAGCATTTACATGGTGCCTGTGGTGGCCCTGAGTGCCCCAGAGGCTCTTGCTGGTTCCTTTGTGTGTAGCAGCTGTGTATGTGAGCAGACGGTCCCAGGTATGAAATGGGGGCATTCTGTGGGAAGATAGTTGCAAGTCAAATGACACTCCTCTGACAGAGACCAAGGTCAAATGCCCTTGTTGCCAGTAAGGATAAGATCTGAAAACAAGTCAAGAGGTAGAATTTGGGGGCACCTGGGTGGCTCAGTGGGTTAAGCCTCTGCCTTCAGCTCAGGTCATGATCTCAGGGTCCTGGGATTGAGCCCTGCATGGGGCTCTCTGCTCAGCGGGGAGTCTGCTCCCCCTGCCTCCCCACCCCCACCCCGCCTCTCTGCCTACTTGTGATCTCTGTCAAATAAATAAATAAAATAAAAAAAAAAGAGGTAGAATTTGAAGGGCAGCTGGGCATTGCCACCCTCGCTTATTCAAAGGGTGCCCTGAGAGGTGAGGGGGACAAGGTTCAGAGGCAGGAATACAAGCTGAAAGGGAGGTTTCCCTTCACTGTGTTTGTCTTTCTCTCTCAGTAATGTCCCGGAAGTCTGGGAGGTTGATCTATATTCTCCAGAGAAGATGGAGAGAGCAACCATTCGCATTTATTGAACTTTTACCATGCACTAGGATTTGACAAATGTGGCTTAATCGACTCAACACATTTTACATGGGTGCAATATTTCTATTTTACAGTTGAAGAAATTGAGGGTTGGAGTAACTGGTCAAGGGTCACTTACCTAGAAGTGACAAAGCCCAGATTTGAACACAGGCTATCTGTCTTTTTAGCCAATGTCTATACTGCCTTCCCGAATTCACCATGACCTTTGCAGAGGTTTATGGCTCCAGAGCACTGTGCTAGTTAGTCCTCAGGGAAATTTTCCTTATTTCGTGTGGAAATTCAGCAGAGACCAAGTGGGATTAGCTCCATTTTCAAATGATCCAGAGCAAAGACTGATGAGGAAGAATTACGGAGATACAGAGTTTATCCCAGTGAAAGAGAATCTAGCAACAAATTAGAACCACAAAAGCAAGCTATACAGACTTCTATTTTAAGAGAATGAGCAATTCTCTAGATACTGATATGGAACCTCCAAGAGAAAACAAAACAAAACAAAACATAAACCACAGAACAAAAACAAAGGTCAGGGGCTGTGTATAGTTGCTCCAGTTATGTTGCCAAAAGAAAATCTTCATGTTTGTTCATAAATTCATAGACTTGGGTGGTAATAGGGACTGCCTCTGGAAAGGAAACTAGAAGGGAGCAGAGGAGAGAGACAATTTTCACTGCAAACCAATTTTTTAATCTCTAAAGTTTTGTGCCATATACTTATACTACTTATTCAAAATATACTTGTGACACTTGAGAAACAGAATGGGCTGTTCTTTGAGGCGGTGAGTGGACAGGGAATATTCAAATAGTGAAGATCTCAGAGATGATGTCAATGTACTTTGGAAGGCAGATTGAGATTTGAGGCATTCCAGTGACTCTTGTGGGATTCTAACATCCCTGGAAATGGCAATTTTACCATATTCTCCGTAAGCACAATACTTTGAGGATGGCAAATTGTCTCTGACTGAGGGTTGTCAGGGGATCCACACCATGGCCTTGGTGACCCTCAAATATATGAGGACAAACTGGGTTTTAAAAGTTGTTTTTGGTAATCATTTATCCTTCAAAAAGCACAATAACCTGCATTCTATCATCAACTCCTTCTGTTGTCTCCCACAATCACATTCTCTTTTAATAAACTATAAACTATCTTTTCTCTACCTTAGCTGCGTTGGCCACATCATTGTCTCTGGGATATTCTGCCTCAAACTCCTGGCCTCCCTGCATCTTTCTTATCCTTCCAATGTTAGCTTACATAAGACATTCCCAAGAAAATTTTCCTTGACCATTTTATCTCGGCAGATCCCCATTGTTCTCTAAGGCATTATCTACTGCATTCTGTTCATGTATGCATTATTTTGCTACAGATGCTATAACAAACTATCACAAACTGAGTGGCTTAAACACTAGAAATTTATTTTCTCACATTTCTGGGGGCTAGAAGTCCAAAATGTAGGGGTTGCCAGGGTTGATTTCTTCTGAGGGCTGTGAGCCTCTCTCCTAGTTTCTGGTGGTTTTCTGGTAATCTTTCACATTTCTTGGCTTGTAGAAACTTCAGGCTCCCGCTACCCCCTCTTTACATGATGTTCCACCTGTATGCTTATCTCAGTATCAAACTTCCTCCTTTTTATTAGGACACCAGTCATATTGGATTAGGGCCCACCATAATGATCCCCACTTGACTCATTACATCTGCAAAGACCCTATTTCCAAACAAGTTCACACTCTGAAGTACTGGGGTTAGGACTTCAACCCAAGAATTTGTGGGGCACAGTTCAATCCATAACAAAATGTATTCAACTTGATTTGTGTACCTGTTTGTTTCTTGTCCCTCACTTGGCTATGGGCATTCGGTGGGTAAGGATTAAGTCTATTTCCTTTCCTGCTATAAACTGCTCACCAGACTGCCCTGCATGTTGTTACTGTTAGCTTGTCTTCTACTGTTGCTGAATTGTAAGACTTCTTAATTGACCCTAGACAATAATGCTTGGTTATATGAATTTAAAATATTTTTTCAAGTCTGTGACTTGCTTTTTAAACTTTGAGATGATTTTTCAAAACCCATTGACAGTTTTATTATTTTAGATGTTTCATGTATGCTCATTTGTGAGATGGCCAATACCTTTTTTTCTTATTATTCTTGTATGATTGGGCTTTAAGGTCATTTCAGCTTTACATATGAATTGGAACTGTTCTTTCTGGTTCTAAGACAGAAGTTATCTGTTCTTTGAACATATAGTCAAAGTCTCCTGAAAAACTATCTTGGTATTTGTAGAAGGGATTGAGGGTGGAAGAAAGATCTTTTTTTAACTGTTGTTTTTATTTTCTTTAGTGATTAAGACCTTTTTGGAGTATATTAGATTTTTTAATATTTCTTCAGCATTTTTACTTTTTCTTGAATCAGGTTTGATAAATTATATTTTTAAAGAAATTGATCATATACTCTAAAACCTTCACAATTATTGACTTTGAGTTGTAAATAATATTTTGTATCTCTCTTTAACCTCTACTGTATCTTCTTTTCCTTTGCTTGATCAACTTTGTCAGAAATACATGGGACATATTAAGTCTTTTCAAAGAGCCTACCTATTGACTTTTTGTTCAATTTCTCCTAGTTCATCTGTTTTCTAATTTTTATTATTTTCCTCCTGTCATGCTAGCTCTTTTGTTAGCTTAATATGTCTTTTTCTCATAATATAAGAATTTCAGGCATTAGTTTTTCTTCTTATGGCGTTTGGAAATTGTTATGTGGTATTTTCATTATATCTTAGTTCTAAATATTTTAAAATTTCTATTCTTTCTTCTTTCACCTATTTGAATTTTCTATATTTCCAAATATATGAGAATTTAAAACAGTTATCCTTTGGCTATTGCTTAATCATTTAATGATTCTAATTAAATTGTTAGTATTATACCAATTCTTTAGTATTTGAGATTTGTTTTATGTTGAATACATTGACAATTTTATAAATATGTTTGTCCTCAAAAGACAATACCTTCGGTCCACTTTGGATGCTGGGTTCTCTGTGTGTCCACTTAATCAACTTTGCTAAATATATTCTTCAAATCCGTTTATTCTTATTAAATTTTCACATATTTTAGTGGGAGTCTCTTGTGTTAAGTTCTTTCAGTCTTTGTCTGAAAACATCTTTATTTTGTTTTCACTCTTCAATACTACCTTAGTTGGATATATATTTTGAGGTTAAAAGTTATTCTGTTCTAGTGCCATTTTGTTTTGTCTTCTATTTTTTCAATGAGAAGTCTGTATTTATTTACAACAGTATCTATCATTTATACGTTTTTCTGAGATTTCTCTCTGTCTCCTGGTCTGCAGGTTTACTCTGGGTCTCTGTGCTGCAGACTTTTAGCTCTGAGTTGCACTCCAGTTAATCTGAGATACCAGAGCCACAGTTCTATTGCCCGCCACCCCCCTTTTTGTTTCTTTCACTCCTGTGTCTGTCAGTTTCTCCTCCATTTCTTTCCCCCACTCAGAGTTTCTATCTCATTAACTCACTGTTATGGTTGTTTTTTGGGTAATTTCTTTATATAATTTCAGTTTACTACTTCTTGATTTCCTGGGCCTGCTGTGTAACACACCAATTAATTTTAAAAGTCACTGACTGTGTTTTTAAGTTTTATTTCTTTTATTCCACAAGTCCTATTTGTTTCTTTTAAAGTCTTCCTGGTCACTCTTGAGACAGTCTTGTTCCAATTTTTATAATTGCCATGCCTTCTTTTATGCATTTCATTATTCATATTTTACAGCCTTTGCCAGTTCCATTCCCCCAAAGTTCTTGGCATCTAATTCTGGTATTTGTTGATTAATAACTTACTCTTGATAAATTGTTTTCCATTTTTTTTTTTTAGCTTTACCATTCTGAACAAAGAATGTTTCAAGAAGTTTGGTAGTCTTAGCTTCAATATTAGGGTCTAGTGTGAGTTCATTTTTTTTCAAATTTATTTTTCAAGGTTCCTTGTTTTTCTCATCTGGATAGCCAGCATTCCAGCACCATTTGTTGACAAAGCACCATTAACTGCTATGTCAAAACACAACTGCTTTGTCAAAACACAATTGATCATATATGTGGGCATCTATTTCTGGTGTCTCTGTTCTGTTTTATTGATCCATATGTTATATGGATGTTGATACAATGTTATTTTGATGACTTTTTTTATTACAATGATTTTATAATTATTCTAGAAATCAGATAGTATAAGCTCTCTAACTTTGTGCTTCATTAAAGTTTCTCTGGTTGTTGGGTCTTGTCCTTTCCATATACATTTTAGAATCATCTTTAATTTTTACAATAAAGCCTGCTTGGATTTTCATCAGGATTTGTATGGGATTTGTAGACCAATTTCAATAGACTTGACATCTGAACGACATGGAGTCTTCCAATCCATGAATTGAGTATGTCTTTGTATTAATTTAGGTTTTTAAATTTTATCTCAGCAGAGTTTTCTAGGTAACATCTATTGTTTAATGGGATTGTTTTGGATGGTAAATGATATTTTAAATTTTACTTCTAATCATTTTTCTAGTTTATAAATGTACAAGTAACTTTTATATATTTACCCTGTGATCTTCCTAAATTTACTTACTGTTCTAGTAGCTTTTTTGAGAATTTTCCCTTTATGAAATAATGTTTCTTATAAATAATTAATTCTTACTTTTGTTTCTTTCTAGGTAATGTATCTTTTCTCCTCTTGCTGCTTAGTTTTTTTAATCACTGCTTTTTAGCGATTTAATTATGATGTGCTATAGTGTGTTTTTTCCCTTATGTTTATCTTACATGAGACTTGTTGAGCTTATTGGATTTATAGTTTTATAGTTATCATTTAAAAAAATTTAGACATTATTACTTCAACACCATTTCTCCCCTTTCCCCCCTACTCTCCCTTCTAGGATTCTAATTAGTTTACTTACTGTTGCCTCATAGGTCACTAAGTCCATTTTTGCCCTCCATTATTTTGTTTCTCTCTGCTTTAGTTCAGGTAGTTTTACTGTTTTGTCTTTAAGCTCGGTCTTTTCTTCTGTAATATCAAATTGGCTGTTAATCCCATCTTGTGAATTTTCTGCTTATAATGTACTTTTCAGCCATGAAAATTCCATTTAGTTCTTTATATTTTTTATTTCTCTCCTCACAATATTCAAATTCCTTTTAAATCACTGAGAATATTTGTAACAGCTAGTTTAAGGTCATGGTCTGCTAATTGCATCAGCTCTGTGGTTCCAGGATCTGTTTCTACTGACTGATTTTTCTCCTGGATATGGGTCATGTGTTCATGTTTCATTGTTAAATCTAGTAGTATTTGACTGGATACTGGACATTGTGAATTTTATATACTGTTGAATATCTGCATCTATCATCTCCTTTTAAAGAATATTAGATTTTGTTTTGGCAGTCAAGTAAGTTATTTGTAGGTCACACTAATCTTTTGGATCATATTTTAAGATTCCTTAGAATTAGCCTGGAGTAATTTCTATTCTAGTGTTAATTTAGCCCACCTACTTAGGTGGGTAAAGTGTGGTCTTAGGGGGTTGCTATTGAGCACCTTCAGAGAACAATGACTAAACTCCTAGCAATTGAGAATGTGGGCACCTCCCAGGCCTGTGTGAGTCCTGTGATTTGACCAGCATGCCATATCTAAGTTTTCTTTTGGTTGGTCCCATATAGTTTCATCCTATACATATGCATTTTAATATTCAGCAACAGAATCAAGGGACCCTATACAATTTCCAGGAACATTTTTTTGTTTTGCTTTGTTTAGTTTTAATATGGTTTCCTCTTTCTGGTAGACTGACCTTCCAAATTCCTTTCACTTAAACTTTCCTGCACCCTATTTCAGTCTTCTGAAATCACCAAGTCTGCTGTGATCTGTTTGGGTTTTCCTTTCCTGCACTGTGGTCTGGAAAGTGCCTATAGGCAGAAATTGGGACAATGGAAAGCTTACCTTATTTTCCCCCTTTTTCTTAGGAATTACAGCCTTAAACTATCTTTTGTTCATTGTTTGAAATGAATTGTTTCATTTTTTTTTTTTCCCTAGACTTCTAATCATTCATGGAGGGAGTCAAGTATAGTTATTACATCATGGCCAGAGGCAGAAAACCCCAAGACTCTATTTGTATGTATATTTTACAGCTTAATAATTCCTGGACCAAACAGGTGGTATGAAATTCAAATTCCAAACACAAGCAAAAACATACTCAGTTTGAATTTTCAGGGAAGGTTTCTCCATACTTTTCCTTGAACTCAGGCATTGGTATATAAACTTCTAATGGGCACACTTTTTTCTTCAGTTGTAGTTTTTCACTAAGTTGTAGTCCTTAGAAGTTTCTGGTTTTGGGACACTTGGGGTGGCTCAGTCGGTTAAGCTTAAGCAACTGCATTCTGCTCAGGTCTTGATTCTGGGGTCCTGGGATCAAGTCCTGCATTGGGCTCCTTGCTCAGCAGGGAGCCTGCTTTTCCCTCTCCATCTGCCACTGCCCCTACTTGTGCTCTCTCTAATAAATAATTAAAATCTTAAAAAAAAGTGTCTGGTTTTATATAGGCAACTTAATTCAAGATTCTTAAATAATTGAGGCCCAAGATTTTGGCTCTTGCACACTACTGTTTGTTAAAAAATCAAGTTCTTACATTATAGAGACTATCAGCCCTATCTGCCATCCCTAAACTCACTCCAGGTACTCAGAATAACAACATTTATAATTTCCTTTTCTGTTTCTATTTGGCTTTTAACGCCTCAGGATCTTCTTTACTTTCTTGAGTGCTTAGTCAGCACTTAAAAGGATGTTTGTTATATTTTTTCTTCTAGGTGACTTTCAGGGTATATGGTCAAATTGCCATATAAGGTTTTTAGTTTATCTAATCAGCCAAAATGTCAGAAATGAAAACACACATCATGTTAAGCATGTTTTTTCATGTGGCTAGACAGGTATTAGTATTAATTTCTTTATAGAATTGATCTAATTTGCCCAGCTTGTCTGCATTATTTGACATGTAAGGTCTTTATATAATTCTTACCATTGTAACCAGTTCTTTGAAAAGTAGGTTTAATACACTGGATCCTTTTTTTTTTTTCTTTTTCATAGTCTCTCTTAAACTCTAGAAGTAGAATTTTGAGGCTACAGTACATGGACATGTTTAAGATTCCCATGTAGTTGTCTAGCCTCTACATCTCAGTAGTCCAGTGAATAAAACTGAAAGGGGATTCAGACTGAATAGCAGGTGAATATTGGTTTTCCAGTTTTAATTATTTTATGAATAATAAAGGGGTTTAAATTAATTCCTGGTAAAGATAACTCTTAGTGGCCTGGAGATATCTCCAACACAAACAAGAAGTCCTCTAACGAACCTCCGAGCAGTGACACTGCAGAAATGCAACAGCTGTTTATCTGCACCCTGTTCAGCCAAGAAGGATTTTCAGTAAACACCAGCAGTTCTCACTTTGTTACAGGTGATTCTAATGCAAATAGTTTACGAAGAAGTACCCCCACCCCATCACATTTTGCAATGGAAATGTTTATTTCAAACTGCTTGTGTTTTCCATTGCTTTCTGGAAAGTACTTTGGCATGTTCACAAATGATCATTCTAAGCTAAGAAGTTCAGAAGTAGAAAATTTGGAGAACAACTTCTTCCCAGGTGAGAAGTGTGCCCGCAAAGGTCACCTTCTTCTTTGAATATCTCCAAAAAAGGGTTCTTGAATGCATATGAGAGACATTTTCCTGGGAGTCAAGGATGTTTAGAGTCCCATTCTGCCAATTGCTGACTCTGGGTGAGCTACCTTCTCTGTGTCTGGTGTCCTCTTTGGTAAAATGGGAGATTTTCCTACGATCCCCCAAATTTTCTCCAATATTTCCAGAGGCTAAAAATAACTTGTCAACTACCTTTATGCATTTCATAAAGGTTTACCAATTCTTTATGACTTTTATTCGATTTTTGTTTATGCTACTTCTTTATCTCTTATTAAAAAAGAGATGGCAACACTAATTAGGGACTCTAAGTCAGAAAACCAAGATGTAATATCTAACCTAATGGCAATTTCAATTCCCCTTTCCTGCCCACCACCAATATAATCTTTAACAGGTCAACACAGAATTTCCTGATCAATATTAAGAAATTTACTGGTAGGGGCACCTGGATGGCTCAGTGGGTTAAAGTCTCTGCCTTTGGCTCAGGTCATGATCCCAGGGTCCTGGGACCCAGCCCTGCATCAGGCTCTCTGTTCAGTGGGGAGCCTGCTTCCCCTCCTCCCCTAACCTGCTTTCCTCTCTCTCCTTCTGCTTCCCTCTCTGCCTGCTTATGATTTCTGTCTGTCAAATAAATAAATAAAATCTTAAAAAAACCAAAAGTTTACTGATAGACCTCTTCAGCTCTCTTTAGGAGGGCAAGTTTGCCTAAACAATGCAAATTTCTTTCTTCCTTTCTTTAATGCCCTCTATTTGCCTTTGAAAAAGTTTCTTTTGTTTAGTTCAGCAGAGATCCCCTCTACTTATTAAGATCGGATGCTGCTTGATTCATGAATCTTTTTTTTTTCCTAATACAGCTCTTTTAAAAAAATATTTTATAAATGTATGTATTTTTATCCTCAGGGGTACATGTAGGTCTGTGAATCGCCAGGTTTACACACTTCACAGCACTCACCATAGCACATACCCTCCCCAATGTCCATAACCCCACCCCCCTCTCTCGACCCCCCTCCCCACAGCAACCCTCAGTTTGTTTTGTGAGATTAAGAGTCATTTAGATTCATGAATCTTTTTTTTTTTTTAATATTTTATTTATTTATTTGACAGAGAGCTAGAGAGAGAGCACAAGTAAGCAGAGCGGCAGGGAGAGGGAGAGAGAGAAGCAGGCTCTCCGCCGAGCAGGGAGCCCGATGTGGGGCTCGATCCCAGGACCCTGAAATCATGACCGGAGCTGAAGGCAGCCGCTTAACCAGCTGAGCCACCCGGGCGCCCAGATTCATGAATCTTTTAATAAAGTCAGCTAGATCTTCAAATTTACAAAGGTGGGGCGCCTGGTTGGCTCAGTGGGTTAAGCCGCTGCCTTCGGCTCAGGTCATGATCTCAGGGTCCTGGGATGGAGTCCTGCATCAGGCTCTCTGCTCAGCGGAGAGCCTGCTTCCCTCTCTCTCTCTCTGCCTGCCTCTCTGTCTACTTGTGATCTCTCTCTGTCAAATAAATAAATAAAATCTTTAAAAAAAAATTTTGTCAAATTTACAAAGGTGAATTTTGTTTTTAACACCTTTGGTAAGTTGTATGGTTATTATCTTTTTTATGACTCTCTTCCCTATTCAGCTTTAAGCTGTTTGAGCTAAAAAACTGTCCTATGCATCCCAGGACCTAACACATATCTAGCACATAACAATTGCTCAGCAAATATTGGAATGCATATGAGATTTCTAATATAAAATTCATTATACTAATGCCATTCAAGAGATTTCTTTTTTTTTTTTTTTTAAGATTTTATTTATTTATTTGACAGACAGAGATCACAAGTAGGCAGAGAAGCAGGCAGAGAGAGAGGGGGAAGCAGGCTCCCCGCTGAGCAGAGAGCGGATGCAGGGGGTCTATCCCATAACCCTGGGATCATGACCTGAGCTGAAGGCAGAGGCTTTAACCCACTGAGCCACCCAGGCGCCCCCCATTCAAGTGATTTCTTGATAATGCTTATTTATATGCCAGAAGTTAGTAGCACATGTTTTTATATTTTCTTTAATCTTCCATTTTTAATAATCTTCCCAGATGTACTCAAGCAGTTCATTCCTTAATTTTTTCCAATTACTGTGTTTTTGTGTAGGCATTGCTACAATTGACATGGTGCTTGGAAATGAAGGGCTCCATATATGTTTGATGAATAAATATGTTTCTGCATGTGAGAAATTGTAATCATGGCACTAGATCAAATAGGCCTAAGGCTTTTGAGCTTTGAAAACCTGTGCTTTGCTTTCTCAAATGTGCTTCCGGCTGCAGATTAATCTAAGCTTTCTTGTATGCTTGTGCTGATTGGTTTTCCCCAGAGAAAACATTGTTGACTTCATGTAATCCAAATTCATTAGAAATTGAGACAAATTTCTATAAATGAAACTCTCTGGACTGGCCTCTTTCTTAGCTCAGTGATGCTCTACAGTCCTTTTTTCTGCAGTGAAGATTTCCATTGCATAATCTACAAGTCATGTTGGTGGAAGCTCCAGAGGAGAAATGAGGACAGCATACAGAATGGCATCTAGAGAGATGACTGACAAGTCGAAATTTTACCCCAGGTTGGCCTGGCCTTCAATCTGACTCTCATCCTACTTTATGTCACCTATCAGAGCAACGGCTTTGGTTAGTTTCATTCTCATTCTCTCTCTGTGTCTATCTCATACATGTACATACATTCAGAGTGGAAAGAATAGTGTGGGGTTAAATAAAGTGGTTAAAGACAGACTTTGAAACTCAATAGGCTTAGTTTAAATCTCAGCTTTCCCACTTATTTTTTCATTTGCTTAGTGACTCTAAGCAAATTACTATTACTTTTTTTTTAGTTTCCTTGGGTCCAAGTTTCTTTATCTGTCCATTGAAGATAACAATAGTATTTTCTTTGTCTGCTTTTGAATGAAGTAAATGAGATAATTCAGGTAAATTTCTTAGCACCAAGGCTAGCATATAATAAGTTCACAGTTAATGATTCTCCTGCCTCATGTTGAGGTCTTTTATCAAGTTTATCTTTGTGTATGATGTAAGAGAATGGTTGAGTTTCATTCTTCTACATATAGCTGTCCAATTTCCCCAGCACCATTTATTGAAGAGACTGTCTTTTTTCCACTGTATATTTTTTCCTGCTTTGTTGAAGATTAGTTGACCATAAAATTGAGGGTCCATATCTGGGCTCTCTACTCTGTTCCACTGGTCTATGTGTCTGTTTTTGTGCCAGTACCATGCTGTCTTGGTGATCACAGCTTTGTAGTAAAGCTTGAAATCAGGCAATGTGAGCCTCCAGTTTTGTTTTTCTTTTTTAACATTTCCTTAGAAATTTGGGGTCTCTTCTGATTCCATACAAGTTTTAGGATTATTTGCTGCAGATCTTTGAAAAATGCTGGTGGAATTTTGATCAGAATGGCATACTTATACTATTGGTGGGAATGCAAATTGGTGCAGCCACCTTGGAAAACAGTGTGGAGATTCCTTAAGAAATTAAAAATTGAGGGGCGCCTGGGTGGCTCAGTGGGTTAAGGCGCTGCCTTCGGCTCAGGTCATGATCCCAGGTCCTGGGTTCGAGCCCCACATCGGGCTTTCTGCTCAGCAGGGAGCCTGCTTCCTCCTCTCTCTCTGCCTGCCTCTCTGCCTACTTGTGATTTTTCTCTGTCAAATAAATAAATAAAATCTTTACAAAAAAAAAAAGAAATTAAAAATTGAGTTTCCTTATGACCCTACAATTGCACTACTTGGTATTTACCCCAAAGATACAGATATAGTGAAAAGAAGGGCCATCTGTACCCCAGTGTTCATAGCAGCAATGGCCATAGTTGCCAAACTGGAAAGAACCAAGATGCTCTTCAACAGACAAATGGATAAAGAAGATGTGGTTCATATACACTATGGAGTATTATGACTCCATCAGAAAGGATGAGTACCCAACTTTTGTATCAACATGGATGGGACTAGAAGAGATCATGTTGAGTGAAATAAGTCAAGCAGAGAGAGAGTCAATTATCATATGGTTTTGTTTATTTGTTGGCGCGTAAGGAGTAACACGGAGGACATGGCGAGATGGAGAAGAGAAGAGAGTTGGGGGAAATTGGAGGGGAGATGAACCATGAGAGACTGTAGACTCTGAGGAACTAACTGAGGGTTTTGGAGGGGCGGGGGTGGGAGGTTGGGTGAGCCTGGTGGTGGGTACTGTGGAGGGCATGTATTGCATGGAGCACTGGGTGTGGTGCATAAACAATGAATTCTGGAACACTGAAATTTTAAAAATAAATAAAAATTTAAAAAAATCTCCATAACTTTGTAAGATTCATCATGGAAATGTTATTTATAATATTAAAACACTTAAGGACTAAAGGTCCATCAGTATGAGATTGCTAGGATAAATGGTGGTTTAGCCAATATGATGAAATACTATGTAAGTGTTCAAAAGAATGTTGTGACTTTACCTGTAATGACAGGGAAATATACACTCAGCACATTGCTGGGGAATAAAAAGAGGAAGGTGTAGAGGGAATGCATAGCTGGTTACATATTTATTTTGAAAGTCTACACAGACACACACTGTGTGTGTGGTTATGTGTATGTGTGTGTATGTACACATATTTGGGGAGCAAGAAGAATTTCAATTTTTCCTGCATGATTTCTTCTGGTTACAATGTAGAATGTTATAAGAGACTGCTGCTCCTACCCTGACAATAATATAAAGCTAAGTAATCCACAAAATAATTTTAAAAAATTCTTTAGAGAGTTGAGGATATAAAGAATCCTCAGTGAAATAAATGGAAAGAGATAAGCTACTCCTAGGGGAAGATGCCAAAACTTCTTTCATTCCTGAAGGCATGGCAGAATGAGGATCAAACCTGTCTAAATAGGGTTAGTAGGAAACAAGTCCGATTTATAACAATCTTTTCATGGCCAAGTGGTCAGGTATAGACTGGCATGACAAGTTAGAATCCCAAGCAAATGCAAACCAAAACAAGAATCACTTACATGCCACTTCTTTTCCACAACACCCTTACAAAATGCCTAAGACTAGAGTGCCAGAATCAGTGGTAGACCAGATCTTATGGAATTTCCTCTATGGAGCATGGGTCTTTACTGAATGTAAGAGAGGGCACCCATTTTTTTTTTTTTTAAAGCAGTAATCTTCAGAAGGCTGGTGTCAGAGTAGTATGGTAGAGAGATTTAACAAGACACCAAAAACTAAGAAGTTGATGGCTGTGTCATAAAAGAGAGACCTACCACTATTTGGGGAGCTGGCTGCTCAATTGTAGAGGATAGCAGGATCTCAAAACTCTCACTAGTAATGAAATCCCAAGCCCCAATAAAGGAAAAACTCTGATCCTAATGTCAAATCTGTTGAAGTCAATAGTGAACTGAATTAAAAACAAAAACAAAAACAAAAACAAAAACAAACCTGCAACAATTCCCAGAATCAGCTCAATTATAAGTTAATTAGATGGACTTAATTTTCCATATTAGTAGACTGATAAAAAGGGAGATGTTCTTTTCAAGGAGTTAATATTTATCTTATTCTATGGTTCTCTTTTCACACAATGTCCAGCATACAACAACAACAACAACAAAAATTAAGAGATAGGCAAAGAAGCAGGAAAAAGTGATTCATTATCAAGAGAAAAAGTAGTCAGTAGAAGCAGTCTGGAGGTTGGAATTAAAAGACTTTAACTGATCAATATTTTAAAGAATCTAGTGGAAGCAAGGAGACAAAGGGATGGAGAGTTTTAACTGAGAATGAAAGTTATAAAAAAGAACCATATTTTTATGTTGTATGATTTTGTATCATTTATATTTTAACATTGAGATGTGTATTAAAATTTTAAAAAGTTTAAAAACAAATTTCAAAATGTTTTCATGTGCAGTGGTTAAAGTGCAATTCAAATACTTAAGAAGGGAATTTCAACTCTATAGAAAAATTTGGTATAGATCTAGGCACATCCTGAAGTTTACTGGCAATAATGGTTCTATTGTACTTGGAGGCAATTATTCAATGAAGTTCTCTGGATGAACATCTAGACATTAAAATGGTAACCACACCAATAGTACTTCTAAAAGCCTATATGCAGGAAGTAGATTTTTCAATACCAACTGTATGATTCTAGGAAAAAAACTGTCCCTAGGGGAGAGAGTGAAGCACTGTTTTCTCTGGGAAGAAAATTTTTACTTGTGTTTTCAAGAAGCAACAGCAGATTCTTAATGCAGCTACGGGCATAATGTTGTTATATACAGAGTAATGGGCATGCTGTCCAGGGTGGTCAAGTTCAGTCGTGGGCTGGATGTGACAGAAACGAATGAATAGTGATTTTTAAAATATATATTTGATTCCTCTGTACAGAAGGATGTTTTCTTTACAGGGCAACATTCTTTATAAGATCCTACTAGTTGAGTTAAATATGGATAAAACTGAAAAAAAAAAAAAAGGTATGTCAAATAGGGTGAACGGTGCTTAAAATTTAATGAGATAAAACCTAATCAGGAGGCATAAGGTATGACAGATCTTCTCAATTTACAACATGCTTCTATACAAGTTCACATATAAGTTCTCCTGAAGCGGAGAAAATCTTTTGTCATGATTTTGTGGTATACCTTTCAGAATTTTTAAAAACGTTTTCTAGCTCAACATGAATTTGTTATTATGATCATATATTTCCTTGAGGACTGAAGATCTGTAAGACTACCCATCCTGAATATTTCTCAGTGATGGTAATAGGAAGAATAAGGTTGCTTTGTATGTATCTCAGTGCATCCTTTGACCATAAATTTGTAGTTGCCTCATTCAACAACCCCACTTCCAAGTCCCTTACGGGATTTTGTGTTTCCTAAAAACTGAAAATCAAGGGTTTTTTTGTTTGTTTCTTTGTTTTTCCCCAAAGAAGTAAAAGCTGAGATGCAGACTATTGATGAGTTGTAAGTCCCTCTGAACACATGCTCAGTGGGAGAATATCCAAAAAAGGTGTTGTAGAGCTGGGAGAGATAATTCCTCAGCAAGATTTTTTTTTTTTTTTCATTCTATGAGAGTCCTGTTTCATATACCCTGGATTAAAATATGGCAAATGAAAGAGAATAATTTGAAGATGAGATAGAGGGGAATAAAATATCACTTCAAATTCCAAACACTGGCTCAGAAACAGACTGTGCTTGCTGAAGAACAAGCTGAGATGTATAGTTTGTGAGTTTTTTGTTTTGTTTTGTTTTGTAAGGAATATTAAGTTTTTGCTTATCAGTGCAGGGGGAAGGGGAGTCTAAAATGACAAGAAGAAATGGCAAGAGGAGCATATGGTCATCTCTTTCTGCTGCCCTAGGTTTTATAGGACATGCTGTTCTCTGGGACCTCCTACCTCCATCAGGAATAAGCTTATGTACTACATTTGGATCTTGATCCACTGGCTTCAATCCAGTTTATTTCTCTCTTCAGGGGTTAAGAATCAAGACAAGCTTGGGGAATATACAGCATTGTGGAGATAAATATCACTATGCCATTTTCAAACAAAATGTATCTTCCTCTTCCTGATTCCAAATGCCTGGTTGTCAAATAGTTATTTTCCTATGTTATGTATGGTTGGTTAATTGGCTTAAGGTATTTGGTTCTAGGTAGGATTTTTCTTCATGCATTGGAAATATACAAGTCCTCCATAACGCTATGATCGCCCCCTGTCATCAGATCTTGTATT
The DNA here is from genome assembly GCF_902655055.1 of Lutra lutra. Taxonomy (NCBI): domain Eukaryota; kingdom Metazoa; phylum Chordata; class Mammalia; order Carnivora; family Mustelidae; genus Lutra; species Lutra lutra. The sequence continues at coordinate 52,002,084 of NC_062282.1, forward strand.
TTCCGTTTCTGCTTTCTTAGATATAATTTCAGTGGAAATAAACCAATAAGGCCATTATGGAGATGTAACAGAGAGTTGAGTTGGTTTGCTTGGTTCGTGCAATTTACAATCTTTTGTACAGTTTAATCTTGTGTGTGTGTGTGTGTGTGTGTGTGTGTGTGGCTTATTCCTAAAGTTTGGTCCTGACTATTGCTATCCTTGAGAGTGGAATGTAAACCATTTCAAAAACAGTTAGGCATCTAAACCTTGGATAACCTTCAAAGTTTCTTGGGAACAATGGAACATTTCTCCATTTCTACAGCCTCCACAGATGTTTCTATGTGATAGACATGCTACAGTCAAGTGCTGAGTAAATAAAATATTTGTGGAATGCCTGCCATGGGCTCAATAAGGTGCTAGTTATTTGTAAAGGACAAAATGAGGCAGAGTTCTTTTGCTCGTCTTCTCTGTCTGGACTACTGTCACAAGTACTTACTTACCCTTTACATTGCTCCTCCATTGTTACCTTTCTAAAACCATGATTTTAGTGCATTTTACTTCATTTTTTATTAAATAAAATTCAATGCACATCTTCTGTGAACTAGTTGCAAACTATTTTTGCTTCCTCATCTCTTACCAGCTCAACAGACAAATTATTTTTTCCCTACAACATTCCTAGAAAATGCAGTGCATCGTATGTTTGGTCACTGTAGTTCCTCTGAAACCATTCTTTCTCAGGGATTCAACCCATCTATATCCTTCAGGGCTGACATTAAATGCCACCTCCTCCAAGTTTCTTTCCTTTATATTCTATCTCTGACCATTATTTTCTCCTCCCTCTTGTATTCTATAGTGCCATTATTCCTTGAAGCTTTCCCTTGAACTATGATGTTATGACAATATTCTCATTCTGGAGTTATCAAATATTCCCTTGCTGAAGCTGAAAATGTTCCTTTAATGTCTCACTTTTCTTTTTTTTGAGAGGTTTTCAGTATAACAACCCTTTGGAAAAATCACTGTTCTGGTTCTAGGCATAGGGATTCAGTGTCTTATCATACATCCAGTCAATCAAAAGTCTTTCCTCCTCATCAGTCAGTCCACCATGTTTTCTCATTACTATTGATCATATCTGTCTAATGTTGCAAGTTGTATAGTTCTTTTAAGAAAGTTTCATGGGATTTTTGGGACGCCTGGGTGGCTCAGTTGGTTAAGCAGCTGCCTTCAGCTCAGGTCATGATCCCAGCGTCCTGGGATCGAGTCCCACATCGGGCTCCTTGCTCATTAGGGAGCCTGCTTCTCCCTCTGCCTCTGCCTGCCATTCTGTCTGCCTGTGCTTGCTCTCTCTCCCTCTCTCTCTCTGACAAATAAATAAATAAAATCTTAAAAAGAAAGTTTCATGGGATTTTCTTTTTTCAACTAGAAAAGTTCTTTTAAAGCAAGGATAAAAGATATCAGCTATTATAATTGTATGTGAGGAGGATCATTTATATATTGTTACAGTCTCTTATCATATAATACAGAAAATTTAATTACTGGAATATTCTTCACAAAAATAAAAAAAAATGCTTTGAGGTCAAGGAATAAATTTTATTCCTCTTTGTATTCCCTTAGTACCTTGTACAGTGCCATGAATATAGTAAGAGCTTATTGAACATTTTTTGGCTTGATAGTTTCTTTTTTTTAAAAGATGTTTTATTTGTTTGACAGAGAGAGAGCGAGCAGGTAGAGGGAGAAGGAGAAGCAGGCTCCCCACTGAGCAAGGATTCCCAATGAGAGGCTTGATCCCAGGGTCCGGGGATTATGACCTGAGCCAAAGGCAGTCGATTAACCAAGTGAGCCATCCAGGTGCCCCAAGCTGAATAGTTTATAAAAGAGAAAGCCATGTTAGCGTTTCTCTTCCTAAAATGTTGCTATTTTATTTTATGAGAAAGACCCAACAGAGATTATAAAATGTGATCAAGGTTTCTTTACCAAAATACATTTTTTCCCCCAAGAAATCACAGCAAAAGTAACACATTTTTTATGCTGGCCATTAAAATATCATTTGGTGGTAGTTCTCCCCTTTCAAGTTAATAGTCCTTAACAAAGAAGCTATACTACAGAAAAAACAGGCATTGCCTTCAGAGTAGAAATGTAAATAGCTATAATTTGTTCTTCCCCATTTTTCAAATATATACCATCTGGTTTATCCCTTAGCCCTAGAGAACCGTTTTTAGAATTATTTCCCCATGATCCATTCTCCATCCCATTCTTGCCCTGGAGATATTCCTGTACTTGTCATTAGCTCACTAGGATATAATAACCATTACTGATTATAAAGGTATACATTATCTCCTGGAAGTTTGAGCAAAGTTATCAGAACCCTTATCTTTCACATCAGGATTCTACAATGGGGCCACAGATTGCAGGCACCATTTGGTATTGAGCTATCTTTCACTAATAAACTTTTGCCAGAATTACAAGATTAAGCTAGTACTTAGAAGTTTAGTCGCTTTCTCATCTGGCACCAATTTTGAAGCCCTAGGTTACTATGCTATACCTCATCAATTCATGATGCCTCTCTTCTCTGATTTATGCAGCATGAAGTTGAAAAACTGCATGGGATAGCTGGTACTAGACTTCCAGTCTGGGGGTTCTTATATGGTGCAGTTTTACTTGTGGACTCAAATGGACCATTACCCTATATTCTTGCTAGAATGGTCTAGGAAATGAAGAAAATAGGCCCACATATACCATCAAAACAAGACATAGATGGCTTGGGGCACCTGGGTGGCTCAGTGGTTAAGCCTCTGCCTTCAGCTAGGGTTGTGGTCTCGGGGTCCTGGGATCGAGCCCCGCATCGGGCTCTCTGCTCAGCGGTGAGCCTGCTTCCTCCTCTCTCTGCCTGCCTCTCTGCCTACTTGTGATCTCCCTCTCTCTCTGTCAAATAAATAAATAAAATCTTTAAAAAAGAAAAAGACATAGATGGCTTAGATGGTCAATGAATCTATGACAAAGGAGATAAGGATATATAATGGGGAAATGACCGTCTCTTCAATAAATGGCGCTGGGAAAACTGGACATTTACATGGCAAAAGAATAAAACTGGACCACTTTCCAACATCGTACACAAAAATCAACACAAAATCAATTAAGGATCTAAATGTGAGACCTGAAATCATAAAACTCCTAGAAGAGAACACAGGCAGTAATTTCTTTGACATTGACTGTAGAGACATTATTCTAGATATGTCTCATAAGGTAAGGAGAACAAAAGCAAACAAACTACTAGGACTACATCAAACTAAAAAGCTTTTGCACAGTGAGGAAAACCATCGACAAAACAAAAAAAGCAAGCTCTTAAATAGGAGAACACAATTACAAATTACATATTTAATAAGAGGTTAATATCCAAAGTACATTAAAAAAACTCCTATAACTCAACTCCCCTCACCAAAAAGTTGATTTAAAAATCATCAGAGGACCTGGAGAGACATTTTTCCAAAGAAAACATACAAATGACCAGCATAAATAAAAAGATACTAAACATCACTAATAATTAGGGAAATGCAAATCAAAAGTACAGTGAATTACCACCTCTCACCAGTCAGAATGGCTAGTAACAAGAAGAAAAAGAAATAACAAGTTTTGGTGAGAGTGTGAAAAGGCAATTCTCATGAACTTTGGGTGGGAGTGTATATTGGTGCAGGCTTTATGGAAAGCATTGTAGAGTTTCCTCAAAAAATCAAAAATAGAAATATCAAATGATCTCTTAATTCTACTACTGAATTTTTACTGCCCCCCTCAAATGAAAACACTAATTTGAAAACATGCATGCATCCCTATATTTATTGAACTATTATTTACAATAGCCAAGATATGAAAGCAACCTCAGTGGCCCTCAATAGATGAGTGGATAAAGATGTCATATATACATATACAAGACACTATTACTCAACCATAAAAAAGAATGAAATCTTGTTATTTGGCACAACATATATAGACCTAGAGGATATTATGCTAAGTAAAGTAAGTTGAAGAAAGAAAAATACCAAATGATTTCACTTGTATGTGGAATCTAAGAAAGAAAACAATGGACAAACAAAACGAAACAAAAACAGACTCACAAACAGAACAAACTGACAGTTGCCAGAGCGGATAAATCTGTGGGGAATGGGTGAAATGGGTGAAGGGGATTAAAAGATACAAACTTCCAGTTATAAAATGAATAAGTCACAGAGATATAAAGTACAACATAGGAAGTACAATTAATAATATTTTGATAATATATATAGTGGCCAATGGTAACATATTTATCATGGTAATTCTTTTGTAATGTACATATAAATGTTAAATCACTATGTCATTTAACTGAATAAATTTAATAATGTATGTCAACTATACTTCACTTAAAAAATGAAATTATAAATACTCTTGAAAAACAGGATAACATGAAGATGAAATTTACAAAATACATAAACATGAGCCTTGAACATATGAAAAGATAATTCATATTAAAGTAAATGCAATTTAAAACTCACTCAGATAATATATCTCATCAGATTGGCAAAATTCGAAAGTTGACAATACATTTTGTTCCAAAGGCTATGGAAAATCATCAAGCACTTTCATATATTTCTGGTAGAAATGCAATAAGGTAGGAATGCAAAATCATTATGGAGGGGAATTTGGTGCCACTTAATACAAGTACATGAGCATCTATCCTTCAACCCAGCAATCTCACTTATAGGAATTTATCCTGAAGGTACACTCAACAGTACAAAAAAACAAAAACAAAAACCACATATACACTAAGAGCTGATACTTGCAGTGTTATTTTTAGGAAACTATTTAAATGTTCAATGCTTCTAGGAGATTGATTAAATAGACTATGACCCATATATTCTATGGAATACTATGCAGCTCTAAACAAAGAATGAGAAAAATCTCTATGAATGATGTGGAGTGATTTCTGGGAGATACAGTTAAATGAAAAAGGGAAACTGAAAAAGAGCTTAAAAGCTACATTGTATAAAAGAAGAGGAAATAAAGAGCATATATACATCTACTTATCTAAAAGAAAACAAAAATAATTAATGAGGAAACAAAGTTGTTAAGGGAAATGAAATTGAAAAAATGCAGGAGGCAGTAACACTTTTCTGAGTATATTCAGAAGAAGGAAAAGTTAAAACTGAAAGCAAATTGAAAACAAATGAGCTGTATTTATAATAAATGATATAACCAAACTAAAAGGGAGCAGGAGAAAGAATTATTCCAATGAATTTATGAACAGAGTATTTGATCATATACTCTTAGTCCTGCATAGGATTTCAAGTGTATGTAAAATGTTTTACCAAAATGGATCCCATCCTGGTCATGTAGCAAGTCTCAACAAATTTAAAAGGATAAAAATCAGAGAGTATGTTCTCAGACTACAATATTTTATAAGCTAGGAAGACATAGCAAAAAGATCTACCCTCAAACTGAAAACTAAGCAATACACTAATAAATAGCCCACAGGTCAAAGAAGAAATCATAATGGAGGCTTAGAAGATATTCTGAACTGAATGATAATGAATATGGCCTATCAAAATTTGTGGGATGCAGCTAAATCCATGTTTAGAGGGAAATTATGAACTTAGATGCATATATTAGAAAAAGAAAAGCTAAAAACAATTATCTAAATATCTTTCTTAAGGGGATAAGGAGAGAAAAAGCAAATGTAACCCAAAGAATATAAGTGAAAGAAAGTTAAGAAGCTTAAAAAATGTACAGTAGACAGAATTTTAAAAATGCAAAGTGTCTGACTTAGAAAAAAACTACAAAAAGTGATAAACTCCTAGAAAGGCTCATCAAGAAAAAGGAAGACACATATAACCAATAATGTGAAGAGAATTAAAGGGATATTATTAAACATTCAACTGACAAGAAAACACCATTGGAAGATATTATGAGCAACTTTCTATCAATAAAATTAAAAATTTAGATGATGTGGTCACATTCCTATAAAAATAAAACCCATTATTAATTGATTTTAGAAGAAGAAAATGTGAATAGCCCCATATCTGTTAAGTAATTGAGTTCATTTTTTAAAACATTCCCACAAGAAAATTTTTGGACCATGTGGCTTTACTACTGATTTCTTCCAAAATTTAAGGAATGAATAACAAGAATCTTATGCAAACTGTTTCAAAAATGTAGAAAAATAGGAAACAATTCCTAATTTATTTTATCTGCCTTGATATCAAAGCCAGATCCACACCTTATATGAAATGTAAGAAAGATAGAAACAAAAGAATATTTTTGGAGATCTGGTCCAGGTTGGTGACAGAAGAGCCTTCTGAACTCATCTCCTTTCATAAACACACTGAATCTACTGCTACATATGGAGAAATCTCCTGTGGAATCTATAAAACAGCTAAGCAGTTCCTATACATCAAGGCAAAAGAGAAAAATAGGTATTTCACCCATACCAAAATGGGTAGGAGAGAGAAACACAGGCTTGCCATAAACCTGACTCTTGGCATAGCTCTACATAATTAGGGGGAAACTACCAACCTCTCCCTGAGGAGTGAAGGGTTGGGGCCCCACATCTAGTGCCTCAACTTTAAAGACTCCCACCTGAGGATGGTCCTGAAAACACCTAGCTCTGAAAACCAAAGGGCCTATTGTCCATAAGACACACGAAACTATAGCAAACAAATAAATAATTCATAAGGGGCTTGTGCGGACTCAGTGGAGCTATTTGTCAGGGCTCAGTACACAGGGAGCAGGCAAAAAACTCTTAGTCTTTCCTTGCAAGAGAACTATTTGCATACTTTAAAAGTCGCTGCTTGAGGGTCAGCCTTCTAATTTAACATGTATTTAGGGACTGATGACGATCTTCTCTGGAGACTGGAGTAGCTAACAGATAACATCTCCACCTTCTCACTCCAGCCCTCTCCACATTGCCAGTATCTCCCTGGATGGAGCTCATACACACATCTGGTGCCCCAGCTGTTATGGTTGTCACCCAAGTTATAGACCTCTAGATTGCCTGGCTCTGATAGCCAATGGAGCCTGCATTTATGAGTCCAACAGGACTTTAGCAAACAAAGAAACAACGCGTACCAGGTTAACCTCCCAGGACTGAAGGCAGAGAGAAAAGTCAGAAACACCCATCTCTCAGGCTTTTCCTGAAAAAGCCTTGCTTTATACTTTAAAAGCTACTTTCTGGATGTCAGGGTTTTTTTTTTTTAATTTTTATTAACATATAATGTATTATTTGCCCCAGGGGTACATGTCTGTGAATCATCAAGCTTACACATTTCACAGCACTCACCATATCACATACCCTCCCCAAAGTCCATAACCCCACCACCCTCTCCATGCCCCCCCCCCAACAATTCTGTTTGTTTTGTGACATTAAGAGTCTCTTATGGTTTGTCTCCCTCCTGATCCCATCTTGTTTCATTTTTTCCTTCCCTACCCACCAAGCCCCCACCCTGCCTCTCAAATTCCCCATATCAGGGAGATCATAAGATAATTGTCTTTCTCTGATTATGAATGTCAGCTTTTTAATTCAACATGCCTTTAAGTGCTGTTATCCTCCATCAACAACAGGAAAGTATAAGGGCACATTTACTGACCTTTTCCTCTAGCTTGCTTAAAGTTACCAGTGATATCCTACAAGAAGCTTGTATACATGTCTGGTGCCCCAGATTTTGTGGTGTCACCTAAGGGATGAAATTAGGATCACCCGGCTCTGATAGCCAAAGGGACTTGCATTAGCAAGACCTACAGAATTGTACTAAACAAAGAAGCAGTTATTAATAGGTTTGGGAGCAGTCCCCATGGCTGTATATTCAGACCTACACAGAGAAAGCAGGCAAAAAAGCCAACCTCCCTGTTTCTCTTAAGAAGGGCTCTAATTACATACGTTTCCAGCTGCTGCCCAAGCATCTGGCTTTCAGTCATCCTGCATCTAGGTGCTGACTGTGATCCTCTGTTTGGGACATGGATAGACCTTGATACACTCTCAACTACTGGGAGCCACAAAGAACAAACAAGGTGGCATGAATAATCACAAAGGTTTGAGAGATAACCAGAAACACTGCCTGGGCTGAATGCCAATTCTTTTCTATTGGATGCTTCTCTGTCAAGACTGGGAGAGGGGGCCATTTTATGTAATGTGCAGAAACAGAGTCAAGAAAAATGAAGACACAGCGAAAAAAGCAAAATAAAACTCCAGAAACAGATTTTAATAAAATGGAGGTAAGTGATTTACCTAATAAAAGTGTTCAAAATAATGGTCATAGAGATGCTCACTGAGGTCAGGAAACAATGCGTGAAAAAAGTGAGAATTTCAACAAGGAAATAGAAAATGTAAGAGAGTATTAAATGAAATCACAGAGCTGAAGAATGCAATAACTTAACTGAAAAATACAAGAGAAGAGTTCAATAGTAGAATAGAATTGGCTAACTCAAAAACAGGACAATGTACTTCATCCAATCAGAGCAACAAAAAGAAAAATGAATAAAGAGTTCAGGTAATAAAGGGAGTTATGGGAAATCATCAAGCAGACCAATGTAGACATTATGGGGGGTCCAAGAAGGACAAGGTGGGGGAGAGAAAGCTTATTCAAAGAAATACTGGCTGAAAATTTGCCTAAATTGGTTAAAGTAACAGCTATTCAAATCTGAGAAGTCCATAGAGTTCCAAATAAGATGAATCAAGAGACACACATGAGACATATAATTAAATTGTCGACAGCTAAAGAGAACCTTAAAAGCAATAAGATTAAAAAAAAAAAAAAGTTACACAAAAGAGAATCCCCATAAGATTATCAGCAGAGTTTTCAGTAGAAACTTTGCAGGCCAGAAGAAAGTGGCAAGTTATTTTCAAAGTGCTGAAAGAAAAAAAAATGCCAACCAAAAATATTCTACCTGGAAGTTTTCCTTCACAATGGAAGGAAAGACAAAGAATTTTCCAGACAAGCAAAAGCTGACAGAATTCATCACCACTAGAATAGAATAGCCTTATAAGATTGTTAAATGAACTTTTTCAAGCTGAAATAAAAGGATGCTAACTAGTAATGGGAAATATATGAAAGTATAGGTTTCACTGGTAAAGGTAAATATATGGTTAAATTCAGAATACTCCAGTGTTGTAACAGTGGCGGGTAAATCACTTATAATTTTAGTATGAAGATTACACAAACAAACAAAAAATACTAAAAATAGCTATAACTTCAACAATTTGTTAATGAACATACAAGATTAAAAGATGTAGATTGTCATATCAAAAACAACATTTATGGGAGAAGAGTATAATTGTAGAGCTTTAGTACATATTTGAGGTTGCTATCAGCTTAAAATAGACTGCTATAAAATGTATTATGTAATCCTCATGGTAATCACAAAGCAAAAACCTATAGTAGATAAACAAAAGAGGAAGAAGAAAAAGGACTCTAAGTATACTATTATAGGAAATTATTAAGTATTGAAGGAGAGGATAAAAGAACAAAAGAATTATAAAAATGTCAGAAAATAATTAACAAAACATTAACAGTAAGTCCATATTTATCAATTACTTTAAAAGTAAATGGACTAGGGGCACCTGGGTGGCTCAGTGGTTAGGCTTCTGCCTTGGCTCAGGTCATGATCTCAGGGTCCTGGGATCGAGTCCCACATCAGGCTCTCTGCTCTGCGGGGAGCCTGCTTCCTCCTCTCTCTCTCTCTCTGATTGCCTCTCCGCCCACTTGTGATCTCTCTCTGTCAAAAAAATAAAATCTTGAGGGAGGAGTCAAGATGGCGGAGAAGTAGCAGGCTGAGACTACTTCGGGTAGCGGGAGATCAGCTAAATAGCTTATCTAAAGATTGCAAACACCTACAAATCCAACGGGAGATTGAAGAGAAGAAGAACAGCAATTCCAGAAAAAGAAAATCAACCACTTTCTGCAAGGTAGGACTGGCGGAGAAGTGAATCCAAAGCGACGGGAAGATAGACCGCGGGGGGAGGGGCCGGCTCCCGGCGAGCGGCGGAGCAACGGAGCAAAATCAGGACTTTTAAAAGTCTGTTCCGCGGAGGGACATCGCTCCAGAGGCTTAACTGGGGTGAAGCCCAGGCGGGGTAAGCGCGACCTCAGGTCCCGCAGGGTCGCAGAAGGATCGGGGGTGTCTCAGTGTCGCAGAGCTTACCGGTATTAGAACGGGGAAGCCAGCTGCAGAGATAGAGCCGAGGAGTGACTCTCAGCTCAGGGTTGCCTTGGACCGGTCGCAGGCTCCGTCAGCTCGGAGCGCGGCCGGAGGCCAGGGTGACGGGAGTCATTTGGCGCTGTTCTCTGAGGGCGCACTGAGGAGTGGGGCCCCGGGCTCTCGGCTCCTCCGGGCCAGAGACCGGGAGGCCACCATCTTCATTCCCGTCCTCCGGACTCTACGGAGAGCGCTCAGGGAACAAAAGCTCCCGAAAGCGAACCCGAGCGGATGACTCAGCGCGGCCCCGGGTAAGGGCGGTGCAACTCCGCCTGGGGCAAAGACGCTTGAGAATCACTACAACGGGCCCCTCCCCCAGAAGATCTACGGGAAACCCAGCCAGGACCAAGTTCACCTACCAAGGAGAACGGCGGAATTCCAGAGGAGAAGAAAGCAAAGCACGGAACTCATGGCTTTCTTCCCATGATTTTTTAGCCTTGCAGTTAATTTAATTTTTTTTTCTTTTTCAATTTTTTTTTCTTTTTCTCTTCTTCTGCTAAATTTTTTTTAACTTATACCGTTTTCTTTTTTTAACGTTTTTTAAATAGTTTATCTAATATATATATATTTTTTCCTCTTTTTATATTTTTTCTTTATCGGCTTTCTTTTTTTTAATAGTTTTTTTTTTCTTTTCTTTCTTTCTGAACCCCTTTTTATCCCCTTTCTCCCCCCTCACAATTCAGGATCTCTTCTGATTTGGCTAAAGCATATTTTCCTGGGGTTGTTGCCACCCTTTTAGTATTTTACTTGCTCCTTCATAAACTCTTATCTGGACAAAATGACAAGGCGGAAAAATTCACAACAAAAAAAAGAACAAGAGGCAATACCAAAGGCTAGGGACCTAATCAATACAGACATTGGTAATATGTCAGATATAGAGTTCAGAATGATGATTCTCAAGGTTCTAGCCGGGCTTGAAAAAGGCATGGAAGATATTAAAGCAACCCTCTCGGGAGATATAAAAGCCCTTTCTGGAGAAATAAAAGAACTAAAATCTAACCAAGTTGAAATCAAAAAAGCTATTAATGAGGTGCAATCAAAAATGGAGGCTCTCACTGCTAGGATAAATGAGGCAGAAGAAAGAATTAGTGATATAGAAGACCAAATGACAGAGAATAAAGAAGCTGAGCAAAAGAGGGACAAACAGCTACTGGACCACGAGGGGAGAATTCGAGAGATAAGTGACACCATAAGACGAAACAACATTAGAATAATTGGGATTCCAGAAGAAGAGGAAACAGAGAGGGGAGCAGAAGGTATATTGGAGAGAATTATTGGAGAGAATTTCCCCAATATGGCAAAGGGAACAAGCATCAAAATCCAGGAGGTTCAGAGAACCCCCCTCAAAATCAATAAGAATAGGTCTACACCCCGTCACCTAATAGTAAAATTGACAAGTCTTAGTGACAAAGAAAAGATCCTGAAAGCAACCCGGGAAAAGAAGTCTGTAACGTACAATGGTAAAAATATTAGATTGGCAGCAGACTTATCCACAGAGACCTGGCAGGCCAGAAAGAGCTGGCATGATATATTCAGAGTACTAAATGAGAAAAACATGCAGCCAAGAATACTATATCCAGCTAGGCTATCATTGAAAATAGACGGAGAGATTAAAAGCTTCCAGGACAAACAAAAACTGAAAGAATTTGCAAATACCAAACCAGCTCTACAGGAAATATTGAAAGGGGTCCTCTAAGCAAAGAGAGACCCTAAAAGTAGTAGATCAGAAAGAAACAGAGACAATATACAATAACAGTCACCTTACAGGCAATACAATGGCACTAAATTCATATCTCTCAATACTTACCCTGAATGTTAATGGGCTAAATGCCCCAATCAAAAGACACAGGGTATCAGAATGGATAAAAAAACAAAAACCATCTATATGTTGCCTACAAGAAACTCATCTTACACCCGAAGACACCTCCAGGTTTAAAGTGAGGGGGTGGAAAAGAATTTACCATGCTAATGGACATCAGAAGAAAGCAGGAGTGGCAATCCTTATATCAGATCAATTAGATTTTAAGCCAAAGATTATAATAAGAGATGAGGAAGGACACTATATCATACTCAAAGGAACTGTCCAACAAGAAGATCTAACAATTTTAAATATCTATGCCCCTAACGTGGGAGCAGCCAAGTATATAAACCAATTAATAACAAAATCAAAGAAACACATCGACAAGAATACAATAATAGTAGGGGATTTTAACACTCCCCTCACTGAAATGGACAGATCATCCAACCAAAAGATCAACAAGGAAATAAAGGCCTTAAATGACACACTGGACCAGATGGACATCACAGATCTATTCAGAACATTTCATCCCAAAGCAACAGAATACACATTCTTCTCTAGTGCACATGGAACATTCTCCAGAATAGATCACATTCTTGGTCCTAAATCAAGTCTCAACCGGTATCAAAAGATTGGGATCATTCCCTGCATATTTTCAGACCACAATGCTCTAAAGCTAGAACTCAATAACAAGAGGAAATTTGGAAAGAACCCAAATACATGGAGACTAAACAGCATCCTTCTAAAGAATGAATGGGTCAACCAGGAAATCAAAGAAGAATTGAAAAAATTTATGGAAACAAATGATAATGAAAACACAACGGTTCAGAATCTGTGGGACACAACAAAGGCAGTCCTGAGAGGAAAATATATAGCGGTACAAGCCTTTCTCAAGAAACAAGAAAGGTCTCAGGTACACAACCTAACCCTACACCTAAAGGAGCTGGAGAAAGAACAAGAAAGAAACCCTAAACCCAGCAGGAGAAGAGAAATCATAAAGATCAGAGCAGAAATCAATGAAATAGAAGCCAAAAAAAACAATAGAACAAATCAATGAAACTAGGAGCTGGTTCTTTGAAAGAATTAATAAGATTGATAAACCCCTGGCCAGACTTATCAAAAAGAAAAGAGAGAGGACCCAAATAAATAAAATCATGAATGAAAGAGGAGAGATCACAACGAACACCAAAGAAATGCAGACAATTATAAGAACATACTATGAGCAACTCTACGCCAACAAATTTGACAATCTGGAAGAAATGAATGCATTCCTAGAGACATATAAACTACCACAACTGAACCAGGAAGAAATAGAAAGCCTGAACAGACCCATAACCAGTAAGGAGATTGAAACAGTCATCAAAAATCTCCAAACAAACAAAAGCCCAGGGCCAGACGGCTTCCCGGGGGAATTCTACCAAACATTTAAAGAGGAACTAATTCCTATTCTCCTGAAACTGTTCCAAAAAATAGCAATAGAAGGAAAACTTCCAAACTCATTTTATGAGGCCAGCATCACCTTGATCCCAAAACCAGACAAGGATCCCAACAAAAAAGAGAACTACAGACCAATATCCTTGATGAACACAGATGCAAAAATTCTCGCCAAAATACTAGCCAATAGGACTCAACAGTACGTTAAAAGGATTATTCACCACGACCAAGTGGGATTTATTCCAGGCCTGCAAGGCTGGTTCAACATCCGCAAATCAATCAATGTGATACAACACATTAATAAAAGAAAGAACAAGAACCATATGATACTCTCCATAGATGCTGAAAAAGCATTTGACAAAGTACAGCATCCCTTCCTGATCAAAACTCTTCAAAGTGTAGGGATAGACGGCACATACCTCAATATTATCAAAGCCATCTATGAAAAACCCACCGCAAATATCATTCTCAATGGAGAAAAACTGAAAGCTTTTCCGCTAAGGTCAGGAACACGGCAGGGATGTCCGTTATCACCACTGCTATTCAACATAGTACTAGAAGTCCTAGCCTCAGCAATCAGACAACAAAAGGAAATTAAAGGCATCCAAATTGGCAAAGAAGAAGTCAAACTATCACTCTTCGCAGATGATATGATACTCTATGTGGAAAACCCAAAAGACTCCACTCCAAAACTGCTAGAACTTGTACAGGAATTCAGTCAAGTGTCAGGATATAAAATCAATGCACAGAAATCAGTTGCATTTCTCTACACCAACAACAAGACAGAAGAGAGAGAAATTAAGGAGTCCATCCCATTTACAAGTGCACCCAAAACTATAAGATACCTAGGAATAAACCTAACCAAAGAGACTAAGAATCTATACTCAGAAAACTATAAAGTACTCATGAAAGAAATTGAGGAAGACACAAAGAAATGGAAAAATGTTCCATGCTCCTGGATTGGAAGAATAAATATTGTGAAAATGTCTATGCTACCTAAAGCAATCTACACATTTAATGCAATTCCTATCAAAGTACCATCCATTTTTTTCAAAGAAATGGAACAAATAATCCTAAAATTTATATGGAACCAGAAAAGACCTCGAATAGCCAAAGGAATATTGAAAAAGAAAGCCAAAGTTGGTGGCATCACAATTCCGGACTTCAAGCTCTATTACAAAGCTGTCATCATCAAGACAGCATGGTACTGGCACAAAAACAGACACATAGATCAATGGAACAGAATAGAGAGCCCAGAAATGGACCCTCAACTCTATGGTCAACTCATCTTCGACAAAGCAGGAAAGAATGTCCAATGGAACAAAGACAGCCTCTTCAATAAATGGTGTTGGGAAAATTGGACAGCCACATGCAGAAAAATGAAATTGGATCATTTCCTTACACCACACACGAAAATAGACTCAAAATGGATGAAGGATCTCAATGTGAGAAAGGAATCCATCAAAATCCTTGAGGAGAACACAGGCAGCAACCTCTTCGACGTCAGCCGCAGCAACATCTTCCTAGGAACATCACCAAAGGCAAGGGAAGCAAGGGCAAAAATGAACTTTTGGGATTTTATCAAGATCAAAAGCTTTTGCACAGCAAAGGAAACAGTTAAAAAAACCAAAAGACAACTGACAGAATGGGAGAAGATATTTGCAAATGACATATCAGATAAAGGGCTAGTGTCCAAAATCTATAAAGAACTTAGCAAACTCAACACCCAAAGAACAAATAATCCAATCAAGAAATGGGCAGAGGACATGAACAGACATTTCTGCAAAGAAGACGTCCAGATGGCCAACAGACACATGAAAAAGTGCTCCATATCACTCGGCATCAGGGAAATACAAATCAAAACCACCATGAGATATCACCTCACACCAGTCAGAATGGCTAAAATTAACAAGTCAGGAAATGACAGATGCTGGCGAGGATGCGGAGAAAGGGGAACCCTCCTACGCTGTTGGTGGGAATGCAAGCTGGTGCAACCACTCTGGAAAACAGCATGGAGGTTCCTCAAAATGTTGAAAATAGAACTACCCTATGACCCTGCAATTGCACTGCTGGGTATTTACCCTAAAGATACAAACATAGTGATCCGAAGGGGCACGTGCACCCGAATGTTTATAGCAGCAATGTCTACAATAGCCAAACTATGGAAAGAACCTAGATGTCCATCTACAGACGAATGGATAAAGAAGATGTGGTATATATACACAATGGAATACTATGCAGCCATCAAAAGAAATGAAATCTTGCCATTTGCGACGACGTGGATGGAACTAGAGGGTATCATGCTTAGCGAAATAAGTCAATCGGAGAAAGACAACTATCATATGATCTCCCTGATATGAGGGAGAGGAGATGCAACATGGGGGTCGAGGGGGTAGGAGAAGAGTAAATGAAACAAGATGGGATTGGGAGGGAGACAAACCATAAGTGACTCTTAATCTCACAAAACAAACTGAGGGTTGATTGGGGGAGGGGGTTGGGAGAGGGGGTGGGGTTATGGATATCGGGGAGGGTATGTGCTATGGTGAGTGTTGTGAAGTGTGTAAACCTGGCGATTCGCAGACCTGTACCCCTGGGGATAAAAATATATGTTTATAAAGCTGTAAAAAAAAAAAAAAAAAAAAAAAAAAAAAGAAAGAAAGGATGAATCCCCAAGTTTTGTAGCAACATGGACGGGACTGGAAGAGATTATGCTGAGTGAAATAAGTCAAGCAGAGAGAGTCAATTATCATATGGTTTCACTTATTTGTGGAGCATAACAAATAGCATGGAGGACAAGGGGAGATGGAGAGGAGAAGGGAGTTGAGGGAAATTGGAAGGGGAGGTGAACCATGAGAGACTATGGACTCTGAAAAACGATCTGAGAATTTTGAAGGGGTGGGGGGTGGGAGGTTGGGGGCACCAGGTGGTGGGTATTGTAGAGGGCACGGATTGCATGGAGCACTGGGTGTGGTGCAAAAATAATGAATACTGTTATGCTGAAAAAAAAATAAAAAAAATAAAAAAAAAATAAAATCTTAAAAAAAAAAAAAGTAAATGGACTAGGGACACCTGGGTGGCTCAGTTGGTTAAGCATCTTATTCTTGATTTTAGCTCAGGTCATGATCTTAGGGTTGTGAGAGGGAGTCCTGAGTCAGGCTCTGTGCTGGGTGTGGAGCCTGCTTAAAATTCTCCCTCTCCTTCTGCCCCTTTCCTCATCCCTGTTGGCATGTGCGTGTGCTCTCTCTCTCAATAAATAAATAAATAAATGAAAAGTAAATGTACAAAATTCTCTAATCAAAAGACAGAGAGTGGCTGAATAGATTAAAAAAAAATCAAGGTCTAACTATATGCTGCTTATAGGAGCCTCACTTTTGTTTAAGCATGCACAGAGATTAAAAATGAAAAAGAAAGAACGAGAAATTACATGAAATGGAAATGAAGGAAAGCAGGATTTTCTACACTTATATCAGACAAAATAGACTTTTGGCTAAAGATTATAAAAGACAAAGACAATTATCAAATAATAATAAGAGCTGGTTTTTTGAAAAGGTAAACAAAAGTGAAACCTTTTTTCTTACCGGGGGGGAAAAAGACTCAAATTTAAAAACAAAAATGACACAGGAAACATTATAACTGCTGCCACACAATAGAAATGATTATAAGAAATTACCATGAAATATGATATACCAATAAATTGGACAACCTAGAAGAAATAAATTCCTAGAAACATATTACCTACAAAGACTGAATCCTGAAGAAATAGAAAATCTGAATATACTGTTTATGACTGAAGAGATTGAATCACTAATGAATACAAACAAACAAACAAAAGAAAACTATCAATAAGTAAAAGTCCAGGACCAGATGGCTTTATTGGTGAAATTTTCCAAACATATAAAGAATTAATAGTACTCCTCAAACTCTCCCAAAACTTAGAGGAGAGGGAATTCTTTCAGAATCATTTTACAAGGTCAACATTATTCTGATCTCCAAACTAGGCAAGGATACTATAAGAAAAGGAAATTATAGGTCAATATCCCTAATGAACATAGATGCAAATATTGTCAAAAATATTAGCAAACTAAATTTGACAGTACATCAAAAGAATCATACATGGGCAGAGGAGTTAAGATGGCAGAGAAGTAGGAGGATCCTGAGTTTGTCTTCTCCCTCGAACACAGCTAGATAGTTATCAAGTTATTCTGAACACCCAAGAAGTCAGTCGGAGGTTTAAGTGAACAAAATCTGCCAAGTCTATAAATAGAAAAGCAACCACCTTTTGTAAGGTAGGAGATAAAGAAATCCACTTGGGGGAGACATAGTTGAGGATCAGGTGGTGAGGAGGGAGCCTGCATATATGGAGGTTACTGCAAAGTGTTAGAAGCAGTGGAGCACAAAATCTGAACTTTTAGGTTCGCTATCATGGGGACATGGCTGGATTAAAGGTGCTCAGGTGGCAGAAGAAGGGCAGAATCTCAGGAGTGACAGGGTGGTCTCAAGATTCTCTGGGTCATAAGAAGAATTGATGGCATCAAGGTGCTGTGCCATTCCCAGGCATATGATCCAGGAAGCTGGTAGAGAGCAGCAGATCTTGGTGCCAGCTTACTGCTATAAACTGGGAACTGCCATTTGCTTATGCAACTGCTTTCCTGGGATGGGGCAGCAAGCACAGCAAGACCTTCCCCCAGAGGAACAGTGCATGTCCCCATCACAGGGGTCCCTGAAATTTTGAATTCTGAAACTCAGGCATGTACCTGAGATAAAGTCTTGGCCACATGCAGGGAAAACAAATAGAATGATGTGATTGATTGCTTTTTTGTGAAGTCTTACTGAAGACTAGGGGGTGCAAACTCAGAGGCTCAGCTTAGAGGCTTGAGAGCAGAGTACAGCCATTTTCATCCAGCCCGTCAGTGCTGAAAGCCTTCAGAGGACAAAACAGCACCACCAGGTGGAGGCCTGAGCTACCTCTGTACACCTAGCCCCACCCACTTGCACCTTGGAGAAGTATTTCCACTGAAACAAGTCAGCCTGAGGATCAACACAGCAGGCTCTTCTCCCAGAAGACCAGCACAGACAATTAGCTTGGACCAAATTTATTGATCACACTGCTGCAAGGCTTCAGCTCTAGGGGAAGTAGGCTAGAGCTTCTTTTTTACTTTTTCTTTAAAAATTTTTTTTATTATTTTTCATTTATTTTCTAATTCCTTTTATTTTCTTTATTAATTTTTTAAAAGTTTTATATAATACTTTTCATATATATTTTTTATTTCTTGTCTACTTTTATTTTTTTTAAATTATTTTTTAAATTTTGGGATCTAGATTATTCTAACAAGCAGACCAAAACACGTCCAGGACCTAGTTTTTTTTTTAGTGGGGGATGTTGTTTTGTATTTCACTTTTCTTGCTTTTGCTTGATTTGGGTTTGCTTTTCTTTTTGTTGTTCTTTTTTTCTCTTTCTTCTTTTCTTTTCTGGGCAAAATGATGGTAAGACAGGACAAAAGAAAAAAACATGAGGTAGAACTCACAACCAGGGATTTAATCAATACAATATAAGTAAGATGTCTGAATTAGAATTTAAAACAATGATTATAAGGATACTAGATTGGCTTGAAAAAAGAAATAAACAAAAACAAAAAACAGAAGACACTAGAGAATCCCTTACTACATAGATAAAAGAATTAAAATCTAGTCAGGCCAAAATTAAAAATGCTATAACTGAGATGCAAACACAAATGGAGGCCATAAAAATGAGGATCAATGAAACAGAGGAACGAATCAGTGATATAGACAATAAAATTATGGAAAACAGTAACGCCAAAAGAAGAGGGAAAGAAAGGTAAAGGAATATGAAGATAGACTTAGAGAACTCAGTAGCTCAGTAAAACATAATAACATCCACATCATTGAAGTCCCAGAAGATGAAGAGAGAGACAAAAGGGCTCAGGGTTTACTTGAACAAATTATAGCTGAAAACTTCTCTAAATCTGGGGAAGAACACAGACATGAAAATCCAAGAAGCACAGAGAACTCCCACTAAATTAAAAACAAAACAAAAAAACCCCTGTCCATTGACAAGGTGTATCTGTACACAGACAAGGAAAGAATCCTGGAAGCAGCGAGGGAAAAAAGGTCCTTAACTTACAATGAAAGATCAGATCAGGTTCATAGCAGATCTGTTCACAGAGACATGGCAGGTCAGAAAGATGTGGAAGGAAATCTTCAACATGCTGAATGGGAAAAATGTGGAGTCAAGAATTCTTTATCCAGCAAGGCTGTCGTTCAAAATAGAAGGAGAGATAAAGAGTTTTCCAGACAAACAAAAGATAAAGGAACTCATGACCACTAAGCTAGATCTGTAAGAAATTTATATATTTATTAAAAAAAAAAGATTTTATTTATTTATTTGACAGATCACAAGTAGGCAGAAAGAGAGAGAGAAGAAGGCTCCCTGCCAAGGGAGCCACCCAGGTGCCCCAATCTGTAAGAAATTTTAAGGGTATTTCTTTGAGTGGAGAACAAAGGATCAAAACAACAAAGACTAGAAAGGACAAGAGAACATCAAAACACAACACCAGCTCTACAGGTAGCACAATGGCACTAAATTCATGTCTCTCAGTAATCACTCTGAATGTAAATGGACTAAATGTGCCAATTAAAAAATCAAAATACATGAGAATGTATTTAAAAAAAATGTATATGTTGCCTACAAGAGACTCATTTTAGACCTAAAGACTCCTGAAGATTGAAAGTGAGAGGATGAAGAACAATCTATCATGCTAATGGACATCAAAAGAAAGCCAGAGTGGTCGTACTTATAACAGATGAACTAGATTTTAGAACAAAAAAATGTAATGACATATGAAGAAGGACATTATATCATAATTAAAGGGTCTATCCACCAGGAAGATCTAACAATTGTAAATATTTATGCCTCAACTTGCAAGCACCCAAATATATAAATCAATTAATAAACAGCAACTCAACGATAATACAATAATAATAGGGGACTTTAGCACTCCACTTATACAGCAATGGACAGATCATCTAAATAGAAGATCAACAAGGAAACAATGGCTTTGAATGACACAGTGGACTAGATGGACTTAACAGGTTTTTTCAGAACATTTCACTCTAAAGCATCAATATACACATTCTTCTTGAGTGTACATGGAACACTGTCCAGAATAGATCATATACTGGGTCAGAAATTAGCCCTCAAGATAGGGATCTGTGGGGGCACCTGGGTGGCTCAGTGGATTAAGTCTCTGCCTTCAGCTCAGGTCATGATCTCAGGGTCCTGGGATCGAGCCCCGCATTGGGCTCTCTGCTCCGCAGTGAGCCTGCTTCCTCCTCTCTCTGCCTGCCTCTCTGCCTACTTGTGATCTCTCTCTCTCTGTCAAATAAATACAAAATTAAAAAAAAAAAAGATAGGGATCTGTGCATATTTTCTGACTACCATGCTCTGAAACTGTAAGTCACCCACAAGAAAAATTTGGAAAGTCCTCAAATACATGGAGGTTAAGGAACATTCTACTAAAGAGTGAATGCGTTAACCAGAAAAAAAAAACAGAAAAAAAAAACAATTAAAAAAAGTACATGGAAGCAAATGAAAATGAAAGCATGACAGCCCTAAACCTGAGGATGCAGCAAAAGAAGTCATAAGAGGGAAGTATACTGCAGTACAAGCCTACATCAAGAAGTAAGAAACATCTCAAAGATACAACCTAATCTTACATTTAAAGGAGCTAGAAAAGAAATAGCAAAAAAAGACTAAAGTCAGCAGAAGAAAGGCAATAATAGAGTAAAACAGAAATAAATGATGTAGAAGCAAACAAACAGTAGAACAGATTAACGAAACTAAGAGTTGGTTTCTTGAAAGAATTGATAAAATTGATAAGGCCCTAGGCAGACTTATCAAAAAGAAAAGAGAAAGGACCCAAGTAGATAAAATCACAAATGATAGAGGAGAGATCACAACCAACACCACAGAAACATAAATAATTATAAGAGAATACTATGAAAAATTATATGCCAACAAACTAGGCAAACTGGAAGAAATGGACAAATTCCTAGAAACTTACAAACTACAAAAACTGAAACAGGAAAAAATAGGAAATTTGAGTGTACCCACAACCAGGAAAGAAATTTAATCAGTAATCAAAAATCTCCCAAAAAACAAAGTCCTGGGCTAGAAGGCTTCACAGGGGAATTCTATTAGACACTCGAAGAATTAGTACCTATTCAAACTGTTCCAAGAAAATAGAAATGGAAGGGAAACTTCCAAACTCATTCTCTGAAGCCAATATTAACTTGATTCCAAGACCAAAGATCCCACTAAAAAGCAGAATTACAGGCCAATATCCATAATAAAGATGGATGTAAAAATTTTCAAAAAATATCAGCAAACTGAATTCAAAAGTAAGTACATTAAAAGAATTACTCAGCAACATCAAGTAGGATTTACTCGTGGACTATAGGGGTGGTTCAATATGTGCAAATCAATCAATGTGATACACCATATTTATAACAGAAAGGATAAAAACCATATGATCCTGTCAATAGATGCAGAAAAAAAAATTGACAAAATACAGCATTCTTTCCTGATAAACCCTCAACAAGGTAGGGAGAGATGGAACATATCTTAACATCATAAAGGCCATATATGAAAGACACACAGCTAGTATCATCCTCAATGGTGAAAAACTGAGAGCCTTTTCCTTATGGTCAGGACCCAGATAAAGATGTCCACTCTCACTATTGTTATTTAATGTAGTACCGGAATCCTTAGCCTCAGCAGTCAGACAACAAAAAGAAATAAAAGGCATCAAAATTGGCAAGGAAGAAGTCAAACTTTCACTATTTGCAGAAGACATGATACTCTATGTAGAAAACCTGAAAGCCTCTACCAAAAAATTGCTAGGACTCATACATGAATTCAGCAAAGTTGCAAGATATAAAATCAATATGCAGAAATCTGTTGCATTTCTATATACCAAAAGTGGGAATGAAAACTGGTGCAGACACTTTGGAGAACAGTACAGAGGTCTCCCAAAATGTTAAAAATAGAACTACCTTACAATCCAGCAATTGCACTACTAGGTATTTACCCAAAGGGAAAAAAAATACAGATTTGAAGGAGTGCATTCACCCTGATGTTTATAGCAGCATTATCAACAATAGCCAAACTGTGGAGAGAACCCAAATGTCCATCAACTGATGAATGGATAAAGAAAATGTGATATGTATATAAAAGGGAATATTACTTAGCTATCAAAAATGACATCTTGCCATTTGCAACAACACAAATGTACTAGAGTGTATTATGCTAAGTGAAATATGTCAGTCAGAGAAAAATACCATATGATCTCATTTATATGTGGAATTTAAGAAAGAAAACAGATGAACATTTGGGAAGGGGAGAGGGAAGTAAGTCAAAGAGACTCTTAACAATAGAGAACAAACTGAGGGTTGATGGAGGGAAGTGGGTGGGGGATGGGTTAGATGGGTGATAGATATTAAAGAGGGCACTTGTTATGATGAGCACTGTATATAATTGATGAATTCTATTCCAGAAACCAGTATTTCACTGTATATTAACTACATAAAATTTAAATTAAAAAAAGGATTATACAGTGTGATGAAGTGGTATTTATTCAAGTGATGCAAGGATGGCCTAAAATCTACAAAAATCAATCAATCAATCCTCCATTAAGAAAATCACATGATCATTTCAATAGATGCAGAAAAATATTTGATGAAATTCTGTATCACTTCTCGGCCTTTTGGCTAAGATCAAGTGATGAAATTCCATATCCACTCAAGATAATCACTCTTAACAAAGGGGTATAGAGGGAACATATTTTAACAAAATAAAGGCCTTATACAAGAAGCAAATAGCTAACATTGTACCCAAGAATGAAAAACTGAATATTCTAAAAGTTTTCAGCTTTTCCTCTAAAGTCAGGAACAAGACAAGGATGCCTACTACCACCACTTTTATTTAATATAGTTTGGGAAATTATAGCCAGATCAGTTAGGCAAGAAAAAGAAATAAAAGTCATCCAAATTGGAACGAATTAAAATTGTCTCTATTAGCAGATGACATTTTATATGTAGAAAACCCTAAAGAGGCCATTAAAAAAACCCAAAACTGTTAGAACAAATTCAGTAAAGTTACAGGAATACACAATTTACAAAAAGCAGTTGTGATTCCATACACTAACAATAAAGTATCAAAAAGAGAAAATAAGAAAATGATTCCATTTATAACTGTATCAAATTGCAAAATACTTAGGAATAAATTTAACCAGTTTAACCAAGAAAGATCTGTACACTGAAATCTGTAAGACACTGATGAAAGAAATAGAAGAAGACACAAATAAATAAAAAGACATCCTCTGTTCATAGACTTTCCAGTCTAAAATTAATATCATTGGGCCATCTACAGATTCAGTGTCATCTCTATCAAAATTCCAGTGGCATTCTTCACAGAAATAAAACAAACAGTCCTAAAATTTGAATGGAATCATAATAGGCCCCATAGAAGCTAAACCAATCTTAAGCAAGAATAACAAAGCTGGAGACATCACACTTTCTGATTCAAACCAAATTAAAAGGCTTTTAAAATCAAATCACTATGGTACTGACATAAAAACAAACACTTCAATGGAACTACATAGAAAGCCCAGACACAAACCTATTCACCTACAATCAATTAACTTATAACAAGGAGCAAAAAAGTACAATATACAATGTATCTTTGAAAAATGGTGCTGGGAAAACTGTACAATTACATGCAAAAAAATGAAAGTGGATCCCTGTCTTATACCATATGCAAATATTAACTCAAAATGGATTAAAGACTTGAACATGAGACCTGAAACCATAAAACTCCTAGAATAAATTGTAGCATGAAGCTCCTTGACATCAGTCTTAGGAATAACTTTTGGATTTGACACGAAAAGCATAGGCAACAAAAGAAAAAACAACTGAAATCACATCAAACTAAAAAGCTCTTTATAGCAAAAGAAACCACCTACAAGTTGAAATACTACCTATGGAACGTGAGAAAATATTTGCAAATCAAGTATCTCACTAGGGGTTACCACATAAAACATATAAAGATCTTATACAACTCAATAGAAAAAGAAAAAAAAATCTGATTTTAAAATAGGCAGAGGCTCTGAATAAGCATTTATCCAAGGAAGACACACAAATGGTCAAAGGTACATGGAAAGGAGCTCAATTTTACTGATTACCAGAAAAATACAAATTAAACTCTTAGTAAGATATCACCTCACACCTACTCCATCTCTCTCCATCTTCCTGGGCCTCAACTTTTCCCTGAGATACAAAAATATTTAAATTAAGCCAGTTAATAACTCTACAATGGCTTCTAAGTATTCAAATGAAAGGAAAAGTGACATGTCTCTCACTTTAAATAAAAAACTACAAATGATTAAACTTAGTGAAGTAGGCATGTTGAAAACTAAGATACATCTAAACCAGGCCTCTTGCTAAATAGACAAGTTGTGAATGCAAACGAAAAGTTCTTGAAGTAAATTAAAAATGTTACCCTTGTGAATACACAAAAGGTAAGAAAGTACAATATCCTTATTACTTATATTGAGAGAGTTTTAGTGGTCTGGATAGAAGATCAAACCAGCCACAACATTCCCTTAAGTTAAATCCTAACCCAGGGAAAGGGCTTAACTCTCTTCCATTTTATGAATGCTGAGAGGTGGGGAAACTGCAGAAGTTTGAAGTTAGCAGAGATTGGTTCATGATGTTTAAGCAAAGAAGGCATCTCCATAACATAAAAGTCAAGGTGAAGCAGCAGGTGCTGATATAGAAACTAGTAGACATATCTAGTAGATATAGATATAGAATCTAGTAGACATATCTAAGGTAATTAATGAAGGTGGCTGCACTAAACAAAAGATTTCAATGTAGACAAAACAGTCTTCTGTTGGAAGAAGATGCCATTTAGGGCTTCATAGCTAGAAAGGAGAAGTCAATGCATGGCTCTAAAGCTTCAAAGGACAGATCGATTCTCTTTTTAGGGACTAATGTGGCTGGTGACTTTGTGTTGAATCCAGTGCTCATTTACCATTCTGAAAATCTTAGGGCCCTTAAGAATTATGCTAGATCTACTTTGCCTGCACTCTATAAATGAAACAACAAAGTCTGGATGACAGTTCATTTGTTTACAGCATGGTTTACAGAATATTTTAAGCCTCCTGTTGAGACCTACTCAGGAAAAAAGCTTCCTTTCAAAATATTGCTGCTCATTGACAATGTACCTCTGATGGAAGTACAAGAGCTCTGATGGAGATGTACAACAAGATGAATGTTGTTTTCATGCTTGCTAACACAACATCTATTCTGAGCCCACAGATCGAGGAGTAATTCTGACTTCAAGTCTTAAAATTAGAGAAATACATAAAGTCTAGAGCTGCCATATATAGTAATTTCTCTGACGGATCAGGTTGTGGTGAATTAAAAACCTTTTCGGAAGTATCCATCATCTTAGGTGTCATTAAAAACATTCATGATACATGAGAAGAGATCAAAATACCAACATGAACAAGAATTTGGAAGAAGTTGATTTCAACCCTCGTAGATGACTTCAAGATTTCAGTTGGAGGACAAAATGGCAGATATGGTAGAGACGACAAGAGAACTAGAATTAGAAAGGGAGCCTAAAGATGGTGTTGAATTTCTGCCCTCTCTTGATGAAACTTGAATGGTTGAGTACTTACTTCTTATAGATAAACAGAGAAAGTGGGTTTTTTTCTTTTGAAATGGAATCTATCCCTGGTGAAGATATGAAGACTGTTGAAATGACAACAAATAATTTAGAATATTTACATAAACTTAGATGATAAAGCAGTGACAGGTTTTCAGAAGACTGATTCCAATTTTGAAAGAAGTTCTACTGTGGGTAAAATGCTATTGAGCAGAAACACATGCTATGGAGAAATTGTTGTGAAAGGCAAAGTCAACCAATGTGTTAAATGTGCTTTCTTATTTTAAGAAAATACCATATCCACCCCACTTTTCATCAACCACCACCCTAATCAGTCAGTAGCCACCAACACTGAGGCAAGACCCTCCACCAGCAGAAAGATTATGACCAGCTGAAAGCTCAGATGATGGTTTGCATTTTTTAGTAATAAACTATTTTTAGGGGCACCTGGGTGGCTCAGTGGGTTAAAGCCTCAGCCTTTGGCTCAGGTCATGATCCCAGGGTCCCGGGATGGAGCCCCGCATCAGGCTCTCTGCTCAGCAGGGAGCCTGCTTCCCCCTCTCTCTCTGCCTGCCTCTCTGCCTACTTGTAATCTCTGTGAAATAAATAAGTAAAATCTTTAAAAAAAACTATTTTTAAAGTTAGGTTGGTAGTTTTAGATATAATGTTATTGCACACTTAATAGACTACTGTACAGTGTACACATAACTTTTAAAAGTACTGGGAAACAGAAATGGATTTCATAGAGCAAAAATTTCCAAATTTTCTCAGGTTCCTTAGTGTCTCAGGAATTTTTTCATAATGTTGCTACACCAAAAGAAATACCTAACAGTTCTGATTATTAAGTAGTTAGCTCCCAGCAACTTAATATTTATGTCCCAACAACTTAGAAGCTATGCTTGAAAAGTACACAACAATTAAAAGAAAAAAGCCTAGTTTTTTATTTTATTCTTAAGTAGTCACAATAACCTACTAATGGGATGTGTGTGCCTTCTGGGTACAATACAGCTTCTGAAATTTTAATCATATTAGGTACTGCCACCCTCATTTTTTCTTCCACATTGATTTTTGCACGTATTTACTTTAAATCAGAGCTGCCCTTAAAATAAGCAAAACTATGACACATTAAAAAAAGACATGATACAATCTAATGTTTAAATTGTGAACTACCAGAAGCTATTACTTTGTCGAGTTTCTGACATGTTGAGTATTACTGTTTCTCTAAAATTAAAAAAGATATCTGACAGTGCCCTGGGATGCTTTGGCACACAGTTTGGGAACCATGATTTTGAATCACATTGAACAAAAAATAGTGAGACACGAGGGAATCCATTAGTGTGATTCCATTTGCGTAAGATTTAAAGAACAGGCATATGCGCTTTTTTCAACTATAAGGAGAAAAAACTAAGGCCAGGAAGTTAGCAACATTATTAAGTAAAAAACCTAGCATTCAGGCCCCGAAATCTGCTATCTAAATCTTATAGTTATGTCTCCCTTTTAAACTCAGGGGTGGGGGAAAATGATCTCAACATAATTTTAGAACTGAAAGAGATCTTGGTGATCATGTAGTCCACATTCCTCATTCTACGAAGAAAAAGCTGTAAGCCCAGAAACAAAGGAGTGTCCAGGTTCACAGAGTAGGTAAGTGGCAAATACCAAACTTGACCCCAGGTCTATAGTTCTCATTCTACTTTGCCTGTCTTTCACATCTATTAGGTTGTCTTTGCATCCTTCTAACACCCAATTAGAACCAATGCTCCTCATTTAAACCTCTGCCCATAGACAATACTCAGTAAATGTCATTATGGGGCCTGAACAATGATGGACTAACCTCTCAGACACAGCAGCCAGCAGAGGTTACCACTGCAGGGTTCTGACAGCTAGCCTAGGCCTAAAGCCGTCTTTTTTATTATTTTTTTTTAAATAAAAAAACTTATTTTTTTTCTAAAGTAGTCTTTTAAACTTGACTAGTTTTTTTCTCATTGAAGGTGATACATGCTCATTATTGCAGATGTGGGAAATACTTAAAAGTAGAAAAAAAAATCATCATTGTTTTATGACCCAAGAAAAACTCCTATTAATACACTGATAGTTTTTTAGCTTTTCCCCATAAATAGCTCATAGACAATGTTTTACTCTAACATATTACAAATATAATTGGGATTCCTGCCTTGCTACAAACTTTTTAAAAATTTTTATTTTTCACGCATGTCTCCTCTTCACCCTTACCCCCTGGTAATCATCCACCTGTTATCTGTATCTAGGAGTTTGTTTTTGTTTTGTTTAGGTTTCACATATAAAAGGGGTCATATATGTCTTTCTCTGACTTGTTTCACTTAGCATAATGCCCACAAGTTCCACCCATGTTTTTGCAAATTGTAAGATTTCATTTTTTATGGCTAAATATTCCAGTGTGTGTGTGTAGACATATATACATATATATGAAACACCACAATTCTTTATCCAATTTTATGGTTACCTTATATTTATGGCTAAATAATATTCCATTATGTATATATATGCCTACACTGTGTGTGTGTGTATATATATAACTATACATACATTGCGTATATACATATATATACACCCATAGAACTGCCACAATTCTTTACCTAATTCTCTTTATTTCTTATTCATTTCTTTATCTATTTCATACATCAATGGATGCTTAGTTGTTTTTTTTTTAATTTTATTTATTTATTTGACAGAGATCACAAGTAGGCAGAGAGGCAGGCAGAGAGAAAGAGGAGGAAGCAGGCTTCCTGCTAAGCAGAGAGCCCGACGTGGGGCTCAATCCCAGGATCCCGGGACCACGACCTGAGCCGAAGGCAGAGGCCCTAACCCACTGAGACACCCAGGTACCCTGGATGCTTAGTTTTTTTTCCCATATTTTAGCTATTGTAAATAATGCTCCAATGACCATGAAAGTGCATATATCTTTTCAAGGTACTGTTTTATTTTCTTTGGGTAAATACTGAGAAATGCAATTGCTAGATCACATGGTAGTTTTATTTTTAACTTTTTCTTACTGTTTTCCATAGTGGCTACACCAATTTACATTCTCACCAATTGCATGGGGGTTCTCTTTTCTCCACATCCTTGTCAAAACTTGTTATTTCTTGTTTTTTTGATAAAAGGCACTCTAACAGGTATGAGGTACTATCTTACTCTGGGATTTGCATTTTTCTGATGATGAATGATGTGGAGCATCTTTTCATTTATTGTTGATCTGTAGGTGTTCTTTGGAAAAATGTCTATTCAAATCTGCACATTTTAAAATCATAATTTTTTTTGCTATTGAGTTGTGGGGTCTTTATATAGATGATATTAGCCCCTTACCAGATATACAATTTGCAAAATTTTTCTGCCATTCAGCAGGTTGCCTTTTAATTTTGTTGATTGTTTCTTTTGCTGTGTAGAGGCTTTTTAGTTTGATGTAGTCTCACTTATTTATTTTTTATTTTGTTGCTTTTGCTTTTGGTGTCAGATTAAAAAAATATATTGCCAAGACCTCTGTCAAAGAGCTTAACATGCCTATGTTTTCTACTTTCTAAGTGATTTTCAGTTAATTTTTGTGAGTGGTAAGATCATGGTCAGTTTTATTTTGCTTGTGGCTGTCCAGTTTTCCCAATATCACTTATTGAAGAGATTGAATTTTCCTCATTGTATATTCTTGTCTTTTTCATAAATTGATCATGGACTTATTTCTAGGCTATTTTGTTCTACTTACCTATATATGTGTCTTTATGGCAATACCATACTGTTTTAATTATTCTAGCTTTTAATATAGTTTGAAATCATGAAGCATAGTGTCTCTAGCTTTGTTCTTTCTCAAGATTGCTTTGACTATTTGGATCTCTTGTGATACCAGGCAATCCTAGGATTATTTGTTCTACTACTGTGAAAAATGACATTGGAAATTTGACAGGGATTGCATTGAATCTGTAAAATGCTTTGAGTAAGTTTGGACATTTCAGCAATATTGATTCTGACAATCCGTGACCATGGAATATCCATTTATTTGTATTTTCAATTTCTTTCATTAATGTCTTATAGTTTTCAATATATAGGTCTTTCACTTACTTGGTTAAATTTATTTCTAGATATTTTGTTTTTATAAGTAGGATTGAAGAACAAACAGATTTAATTCTTGGTATTAAAAATCAGGATTTTGGTTACATTTGTGAAGAGAAAGAAGGCAATGATTGAGGAAGGGGCACATCAGTACCTTTCAGAAAGCTAAAAAGAATTCTAAATTTGATCAAGTAGTGGTTTCTTGAACTACATAGAACTACATACATTTGTGTGTTCATTTTATTATAATTCATCAATCTGTATACTTAAGATTACTCCACTGGTTTTGTGTCACATATAAATAAATAAAAAGTATTTTAGTAAAGTGAAAACATTTTAAAGAACAAAATATAAGAAATTATACCTTAGGGTTGAAACCCTTCTGATACCGAAGCCAAATTAAATACTTTTTTGTTAATCTTCTGTTAGAGCATTATCTACTATCCTGTAATTATGTGGTTATTTCTGGCATCTCTGGCTAGACTGTGAGCCTCTGCAGGACAAGGGACATGCCTCAATTAACCCTATTCCTTAGTGCTTCAAACACAACATGAAAGGAGGTTAACCATTTTTAAATTGAAAAAAATATATATATAAATGTATAAATGTACTAACAGATTGTGGAACACACTGCTTTTTTTCTCTATCTTATCCAAATACCCTGAGTAATACTTCTATCACACATCTGTGGCTTTTACTTTTACAACTCCTTATGTTTTTAAATAATCATTTATAATCTCCAAAGAATACATTTTTTTAAAGGGAAGGGAATGAATACACACACACACACACACCCCACACACTTTTCTTTAAGAATACATTTATATACCACAGAGTTCTAATGTTACTCATAGTATACAGTTCATGAACCAGTGCCCATGCATGAATTGATTATTAATGGCTTACAAGGTAAATAAGAAATTAATATATGTTTAGAAATGGGTATAATTTGGCTCTATTACAATATCTAAACATGTGTATAGTAAACTCACCTCGTGTATGACATGAACTATGTACTAGTCATTCATGGTAGAACTAGTCATTAAAGATGAATTAGACCCAAAAAAGCTCCTTTTTTAAAAAAGATTTTATCTGTTTATTTGAGAGAGAGAGAGAGAGCACGCACAGAGGGAGAGGGAGAAGCAGATTCCCTGGTGACCACAGAGCCTGGTGTGGGGCTCGATCCCAGGACACTGAGATCATGACCTGACCTGAAGGCAGACGTTTAACTGACTGAGCCACCCAGGTGTCCCAAAAAAGATCCTTTTTTTAATACATAGTTTTAAAATCTCTGCCATTGAATGTTAGAGCTGGAGAAGACAAACACCATTATTTTACAAGTGGGGAAACCAAGACCTAGAATTTAGCCAGATCCTAATTGCCATGCTAGGAATCTTTATACTATAATGCCACCTGCATTCCTTATATTAATGAGTTTCAAAGATAAAATCAGTATCACTGCTACCATTATTAGTAGTAACAAGTGCAGATACTATAAATCCACATTTAATGTTTATAAGGTAGAACCACATGAAGTTGCTATTTTTATACATTAAAAAAATGGTCAAGTATCTGTACTTTCACACGACTCAATTCATTTGAAATGCTAGGAAAAGTATCAAGTGCTTTAAAGCCTTAAAGATGCAAATGGAGCTAGACTACATAATGTCTGGTGAGTTAAGTTCTCTCTGGGGTCTTTTCCCATAGCCATAACCTGGAACTAATAACTTAGGTTCAGATTTATGGAGGCTTAAATGATCCTAGCCCTTAGAATGACACCTGGCAGGTAGTAAGTGCTCAGTTACTATTAGCTTTTTAAATTATTTCCAACATTAATTCTCAGAACAGTCTTGTGAAGTAGGAGCATTTTATTCTCACTTTATAGATGTGGAGACCAGAGCTTAAAGAGATAGTGAGATAATAACTTGGACCTTTGTCCATCTGACTTCAAGCACATTCCCTGTACCTTAGTTACATAGTAATTTTCAATTAACTGACAGCTGAATTGAGTCAAATAGTCCCACTGGGGTGTTTCATCAGAACTGTCAATATTGGAGAGCATCTATCTTCTGCTTTAATAGTCAGTTATGTAAAAGACAGTCAAGCTACTTTGCATTGTGATTGAGAGAATGCTATAAGCAGTAAGCAAGCTGATGGTTGTCACCTCTCATTTCATAACAACCCCAGATTGTAGTATACCCTTAAGTATTTCTTTCACCTGCCAAAGGACCCCAAACTCCAGCGCACCATCCTCTGGAATGCTGAGAAGGGAAAACTCAATGTAGCACCTGCTAACTAGAACCTGTGCTGTTAATCTTGGTCAACATTTTGTACAAGATCAAACAACAACAACAACAACCAAAAACCCCAAAACCAAAAAACAAAAACCCAAAAAACATTGCCAATGCTTTCTCCTTAAATAGAATACATAGTCAAGAAATTCCCTTGAGGAACAACAAGACCTGATTGAATTTTTCAGAATTTTCTATTATTCTATCAAGTTCACTTGACAGCAAAGGACAAGCTGCCTTTGAAATGCTATAAGTGAATGCATCAGCAATTCAGAAGAAAAAAACATAAGTTATTAAGTAGGAATGAGTCTCTCTGAATATATTTACATCAACTCATGGAAACCACTGTCCTCAGAAACCTCCATGACAATTTATTTTCTAGTCTCACTACTGCTTTAAAGTTGACAGATGATAATAAAATACAATGAAATTACCTTTGAGCTCTGAAATGTACATCAGCTCACACATTCCTCATGACTTGATTTTTATTTTTCTAACACAGCTCATTCACTTTCAATATTATTCCCAAGTACTCGAGGTTTATAGCTGGGGAATATAGCTACTAATGCCTATTTCATGTTTGCATAAAGATAGGAAATACAGATATTATTATATATGCTTACACACACACACACACACACACAATACATGTATATACATATTGGTTAGGAGTTAGAAGGGACTTTTGAGATAATCAAGTCTCCTTTCATTGCCTTACAAATGAGGTCTTGGAAGCCCAAAAAGAAATGGTATCCTGAAGGCCACACAGGAAGCCAGCTTCCAAATAAAGCTTGAGAGAACAGAAATGTGGCAAGAGAATAAGAATGTGGCAAGTAAAGTAACTGAGCATTACAGCCAGTATTTCTCATACGTAAGTTCTTACACCACTTCTGTGATGTTAGTATCATCATTCTCAGTTGATGAAAAAATTAAAGCTAGGAAAAGTAGTACAGACAATATTCTTTGTACTATGCCAGCATTTCTCTGAATGCATCCACTCTGGTGTCACTGATTTTTGCTATATCTGCACACTCTCTATGTTGTTTTCTTAACCTTTTCCTTAAATTGACTGAATACTTATATTTTTAAGATTTATTTTGAGAGAAAGAGAGCACGAGCAGGAGGGGCAGAGGGAGAGGGAGAGAATCTCAAGCAAACTCTGGACTGAGCCTGAACTGGGGTTTAATCTCGTCACCCTGATATCATAACCTGAGCAGAAACCAAGAGTCAGTCACTTAACTGACTTTGCCACCCCAGGTGCCCCTTGACTAAACACTTATTAAAACACACACACAGGGGCGCCTGGGTGGCTCAGTGGGTTAAAGCCTCTGCCTTCGGCTCAGGTCATGATCCCAGGGTTCTGGGATCAAGCCCCACATCGGGCTCTCTGCTCAGCAAGGAACCTGCTTCCCTTCCTCTCTCTGCCTGCCTCTCTGCCTACCTGTGATCTCTGTCAAATAAATAAATAAAATCTTTAAAAAAAAAAAAAAAGGAAAAAAATAAAACACACACACACATACACATATACACACACTTTTTAATCACAATTAAATGTACAACAAATATAATGGGCCATAAACTGAAGGTATCCATAAAAGTAAACAGAAAGAAACAAAATATCACTAAATTCTAGCTAAATTCTGCCACTCTCCAAAGACACAGGATTTGAATCCTACTCTCCCTGTTGAAAAAGAAGATTAGCGATGGTGAGAGAGGTATTAGAGGCCTATGAACATCAAACAGAGACTTGAGTAATGAAAGAGAATAAAGACAGGAAATCTTTCACTACTTGAAAGTCATCATTGTCCTCTCTCGGATTGTTCTGAGTCCTGCCCTTGTACCTCTTCCTCACTTCGAGAAACCCTGCGGCACCTGGGCAGATCCTCCAGGTTATGGTTCTCTGACTTTAGTAAGCGTCGGTAGTATCCTGGAAGCTTGTTAAAAGCATATTTTTTGAGTCTTCTCCAGGGTTTCTGATTCAGCATGTCCCCAGTTGGGCCCAAGAATTTGCATTTCCAATAAGTTCCTAACGAAAGCTGATGCAGCTGGCCCAGGAACCACATTACCAGAACCACCATTCTGGGTCATAATTGGGGAGGAAGAGGTTGAGGACATATGGTGGCATGGGCCTCTGTGTGAACATGACACCGTTAAGTTCACTGGTGAGTGCTGGTATTCGGAATTCTTCTTTAATGAAACAGGTAAGACAAAGAAACACCCAACGTATTTTCTTGTGGTCCTGAATTGTTTCTTCAATCCAGTGAGTTCAGACTGATACTACACCACAACAGCAACCTGCAACAATCTTGGCTAAGAGGTCAAAGTACCTCCTCTTCAGTAATACAGTTTGTTTGTAGGTGGCTAACTATCTGCAAGGCTCTCTGCATTGGTGGTAGCAACCCGTGATCATTAATACTAAAAGCAGAAAATGAGGTCCTCCTTCTCTCCTCTAGATGTTAAGGAACATTTAAAAAATGCCACGGCTTATGGATATTGGGGAGGGTATGTGCTATGGTGAGTGCTGTGAAGTGTGTAAACCTGGTGATTCGCAGACCTGTACCCCTGGGGATAAAAATATATGTTTATAAAAAATAAAATTAAAAAAAGGAAAAAAATAAAGGAATGGAAAAAGAAAAAAAAAATGCCACGGCAGTTCCCATTCTCTTGTATGGTTCTCATTAATAACAATAACTAATCATTATGTTTAATAGCAATAACTAATCATTATGTTTAATAGCAGTAACTAATCATTGTTAAGTGCCTTCTATAAGCCAATCATTGTGTGTACCCAGGCACACTTTGTTTCAATGGAAAGATGTGAAAATTTAGGTAATGTGTCTGAAATCGCACAGTTACTAAGCAGATCAGAGATTCGATTCCAAGTTCAATTCCAATGCCTATTTTTTTCTAAGCCACACACTGCTATTGTCACTACCCAATTATCAATCTCCTAATAGCAGCATATTTTATAGGGACCTAAAAGATGAGAAGGAAAAATCACTCCATAAGCTTGATAGTTTTAGAAGGAAATTTTAAAATGATGTCACCAGAACAGGAGAAACTAGCGATATTTAATCAGCAATGAAGATAGAGCTCACTCAGTTCAAATCAAGGTTGAAGAATATCTGTCTAAATTTTAATTTTAGGAGAGTGGGTAAGTGTGTAGAATGAATCTCAGAAATCTGAACTGTTCCAGCTAAATCAGGAAGGAGATTTTTATGTCCTCCTGACATGGCAAGGACTATTTGGAGAACCGGTATGGTAGAAGAGATAACAATAGATTGTGAGGCATGAGCCTTGGACTCTGGTCATTTTTTTTGTCTCAGTAACTGAAACTTCATTTCTCTGGGTCCCAGTTTCACCATCTGCACAGCAGACAGCTGGGTTAAGCTCCCTTCCTGGATCTGCCTTTAAGAATGGCAGATTCCTTCGACTGGATTTATTAGCACCATATATGCCTCAAAATGATAATACCCATCTCTCAGTATAAGGAGAATATGGTTCGATTGCAAACTCACCATGTGGGTTTCAAACTTCAGTCTCTCAAGAACCTATTTATCTACCCATATGTGAGGTTACTCTGTTATATTCTTTGGCAAATATGCGGTGACAACTAGAGGAGAGATCCTGAACCCTTCAAGGTAGAAGTACAACTGAAATCCATATAAGCGGAATTTAAGAAATGACTTAGCTGATAAATTTTTAAAAAGTCATCAATGGCAATGAAATGACAAATTCAGTAGGTGTTATTAGGTGCAATTATAGTAACATCTAGAAAGAAAACAACATCTGTGATTTGCTTGATTAATGGCTTAACAGAACAGTGCATCTGTTAATGGAATAACATTCCTAGCACTGTTCACTCTATGTCTTCAAGATCTGGGAATAGAGAAAGTCTTATGGGAGAAGAAAGGAGAAAGTTGTCAGGTTGGCTACTGAAGGTCTAGTCCTCCCCCAGAATTTCAATTCTCCTCTGACTACCTTGACCAGAGTTGTGTAGCAATTTAAGAGGACAAATGAATTTCACCAGGTATATGAACTCTGTAGGCTAAAGAACTAGCTTCTCAGAGTGATTAAAAAAAATTTTACTTTTCGCCTGTGGTTGGAGAGGTTTTACCCCATGTCACAACAGGATTATACTAAAGGTGTTCTTCATTGATTTGCCTGTATACACGGGGCTTTTTCTGGAGGGAATACTTTATACTCAGAGACTAAAAATAGTTTTCTTTAAACATCAGTTTTTTCCTTTGAACTCAAAGGAGAGTCAAAGTTCCTACCTATATGTGCCACAATGTGCCAGCTTTGGAGTTTATCAAAATGAAATTAGGAAGGCGTGTAATAATCTCATTCTCTTCTTCTAAGCTGTAGTTTCTTTCTGCTTTGAGAACAAGACACAAGACACTAACTCCATCTTACTTCCTCAGGCTGCATTGGATAAATGTAAGATGTATTATTTATCATAAAACATATACCGGTTCATTCAGGCAGCAAACTCTTGCATAAGGAAGTAGGATTTGCCATCAACTTTTCCTGATGAAATCAGTTAAAGAAAAATGCAACATTCTGTTACAAAAGGGATGTGGATCTCTACCCAGCAAGCCAAATGACATTTCAAATGCAGTATGAAGAAAAGTAGGTATATATCATGGGCCTGATTCAAAATTGAGGATTAGTGATCATAGGAGGTAATCATCCCCCCATCATATGGAAAGGGTCAGTTGTTTACTTACCCCAGAAAGGCTGTTGTCTCTCCTGAGAAGATTCCAGTAGAAACCATGGAAAACAGGACTTGAAAGTGGCCTGGTTTATCCTGAACAGCTTGGCTAAAATATCATTTATCTTGTCCATGGCATTTTTCATTTCTCTGATTATATCTAATAGTGTCAAGACAAGGCATTAAGCTAACCCTGTCTTAGAAACTCAGAGAAGAACATGGCCTGACAAATAACAACTGTGGCCCGTAAAGGAAATGGGGAAAAACAAGCCGCTGCGCTAGGGCCACAAGAGAAAGAGAAGAATAGCAGGACTGTGAGTGTAGGCCCGGGGCCCAGAACAGTGAAGGCAGTGTTCTTGGCTTGGTTGCACATTTACACAGCACCATCACTGTTAGACATGGGTCTTGCATAAATTTCTACTTTCTGTGAATCAGTGAGCCAGCAGTATAAAAAATCATAAGTGATTTTATTCTCTATACCAGGTACAAGAATGACTTTGTCCATTTACCTTTTGCAATGCATGTTATTAAGTGTGAGACAATTATAACCTTGTAGTTCTCCTTGGGGGCCAGGAACATAACTCAGTTGCTGGGTTTCAAGGGCACTTAAAGAGAAAAAAACTCTCTGCGGTGACTTTTATACACGTGCTGGTGATGAATTTGCCCTCAAATCCTCAGCAGTCCCATTTTGCTGCAGTCATAGTTCTTATTGATTACTGTTTGATTATACAAAATAAGGAAAGGGGGACCAATACATTATAGTTATGGATTATGTGAATGCTTCAGACATACAGAAAGTCAGACTTATTTATGGGCTTATGGAGAGTGCTGATTCACTCCCTAAGGAAAATTTTCATGTATAATCTTTTTACTGAGTTGGTTGCAATTCTGCTAATTGGGGTAAAGGTCATGAACCAGTTGCCATATTGATGGATAGTTATTGGTGAGTCCATAAATAAAACAAGATAGAGCAAGCAACAAGCCTATTCCAAAGGTAGCAAAAAGGGTACTATTGCCAAGCTTGGGGATGAAAAGAGGTGGGGAAAAAATTGAACATAATGTCTAACTTCATGAAAATCTTTCCATAGGATCTTGGCTGGTTGCTAAGGTAATTGTGAACTTTTGTGTACTGTTAGATCCTATCAGAATACTAAGAAGAAATGTGGACATAAAAACATGTTAGAAGGGACAAAACACCCACACATCTAAAATTGGAATAGCTGTAAGATAGGTTAGGGATTTTTAAGAACATGAAATTTGCCTAACACTTTAGATAGTCTAGAACTTTTTTTTTTTTAAAGGCACTTGGCATTCCACGGATCTCCATCTGCTAAAGAGAAGAATACTTAGCAAGTCCTGTTCCTTTCCTCTCTTTTCTGAATCTCATGGTTTTTCAGCACAAGTGTTACCTAGAATCACAGATTTAGTTAATCACAAAATGTTAACAACAGAAGGTAATCAGAAATCATTTGGTGCTGCTTCCTTGTGCAGTGGGTGAGGACACTGAAGCTTGGAGATGTTAAATCTGCTTAGAGCCATACAGGAAATTAGTGGCAGACACAGAACACATCTCCTTACTTCCACAACCCCTGCTCCTCCCCGCTCATCATTTCCCCAACACACAGAGAGAGGCACGTACAATTTTGGGACAAGAGAGTCATGATGACCAGTAAATACAGAGTCCTCAAAGCACAGACTTACTTGCCTAGCTGCTTAGAAATTATAAATATTAACAGGCATGTAGCAAGTTATTTATATCATGGAGTAAATAACTCCATGGAATATGATAACATGGAATCAAATGCCACTAATTAGCTAATTAGAGCCCTAATGACAATAGATAAGAAGTGGTGTCGGGGCACCTGGGTGGCTCAGTGGGTTAAAGCCTCTGCCTTTGGCTCGGGTCATGATCTCGGGGTCCTGGGATTGAGCCCCATATCAGGCTCTTTGCTCAGTGGGGAGCCTGCTTCCCCCCACTCTCTCCCTGCCTGCCTCTCTGCCTACTTGTGATCTCTGTCTGTAAATAAATAAAAATAAAATCTTAAAAAAAAAAAAAGAAATGGTGTGTTCAGTTTTTGTTAGAGAGGCCATGTTTCTTTTTTGTTAGAGAGGCCATGATTTTTTTCTTTTCTTTCTCTTAGAGGGGCTGCTAGAATTCCCTGATAAATCATGTTACAGGATCACACACCTCAGACCTTTATATAATTTCCCTTTCCAGCAGTCAACTTCTCTTCAGTAATGTGAATTTAGCATTTTGTATATACCTGCATTTCTCATTGACTGCATCATGATTTTTATGATTTTTAGAGAGTTTGTCATGTTTAGCTTTCATATTCTTGTTGCTCAAACTTGCCAATTAAAAAAGTAATTGTTGATAGAGGCTTTTTGTCCCATCTTACACCCAAATACCATATGACTAGAATGAAATATAAAAACTCACGACCAATTGTTTACTACAAGCTGTGAAAATTTTACTAGTGGCACCTATTATAACTGTTACTGATCAATTTATGCCTAGCACTGTATTAAGCACTTTATATAATAACTCATTTAATTCCCCAGCAACCTTAATAAATTGACTTAACTATTCTTTTTTTAAATTTTTAAGAAAATTTTAATTAACATATATTGTTTGATTCAAAGGTACGGGTCTGTGAATCATCTGTCTTATACAATTCACAGCACTCACCATAGCACTTACTATCCCCAGTGTCCATAACCCAGCCATGCTATCCCACCCCACCCCCTCCAGCAGCCCTCCATTTGTTTCCTGAGACTAAGAGTCTGTTATGGTTTGACTAAACTATTCTATTAAAAAAAAAGGGGGGGGGGGGCGCTGTAGAGGCACCAGAGTGGCTCAGTTGGTTAAGCATCCGACTCCTGTTTCCTACTCAGGTCATGATCTCAGGGTTGTCAAATCGAGCCTCATGTCAGGCTCTGTGTTCAACATGGTGTCTGCTTGAGATTCTCTCCCTCTCCCTCAGTTCCTCCCCTTGCTCTCTCAATCTCTCTATCATAAATAAAATATTTAAAAACACCCCCCCCCCTGAAAAAACAGGGTTATCAAATTCTTCAAACCAACTGAAATAGAAAAAGTTGTAAGGAAAAGTCTTATGGCCACTTAGATAAATTAAGACAGATACACATGACTTTGGTCATAAGAAAGGCAAGGGTCTAGATTAATCTTTACTATACAAGCAAAATAATGTTTTAAGTATTCGGAATGGAAAGTAACTTGATGCATTTTAGCTGGTTAAGCAGATACAAACACTGGTATAGGATCAATGAGCAAGAGCTGGAAGAAGTATTAAACAAGTAACAGAAATAGGAAGAGGAATAGGTTAACATGAGACATTAGCCATAAAATGTGTTCCTTCAGGACTGAGGCAAAGGGATGGACAGCAACACAGTTGTCCAGGGCCTCAAACATCTCTGAAAATGAAACGTGATGAAACACATTTCATTAACCAGAACTCATTTTAGAAAGAGTATAGAGTAACCAGCCTGAGAAGAGGTGAGAGGCCCCCATGGGGCATGCATGAACTACCCCTAAATCAGTGGTTCTCAACAAGGGCTGATGCTGCCCCTTGGAGACATCTGGCAGTATCTGAAAACAACTTTGCCAAACTGGGTTGGGGGTACTACTGGCCTCTAGTGGGTAGATCCCTGGGATGCTGCTAAACATCCTACATTGTACAGGATAGCCTTCTGCAAAAAAGAATGATCTATCCCAGAATGTCAATATTGCTGAGGTTGAGAAATCCTGCCTGAGAGGTTTCCTGAATTCTCAAGGTGATGCATTAGGATAATGGCAGGACTGACTTATTGAGTGAATAGACGGAGTTTGGTGAGTTCTGTCTGCCTCTTCCCCACCTAAGTGTGGTTCTTTTTCCAGATATTGACAAACTTTTAAAGATGAGCAATTTGAGGGAGCATGAAGTCTCAGTCTGGGCCTCCACTGATTAATTTGATTTCTGAAGTAATCTTAGAAAGCAGAGACAAAATAACAATGAGGAGCCTTCATATTAAGTAATGTTGAGGGGGTAGGGACAGGCTTGGTTGGAAATCAATGACTACAGATCACCTTAGAGGATGGTATCTTCTTGGTCTTCTGTCACCAAGTAATTCATGTGATATCCAGCATTCCTAAAGCAGTTGTTACATAGTGGTAACCATCTGCAGAAATATTTGGCCTGCACAGGTTTAAATTTTTTGTTAGCTGGCAGGATTTAAACATTGGGTATTTCTCATAGTAATGTAGATTCTTTTTTTGTGAAACAAGCTAAAGAACTGACAACAACGGGTACACATTCCCACAAGTCAAGAGTTGGCCATTGCTAAATAATGGCCGCCCAGTTTGGACAGGGCACAAATATCTCCATTCCTCCTATGAATAGCTTCAGTGCATGACATTATCTGCTATGTTCCTGCAGCAATCTTAGTTTGCAACTTCTTTCTTAAAAGATTATATTTATACTCCTTTTTACTTTATGTGTTAGGGTGACATATAATAAACTGTTTGGGATATAATATGCAGTTTTACTCGGATACATTTTTCTCAGATCAACTTTGCACTATCTTTTGGTCAATTTTTTTTTCCCCAAAAAATGAGATTTTGGCTTTTCCATGACTTTCCTCT
Organism: Lutra lutra; assembly: GCF_902655055.1. Taxonomy (NCBI): domain Eukaryota; kingdom Metazoa; phylum Chordata; class Mammalia; order Carnivora; family Mustelidae; genus Lutra; species Lutra lutra. The sequence goes on from NC_062282.1 coordinate 52,043,973, forward strand.
AATTTTTTTCTGCTAATCAAAAAGTAGCTAATGGTAGAGAATAACTTGATGTTTATCCTCTGGAATTGAAAGTCACTTACTAATTTTTACTATATAAATCAAGATAAAAAAAATCCCCCAAATAAATGTTTTGACCATGGTATAAGGTAACTTGGTAGGGATAACTTACTGGAATCTGCAGAAACTAAGTTGTAGAATAGAATATTGAATACTGATATTGGAAGTGTTTATAGCCAAAATTCAAATAGGTAGTTTACAGCATCAGATTAAGTAGGCAGTCACAAAAGGAGGTTGTGATTCTTTGAATAATAATTTATTTAAATCAATGCATGATTTTTACATTCATAAAGTAGGACAAAATTTTTATAAAACATGCCATACAAGAGAAGATATTTGCAATGATTTATGATAAATATAAGGATAACTACTGAGGTATTTATTTTATTGATATGAGTAGTTATATAATCTTTCTACTTGTTCAGAATTATGGTTCTGAAACCCTTTAGAAATAGGGTTCCTTAACACTCTTAAAAATTATTTAGTATCCTAATGAGTTTTGTTTATATGTGTTATATCCATCCATGTTTAGAAACTTGAAATAGAAATAATTTATACATTTCTTTAAAAATAATATATTCATTGCATGTTAACACACACAACAGTTTTATAAAAAATATACTTTCCAAAACAAAAAAAATTAGTGAGAATTTTCTAAATCTCTTTAATATATGAATAGAAGACAGCTGAATTCTCATATCTGTTTATGCATTTGATCTGTCTCACTATGAAGAATAATCCAGCCTTATACCTGGTTGAAAAAGGGAGATTTGAGGTACTATAACTGTTAGTTTTATGTGTCTATTTGCTAGGCTACAATCCCTAGTTATTCAATTGAAGACTAGTCTAGGTGTTGCTAAGATTTTATAGATAGGACTAAAGTCCATAATCAGTTGATTTAAATATGAGAGCCTATTTAGATAATATGGGTGGGTCTGATTTTATCAGTTGAAAGGCCTTAGAGGAATTGTGATATGTACTCCATAGAAGAAGAAATTACAGCTACAGATAGCAACCTCAGCTTATGCTTGAGAATTCCAGCTGGCCTGCCTGATGTTCAGCTTACCCTATGGATGTCACACTTGCTTAACTAGCACAACAATCATGGAAGACACTCCCTTGCAATAAATCTTTTAAGATGTATCTCCTACTGGTTCAGTTTCTCTGGTTAAACTCTGATACGTGGACACTTTGAGATCAGTAGTATAGGATATACCTTAAAATGGCTTTCCTGTCATGAATTAGCTTAGCATAATAATTCTATGGAGTCAGTTAGGCAGAAACCATCATTTCTATCCTTAGAGGGGATATTTATCAGATGGTACTGATCTATCAGTGGTTTTTAGTCTTGATTCTTAAATTCATAGTTTCTATGCCAGTGCTTGTTATCTTTCAGCACAATAACCTTCTATATATTTGGAAATATACTTGCGGATATAGGCATCATACTATTTAATACACACATGTCACAAAGAAATTCCTTACAAAAAGTAGGCAGGACACATAACCTGTATCTAAGGCATGAGTGAAAGTGATGCAAAGAAACAGGGTTTGTTTTACACTTAAGGAGCTTATAATTTACCCGGGAGAAATATGGTTATTCACCCCTGAAAATATGAGATGAGATTTAATAGTGATTAGGACTTAATTCTCTACCAATACTTTTTTGAGTACTAGACACTGGATTAGGGTCATTTTTATTCTTTTCAGCTGCTTCTGGTATGGAATGGATCCTTCCTTTTGATGCCCCTCTAGGATGTGAGTTTATGGGAGACAGAGATAGTGACCAATCAGCACGTGCATAATACTAACATGCTGTTCCCTGAATGACTAAGGAAGCAGAGGATGGGTGCAAAAGAAAGGTGTGAAGAGCAAAAGTGGAAAAGTTGGGAAAAACGGAAAAAACCAAAGAATTGAAAGACAGAATATGATTTTAAGACAATAAAACAAAACTGAGCTGAAAAAGGTGCATATTAAAAAGGAACAAGGGATTTATTAGAAAAAATGGAGGGTTTTCATTTTATGAAAGACTGGCCAAGGAGTGTATGTGTTTTATTAGGAAAAGGAGGCAGAATAGTGTCATGGCTCAGAGTATGAACTTTAGTCAGATAGATCTGAGTTTGAGTACTAGTTCCATCACGTAGTAGCTATGTGATCTTTGATAAATAATTCAACCTCCTTGGACCTCACTTTCTACAGCTATGAACTTCAGAGTTATTATGAAAATTAATGAGGAAATGTATATAAAGTACTTCACATAGTGCTTAACATAAAGTAAATCCATTAAGTGTTGGCTCTCATAATTATTATCATTAGTTCTACAGGCAACAAGGAACTAATAGGAGGTTTTTAATTGGGTGTGATATGGGGACACTTGTTAGTTTGGAAAATACATTTGATGTTAGTTAGAATAAATTACCAAGGTAAAATACTGGAGTCAGAATCTGCCAGGTGCACCTGGGTGGCTCAGTGGGTTAAGCCTCTACCTTCTGCTCAGGTCATGATTCCAGGGTCCTGGGATTGAGCCCTGCATCGGGCTCTCTGCTCAGTGGGGAGCCTGCTTCCCTTCTCTGCCTGCCTCTCTGCCTACTTGTGATCTCTCTGTCAAATAAATAAATAAAACCTTAAAAAAAAAGAATAAATTACCAAGGTAAAACACTGGAGCCAGAGGAATCAGTAGGGAAGTTACCTTAATAGTCGTGGCACAAAAAAGTGAGAAGTAAGGGATATACTAGCCCAGTTCTGGATTATCACATGTAGTATAGAATTGACATTGGTGGTTTATTCTAAATAGCGACATGTACTGTTATGTATAATTGGTAAATGGGAAACACTACAAAATTTTGTAAGCATATTTAATTTAAGCACATCATTTTTCCGATTTAAGGGAGAATTTTAGATGTTGAAGTTGCAAATTTTAGAGAATGTCAAGTGCCCTGATACACAGCAATATGCTTCCAAATTCTCTATGCTTACATGGAAAATTAACTAGATGTTTCCAGAAAACTAATCGCTAAGGAGGTACCAGCCTAGGATTAAAATAAAAAACAAAAAAACTGTATACAAGCACATAAATATCTCTTTCTAGGATCTTATAAGAGTTATACATAGTTGCTTATGAGAGAGAATATCTAAAGAACTTACAAATGGTGGCTATTCATACACAGCGAAACCCATCTGTTAATACTGGAAATAAATTTAATTGACAACAGGTAACCAGATCCAACTAGGAAAATTCACTTGCTCATCTAAGCACTGATCTTGTTTATGTCTATATCCAATAAGTCATAAGGACATCTTTTAAATTTCAAATAGACTCTTGGCCTTATTCATTTTAAAACACACAGAGAACTGAAGAGCTTGTCACACAGGTCAATAGGACAGATCTCAGGTTTTTTAAAAGTTGTACAATAATCTGTATACACTGAAATCCAAAAGACATGCCGATATCCATATATAATACTTTTCACTTAGTTTAGGAAATAAATGACAAATAGTACAGAACCTCTAGAAGAATTATGACACAGCTGGAGGCGCCTGGGTGGCTCAGTCAGTTAAGCCTCTGCCTTAAAGTTGAGTTCTGTTCCAGGGTCCTGGGATCCAGCCCCACATGGAGCTCCCTGCTCAGCTGGGAGTCTGCTTCTCCCTCTCCTTCTGCTCCTCCCCTGTGCTCTTGCTCTCTCTCTCTCTCTAATAAATAAATAAAATCTTTTAAAAAATCATTATGATACAGCTGCTAGTTTAAAGTGGAAATTTTAGTCTTAGAGTCGATTAGCACACATATGTTTAACTTTGAATGTAATAGCTGTGAATCTCCTTTCCAAAATAATTAGAGGTTTTCATTGTGCATTTGTGTGGAAATCATTGGTTAGAATAAGGGTTACAGGAATATAAAGGAAAAAATAAAGACATGAAGTAAGAGACAGAACACAATGTCCTTTGTATACGATTTTTTATCCACTGAATACAAGTACTCAAGTTGATTTTCCAAGTGGAAGGGATAGAAATTCTCAGAGCCAAGCATGCACTGTGCAGGTCTTGTGGTTGTCTAACATCACACATTTGCAAGGCAGCTGCTTGGGCTAGAGGTGGAATGAGGCCTGGGAACAGAGTGATGTGATCTTCATCTGCAAATAAAAGCCTTGCCTTAATTAGATGTGCTAATAGGTAGTGTGTATGGCTCACCATTCCCTATGACTTCTAGGTGAGATAACTATGAATTAATAAAGTTAAAACAATGGTATTTGGAATAAAAACAGAGATAAGATAGGGCTTCAGATTTTATGTGATCCAGTATTAGCATATCCAAAAGGAGACAGATTTGGGAAGATAAAGCAGTTTGCTTGAGGTCACAAATCAATGTCACTGCTAAGTCTATCTTATAATTCCTCATTTATTCTGCCGCTACTCATTGTCTCAATGAGGTTACCATAATCACAGTATGTTTTCTACCCAACTCAAACTAATTAAGCAAAAAGAATTTATTGGCCTACAGAACTAGGATATCATAAGCCTTCTCCTTACCTGTTGTAGGCTGGCTTTCTCCATGTGGTGGTCCAGGTGGCCTTTTGGGGTTCCATACATACATCATGACTTGGCCTCATTAAAAAGCTTTTCCTGGGGGCACCTGGGTGGCTCAGTGGGTTAAAGCTTCTGCCTTTGGCTCGGGTCATGATCCCAGGGTCCTGGGATCGAGCCCCGCATAGGGTTCTCTGCTCCGCAGGGACCCTGCTTCTTTCCCTCTCTCTCTCTGCCTACTTGTGATCTCTCTCTCTCTGTCAAATAAATAAAAAATCTTAAAAAAAAAAAAAAAGCTTTTCCTGAAACATTTTATTTTGCCCAAGTCCCAGGAATGCCCCGATTGGCTCACTTTGGTTTAGGGCTCATTCCTGGACCAATTACTTTTGCCATAGGGATGGATACTCTGATTCACCAACTCATGTACACATTGCTGCGGCAAAGTCATTTCTTTTAGCCACATTAAATATATTATTTACAAGAAAATGGGTTATCAGAAGGAGGTCAGGGATTCTCAGAAGGCACAAACAACAAATACATGATAATCATATTCTAAAATGCAACCTCATAGAATATTTAAGAACTGAAACTTACCAAACACAGGAACAACAACTATGGAAACAGTGTTGCTTTTCTTCTTCTAAATAACTTGTGTCACCAACTGTAATGACAATGATACAGAAAAATCTCATTTCTGAAGCTGGAAGAAAAGATTGATTCATTATGGATTACAATAGGATAATTGATTTCATACACATTAACATACACATTATTTTATATTCTTAGAACACTCTCTGGTATTGAATGAATGCTTATTCCCTGCTTTTGCACATACAAACAGTTCATATATAATTGTTCCCTTGAGTAGTCCCAAGGCCACATCATCACTTTTCATCACCACAGACTGCAAGTGTCACTTACATCATGGAATCTTTAAAGGTAAAACACTACGAATGGTTTGATATTTTTGGTTTTCAGTATGTGAGTTTTTGAATGCCACAATTGCCAAAATGGCCTACCATTGTTCTTTGTGATTTCATAGCATACATTACCAGTCCTCTTAACCCTGTGATGGGGCTTACATTATTCTGATTTTTAAAAATATTGAGGTATAGGGGTACCTGGGTGGCTCAGTTGGTTCAGAATCTGCCTTCGGCTCTAGTCATGATCTCATGGGTCCTGGAATTGAGCCCCACATCAGGCTCCCTGCTCAGCAAGGAGTCTGCCTGTCCCTTTCCCTCTGCACCTCCCCAATGTTCTACTCTCTTTCTCTCAAATAAATTTTAAAAAATCATTAAAAAAATAAAAATATTGAGGTGTAATTGACATATAACATTATATTTTTAAAGGTTATAACATAATGAGTTAGTATTTGTATATATTGTATATTGTGAAATGATCACCACAATATGTCTAGTTAACATTCATCAACATACAGTTGATGAACAGTTGATCAAGATATAACAACAATTTTTTTCTTATGTTGAGGACCTTTATTTTTATTTATTTATTTTTTTAAGATTTTATTTATTTGTTTGACAGAGAGAGAGAGAGATCACAAGTAGGCAGAGAGGCAGGCAGAGAGAGGGGGAAGCAGGCTCCCTGCTGAGCAGAGAGCCGAATGTGGGGCTCGATCCCAGGACCCTGAGCCAAAGGCAGAGGCTTTAACCCACTGAGCCACCCAGGTGCCCCTTGTGTTGAGGACTTTTAAAGTCTACCTTTTTTTTTTTTTAATCAACTTTCAACTATGCAACACAGTATTATTAACTATAGTCACCATGTTGTACATTATATCTTCATGGCTTATTATATAAATGGAAGTTTGTACCTTTGACCTTCCTTCAACCATCTATCCATCCCTAAACTCCCACCTGTGACAACCAACAATCTTTTCCCTGTATCTATCAACTTGATTTTTGTTTGGTAGTTCTTTTTTTTTTTTTTTTCCATGCAGTATTTATCTAGCTTTATCTAAGTCATTTCATTTAGCATAGTGCCCTCAAGTTCTATCCTATTATTCTAATTTTTTTGTTTGTTTGTTTCAACTCACATAAACTTTAGTTATTATGGCTTTGGGAATTTTATAATGCAGATGAAGATACTGTAAAATCTGGCAAAATTGGGTTTTTATAATGTTACTTTTGAGGAAAATCAGACTTAAGTGCAGCACAAATGATTAAGAAATTGTTACTTGCTTAATTTCAGAAGAAACTAAAGAGATATTACATGGTCATGGTTAGGAGCTAGGGCTTTTTAAGCTAAACAGTTGTGGGTTCAGATTTTGACTTCTTACTAGCTGTGCGACCTTAGGCAAGTTATTTTACTTCTCCAAGACTTAATAACCTCACCTATAGTGTGGGGATGCCACCACCATCTAATTCATGGATAATGCATGTATAATGTGTGGTATTCTTTGAGCTCTAAATAAAGATTAAGATTAACCAGGGATACTTGATTGGCTCATTCAGTTAAGCATCTATCTGCCTTCAGCTCAGGTCAGGATCCTAGGGTCCTGGGATCAAGCCCCTCATTGGGCTCTCTGCTCTCCCTCTGCCCCTCACCCCTGCTCATGCTTGCTCCCTCCCTCTCTCTCTCTCTCAAATAAATAAATAAGACCTTAAAAAAAAAAACTAGCCATTGTTATGACAGTCACAATAAAATAATCTGTGTGTAGGAAAAGAAATAAAGAACAAAAATAGCACATTCTGTTCTTAGCACATAATGGGAAACACATACATTTGTGGAATTAAGTACTAACTTTTATTGATTAGGAACACCTATTTTTGACATTTTCTCTAAGAAGACTCTCCAAATTTCTTTGTTCTCAATGATCCACTTCCTTTTGGATTCTTTATAATAACAACACAATTTAATTCCCAATTACCAACTACTTGCAACATAAGCTATTGCATTAGTATTTTCTCCAAGTAGAATTTTAGTAACTTTTCCTACAGGAATTATACTTTCTTCTTGTGTAGTCTTTGTGTCACCATCCTGTGATTATAATAAGAAGCCAATACTTAGCAATATAGGGAACCAGAAGAAGGAACTTTCTTCTCTTCTGTAACCCCTTTAAATCAAACTGGCTTGTTCTATACAAAGTTGGCAGGAGAACCACATAGTTACTAGAAATATATTGATTGGGATGAGAGCCTTTCTTAAAAAAGTTCTAATATTCCTCTAGCTCTTCCTTTGTATGGATGTGTCTAAGGCCCATAAGTCCCAAATTATTCACATACTCTCTCAGCAGCCCAAATAAGTCTATGACTTATTGTTATTATTTCACCTTTTAGTATTTTTGTATTGTAATAGAAATGGGGCAAACAGGAATAGGAATGAACTTTCTGTTAACTTTGGTGTCCATGCAAGGTGTTATATTTAGCACCTGGGTTTGGCCAGAGGCTTGAGCAGGAGTATCATTCAGTCTGTGACAATAAACAGTGGTATATAAAGTGACTCTTGAGACTTTGGACCAAGAGCAGTGAACTCTGAGTACCACAGTGTGACACTTTTAGTAGACTCAAGTATTTGGTTCATCCAGTAAGATGTTTCCCTGACACCTTTCCTGAATAGGATGGTGGAGGCAGAGGCATCACATGTGATGGTACCTCAGATTGTGCCTCAAAGGAACAAGAGCCCAAGTACCACACGTTTTCTAGGGACACTTCTGCATCCAAATAGTCTTGGGAAAGTCTTCCAAAGGCTTGTTGAGCATCTTCAGAATTTTTTTCCATTCTACAGCTCCTTTACTTTATCATTGCTATATCATATAGATTTGAAACTCTCATTTCTGATTTCCAGGGTCTCCCTTGACTTTTAATGCCTCTGCAGAATATGAATCCCATCTATGCAATCAACATCACTAGCATCATATAGAAGTTCCCCAACTATGCATCTGTAAGTGACCATCCTCACAGTTCTACATTGCAACTAATTACGAATTGGGCAGAGACTATAGGATGACAGGTACATCCTTGATTTTTCCATCAGTCTCAGCAGTAATTAATATTCCAGTATCCTTGGTAACTCTTTTTTTTTTTTCATTCTGGGAAATTCTATGGAAAGGATTCATTCCAATTAGTATCATAAGATCAAAGCTCATATTACCATATATACTCACTTTTTTATATGCTAATGTTTCTGAAAATGGGTGCTTCTCACACTTGATAAGTACTTCTATGAGATATTTTAAATCTTCAAATGCTATTATTTAATTTACAAATGCAGTATATGATTGAAGATATCTTAGAACTCAAGATATACTCCTCATATTAGAAGTTCTCCAGTACATTTTATGGCTCTGGCTTTGTTATTTCGCTGCATTTATGCCATTTAAAAGGGCTAGGGGTGATATCTATAAGAACTGTGAAAACCAACCAAATCCTCAGCATCACAAGGCTAGAGAGGGTATTAAGCTTAGTTTACATAGACACCTCTGACCTGCTCTCTGAAGTTCCTATACAAAAACAAACAAACAAACAAACAAAAAAACCTTTCCTCCCAAAGAGGCTGCTAGAATACCATCTCCACATCTGGGGTGGAATAGTGGCTAATCTTGCACAAAGAGTGAGTGCCTATTTGATTTTTTACCCAAATTCTTCTGAACATGTTGAACAGTTGGTTTTTATCTTAGGTAAAACCTACATGTCCATTTGATCCGATTTACTCTTTTTCTCTCATTTAAATTTATTTACTTATTTATTATTTTTAAAGATTTATTTATTTGACAGAGAAATATAAAGAGATGGAAAACAAGCAGGGGGAGTGGGAGAGGGAGAGGGAGAAGCAGGCTTCCTGTTGAGCAGAGAGCCTGATGCAGGGCTCGACCTCTGGACCCTGGGATCCTGACCTGAGCTGAAGGCAGATGCCCAAGGACTGAGCCACTCTGGTGCCCCTCTCATTTAAATTTATAAGTAATCATCATCACAGGGTTTCCAGTGAGGCTTTACTTAATTTCCTCGCATGCATTCAACACTTGCTGAAACAATTGCTATGAAGTTTATAAATTAAGACAGGAGCACCTGGGTGGCTCAGTTGGTTAAGCCACTGCCTTCAGCTCAGGTCATTAACCCAGAGTCCTGGGATCAAGTCCCACATCAGGCTCCATCTCCATGGGGAGTCTGCTTCTCCCTCTGACCTTCTCCCCTCTCATGCTCTCTCTCTCTGTCTCTCTCTCAAATAAATAAAATCTTTAAAAAATAAATTTAAGACAAAAAATTTTGCATATTTTCCAATAAGAACCTCATTTCCAAGGCATATGAATATGTGGATCAAAAACGACTTTGAAGAAGGTAGAAGACTAGGAGACTGAAATATCATCAGGCCCCAGGAGTTCAGCTAGATAGTTATCAAACTATTCTAAACACCTACAAACTCAACAGGAGACAGAAAAAAAAGAAGAGCAGCAATTCTAGGAACAGAAAATAGACCACTTTCCTGAATGTGGAGAAGTGAATCCAAAATGAGGGGAAGATAGACTGTGGGGGGAGGGTCCAGCTCCCGGCAAATGAGAGCAGCAGAGAACAAAATCAGAACTTTTAGAAGTCTGATCCACTGAGAGATGTTGTTCCACAGGCTAAGTAGGGAGTGGAGCTCTCATGGGGACTATGTGGTCTCAGGACCCATGGGGACACAAAAAGATGGGGGGGTGTCTGAGTGTGGCAGAACTCCCAGGTATTGGAACAGGGAAGCCAGCTGCAGAGACAGAGCTAAGGGGTGTGCTCTCAGATTGGGGTTACCTTAAACTGTGATCCAAGGCACAGTTGGACCACTGCTCTTTGAGCAGGGACCCCACAAGTGGCAGATCTGGGGAGACCATCACCCTCTTTCTCCAGGAGGAACAGTGCAGGAATGTGCTGCAGGAATTGGCTAGGTTTGGAAAGTCCAAATGGGGCTGTGCACCAGGGATAGAAATGCTCAGTCACAGGCAGGGTGAGCACGGAGTGTGGCCGGGGACCAGGGAGATGGGAGGGATTGACTGCTTTTCTCTGAGGGCACATTGAAGGGGGGTGGCCCAAGCTCTTGGCTCCTATGGGGCTGGAGATTGGAAAGCCACCATCTTCATTCCCATCCTCCAAAGCTGTACAGAAAGCATTCATGGAACAGAAGCTACTGAGAAAAAACCCTAGAGATTTCTTAGCCCAGCCCCTGGCAAGGATGATGCAATTCCACCTCAGGAATTTGAAAAGAAATTTGAGAATCACTGCAACAGGCCCCTCCCCCCAGAAGATCAGCAAGAACATCCATCTAAGACCAAGTTCACCAATCAATGAGAACTGCAGAACTCCAGGGCTAGGGGAAAGCAACACATAGAATTCATGGTTTTTTCTCCCGATCCTTAAATCCTTCAAAGTTAAATTTTTTTAAATTTTATTTTCTTCCTATTCTATTTTTAAAATTTTTCCTTTTTCTTATTTCAACATTTTTAACTATTTTATCTTATCAATACCTTTTTAAAAATCTTTAAAAATTTTCATTGTTAAGTCATATTTTATCCTTTCATTGTATTTAACCTTATTTTTTGTATACATATAGGTTGTTTTTCTTTAAAATTTTGGGATACAACTTATTCTAATAAATCAAAATACATCCTAAACCTGGCACATGACTTTGTTCTAGTCTCCAGCCTGATCACATTCTTTCCTCCCTTTTTTTTTCTCTTTTTTCAATCAAGTTCTTACCAATTCCTTTTTTAGAATCTTTTTAAATTTGTATCTTTATAGTCATATTCCATCTCTTCATCATGTTTAACCTTATTTTTGTGTATATAAATTTTTCTTTCTTTAAAATTTTGAGGGGTAGTTTCTTTTAACAGATCAAAATACATCCAAATACAAGTGTGTGGCTCTGTTCTATTCACCATCATTCATATATATATATATATATATATATATATATTTTTTTTTTTTTAAATTTATTTATTCATTCATTCATTCATTCATTCATTTATCCTTTTTTCCCCCCTATCTTCTCCTCCCAGTTTCAGGTCTCTTCTGATTTGGTTAGTATATATTTTTCTGGGGTCATTGTTACCATTTTAGTATTTTTCTCTCATTCATATATTCTTTTTTTTTTTTCTCAAAGATTTCATTTATTTATTTGACAGAGAGAGAGAGATCACAAGTAGGCAGAGAGGCAAGAGGAAGCGGCTCCCCAATGAGCAGAGAGCCCAATGTGGGGCTCGATCCCAGGACCCTGAGACCATGACCCAAGCCGAAGGCAGAGGATTAACCCACTGAGCCACCCAGATGCACCTCATTCATCTATTCTTATCTGGATAAAATGACAAGGCAGAAACACTCACCACCAAAAAAAGAACAAGAGGCAGTACAAACGACTAGGGACCTAATCAATATGGATATCAGTAATATGTCAGAACTGGAGTTCAGAATGATGATTATCAAGGTGTTACCTGGACTCGAAAAAAGCATGGAAGATACTAGAGAATCCCTCTGGAGAAATAAAATCCCTTTCTGGAGAACTAAAAGAACTAAAATCTAACCAAGTTGAAATAAAAAAAGCTATTAATGAGGTGCAATAAAAAAATGGAGGCTCTTACTGCTGGGATAAATGAGGCTGAAGAAAGAATTAGTGATTCAGAAGACCAAATGATGGAGAATAAAGAAGCTGAGAAAAAGACAACTACTGTACCATGAGGGGAGAATTCAAGAGATAAGTGATACCATATGATGAAACAATATTAAAATAACTGGGATCCCAGAAGAAGAAGAAAGGGAGAGGGGGCAGAAGATATATTGGAGCAAATGATAGTAGAGAATTTCTCTAATTTGGGGAAGGGAACAAACATCAAATCCAGGAAGCAAAGAGAAACCCCCCAGATCAATAAAAATAGGTCCACACCCCATCATCTAATAGTAAAACTTACAAGTCTTAGTGACAAAGAAAAAAATCTGGAAAACAGCTTGGGACAAGAGGTCTGTAACATACAATGGTAGAAATATTAGATTGGTAGCAGACCTATCCACAGAGACCTGGCAGGCCAGAAAGAACAGGTATGGTGATATATTCAGAGGGCTAAACAAGAAAAATATTCATCCAAGAATATTATATCCAGCTAGGGTGACAGCAAAAATAGAAGGAGAGAGAAAAAGCTTCCAGGACAAACAAAACTTAAAAGAATTTGCAAACACCAAACCAGCCCTACAGGAAATATTGAAAGGGGTCCTCTAAGCAAAGAGAGAGCCTCAAAGTAACAGACCAGAAAGGAACGAGACAATATACAATAATATTCACCTTATAGGCTATAATAATGGCACTAAATTCATATCTTTCAATAGTTACCCTGAATGTAAATAGGCTAAATGCCTCATCAAAGGACACAGGGTATCAGAATGGATTAAAAAAAAAAAAAAACAAGACCCATTGATAAGCTATCTACAAGAAACTCATTTTAAACCCAAAGACACCTCCCAATTGCAAGTGTGGGGGTGGAAAATAATTTACCATGCTAATGGATATCAAAAGAAAGCTGGGGTGGCAATCCTTATATCAGATAAATTAGATTTCAAGCCAAAGACCATAAGAGATGAGGAAGGACACTATAGCATATTAAAGGGTCTGTCCAACAAGGAGATCTAACAGTTTTAAATATCTGTACTCCTAACATGGGAGCAGCCAATGCTATAAACCAATTAATAAAAAAAAAATCAAAGAAACACATCAACAATAATACGATAATAATAGTAGAGGACTTTAACACCCCCTTACTGAAATGGACAGATCATTTAAGCAAAAGATCAACAAGGAAATAAAGGCTTTAAATTACACACTGGACCAGATGGACATCACAGATATATTCAGAACATTCCATCCTAAAGCAACAGAATACACATTCTTCTCTAGTGCACATCTCTTAGTGCACATAGTGCACATCTCTTCTCCAGAAGAGATCACATCCTGGGTCACAAATCAGGTCTCAACTGGTACCAAAAGATTGGGATCATTCCCTGCATATTTTTAGACCACAGTGCTCTGAAGCTAGAACTCAATCACAAGAGGAAAGTTGGAAAGAACTCAAATACATGGAGGCTAAAGAGCATCCTACTAAAGAATAAATGGGTAAACCAGGAAAATAAAGAAGAATTTTTAAAAATTCATGGAAACAAATGAAAATGAAGACACAACTGTTCAAAATCTTTGGGACGCAGCAAAGGCAGTCCTGAGAGGAAAGTATATAGTAATGCAAGCCTTTCAAGAAACAAGAAAGGTCTCAAGTACACAATCTAAACCTACACCTAAAGGAGCTGACAAAAGAACAGCAAAGAAAGCCTACACCCAGCAGGAGAAGAGAAATAAGAAAGATCAGAGCAGAAATCAATGAAATAGAAATGAAAAGAACAGTAGAACAGATCAACAAAACTAGGAGTTGGTTCTTTGAAAGAATTAGTAAGATTGATAGACCCCTGGGTCTTATCAAAAAGAAAAGAGAAGGACCCAAATTAATAAAATCATGAATGAAAGAGGAGAGATCACAACCAACACCAAAGAAATACAAACAATTATAAGAACATATTATGAGCAACTATGCACCAGGAAATTTGACAATCTGGAATAAATGAATGCATTCCTAGAGACATATAAACTCCCAAAACTGATCCAGGAAGAAATAGAAAACCACAACAGACCCATAACCAGTAAGGAGATTGAAGCAGTCATCAAAAATCTCCCAACAAACCAGAGCCCAGGGCCAGACAGCTTCCCAGGGGAATTCTACCAACATTTAAAGAAGAATTAATACCTATTTTCCTGAATCTGCTCCAAAAAATAGAAATGCAAGGAAAACTTCCAAATTCATTTTATGAGGCCAGCATGACCTTGATACCAAAACCAGACAAAGACCCCATAAAAAAGGAGTATTATAGACCAATATCATTGATGAACACAGATGCAAGAATTCTCACCAAAATACTAGTCAGTAGAATCCAACAGTGCATTAAAAGGATTATTCACCAGGACCATGTGGGCTTTATTCCTGGGCTACAAGATTGGTTCAACATCCACAAGTCAATCAATGTGATACAACACATTAATAAAAGAAAGAACAAGAACCATATGATACTCTCAATAGGTGCTGAAAAAGCATTTGACAAAGTACAGCATCCTTTCTTGATCAAAACTCTTTACAATGTAGGCATTGAGGGTACATACCTCAATATCATCAAAGCCATCTATGAAAAATCCAGAGCGAATATCATTCTCAATGGGGAAAAACTGAGAGCTATTCCCCTAAGGTCAGGAACATGGCAGGGCTGTCTACTATCACCACTGCTATTCAACATAGTACTAGAAGTCCTAGCCTCAGCAATCAGACAAAAAGAAACAAAGGGCTTTCGAATCAGCAAAGAAGTCAAACTCTCACTCTTTGCAGATGATATGATACTTTATGTGGAAAAACCCAAAAGACTCCACTCCAAAACTGCTAGGACTCATACAGGAATTCAGTAAAGTGTCAGGATATAAAATCAAGGCGCAGAAATCAGTTGCCTTTCTATACACCAATAGCAAGACAGAAGAAAGAGAAATTGAGTCAATCCCATTTACAATTGCACCCAAAAACCATAAGATACCTCGGAATAAACTTAACCAAAGAGTCAAAGAATCTGTACTCAGAAAACTATAAAGTACTCATGAAAGCAATGGAGGAAGATACAAAGAAATGGAAAAATGTTCCATGCTCATGGATTGGAAGAACAAATATTGTGAAAAAGTCTATGCTACCTAAAGCAATCTATACAGGAAATGCAATCCCTATCAAAATAGCATCAATTTTTTTTTTTAAAAACTGGAACAAATGATCCTAAATTTTATATGGAACCAGAAAAGACCCTGAAGAGCCAGAGGAATGTTGAAAAAGAAAACCAAAGTAGCTGGCATCACAATTCCAGGCTTTAAGCTCTATTATAAAGCTGTCATCATCAAGACAGTATGGTACTGGCACAAAAACAGACACATAGATCAATGGAACAGAATAGAAAGCCCAGAAATAGACCCTCAACTCTATGGTCAACTAATCTTTGATAAAGGAGGAAAGAATACCCTGTCAAAAAAAGACAGTCTCTTCAACAAATGGTGCTGGGAAAATTGGACAGTTACAAAGAGAAGAATGAAACTGG
This sequence comes from Lutra lutra, assembly GCF_902655055.1. Taxonomy (NCBI): domain Eukaryota; kingdom Metazoa; phylum Chordata; class Mammalia; order Carnivora; family Mustelidae; genus Lutra; species Lutra lutra. The sequence goes on from NC_062282.1 coordinate 52,059,680, forward strand.
ACCATTTTCTTACACCACACACAAAATAGACTCAAAATGGATGAAAGACCTCAACATGAGACAGGAATCCATCAAAATCCTTGAGGAGAACACAGGCAGCAACCTCTTTGACCTCAGCCGCAGCAACTTCTTCCTAGAAACATTGCCAAAGGCAAGGGAAGCAAGGGCAAAAATGAACTATTGAGACTTCATCAAGATCAAAAGCTTTTGCACTGCAAAGGAACCAGTCAACAAAACGAAAGATAGCTGACAGAATGCAAATAACATATCAAATAAAGGACTAGTATCCAAAATCTACAAAGAACTTATCAAAGTTAACACCCAAAGAACAAATAATCCAATCAAGAAATGGGCAGAAGATATGAACAGACATTTCTGCAAAGGAGACATCCAAATGACCAACAGGCACATGGAAAAGTGTTCAACATCACTTGGCATCAGGGAAATGCAAATCAAAACCATGTGAGATAACACCTCACACCAGGCAGAATGGCAAAATTAACAAGTCAGGAAAAAACAGATGTTGGCAAGGATGGGGAGAAAGGGGAGCTCTCCTACACTGTTGGTGGGAATGCAAGCTGGTGCAGCTACTCTGGAAAACAATATGGAGGTTCCTCAAAAAGTTGAAAATAGAGCTTCCCTATGACCCAGCAATTGCACTACTGGGTATTTACCCTAAAGATACAAATGTAGGGATCCAAAGGGGCATGCACATTGGAATGTTTATAGCAACAATATCCACAATAGCCAAACTATGGAAAGAACCTAGATGTCCATTAACAGATGAATGGATAAAGAATATGTGGTATGTATATACAATGGAATACTATGCAGCCATCAAAAGAAATAAAATCTTACCATTTGCAATGATGTGGATGGACCTAGAGGGTATTATGCTCAGTGAAATATTATGCTAAGTGAAATAAGTCAATCAGAGGAAGACAATTATCATATGATCTCTCTGATATGAAGAATCTGAGAGTCAGTGAGGGGGGTTTGAGGGGTAGGGAGAAAAAAAGAAACAAGATGGGATCGGGTAGGAGACAAATCACAAGAGACTCTTAATCTCACAGAACAAACTGAGGTTTGCTGGGGGGTGGGGGGTAGGGATAGGGTGGCTGGGTTATGGACATTGGGAGGGTATGTGCTGTGAAATGTGTAAGCCTGATGATTCACAGACTTGTACCTCTGGGGCAAATAATATATTGTATGTTAACAAAAAAAAGAAAGAAAAAACAAAAAATAACTTCATATTCTGATTTGAAAACACTCTCTTAAATTGTTTTTCTTATAAAAAAAAAAGGCATAAATGTGTCTTTCTGATGTGGAAGTCAGGTTGGATTACCATAAATTTAAAAAGAAAAGTCTGCCTTCTCTTGACGAATCAACTACATAATACTACTCTAACCTTTGGGAATGTGAGTGACATTATATAAGACCTGCAAATTGGTAAGGACTAGGATTAATTGGGATTGCATATTAGGTATGCCTTTGAATGCCCAGGAATATTTGGTGAGGAAAATACTGAAATTTATACCACTATACCTACATGGATTAAGATAATCAAGATTTGGAGCCCTCAATAGTGGTTGAAGCCAGGGACATACTAATATCTACCTAATCTGTAACTATTCAATTGCATTAATTAAATAGGGAAGTCAAGTAATTCCTATAAGGGTTAATTATGTATCAACCACTGGGGAGTCAGTGAGGTTGAGAATGCATTAGAATTGATTCACACAGACCTAGTTCTAATTTCACCTCTGCCACATTTTCTGCCACATTTTTCTGGTACTTGACCTTGAAAAACTACTTAATTTCTCAGTATTAGTTTCTTCTTCTGAAAAATAAGCAAAATAATATCTACTTTATGCAATTATTATAAATTTCCTTGCTCTATATCCATATCTCATATCAGCATTAATCTGGCATAACATTCACTGGCAGTTGTTGTTATGACTGTACTCTGCCCAACTCAACTGTAAACTAGTTACCACATCTAACAGCTCTCATTTTTCTCCATTGGTATGAGAACTGGACAATATAATTAATCTCATACGCTGCTATCATTTATCATCTCATTTTTACTCCCTATTTGGTTAAGAGAAGCTGAGGGTATAGGACTAAAAATTTTTAAAAATGCCTAATTTCAAAGCCAACAGTACCTGTGGGATAGGAAATATTCCTATAATTGCCTATTCATTTCAGTTTGGGAAAGAAATTCTGGAAAAACTTACAAAACCCTCCTTTTAAAATTACCCCTAGGATCTCCATCAAAACCTCCTGCAATTAACTGGCTCAGAAGCACAGAATCTTATTCAAAGATGAGTAATCACAAAGAAATTTGTAAAAGCTGCTAATTTTATACATAGATACGATGCAGAACGAGAGGGGAATTGAACAGGGAAAACTAATGAAAATAATAAACACTCAACAAAAAATATTACCATAGAGAAGATATAATTCTGACCAAGTTTTCATGGTGAGCACAGCACAACAAAACCACCTTGTGAAGCAATAATCACTAAAATCCAGAGACCAAGTCAGAACCCTAAAGTCTAGAAAAGTATTGTAAGAATACAGAAAGAAAAAAAATATATAATGGAACTGGTTGGTATAAGAAAAGAAATGGAGAATAGAAGGGAAGGTAACAAAAAAATAAACCTGACATCGTAAGGTACACAAGGAAGAACAAAAGCTAATATAAATGCAGTAGACTACAGAATGAAGGAATGGGAAAAGTTTAAAAAGATCCATGAGGGAAATTAACAATATCAGAGACAGATGGGGCTGTCTGTTATGTGTATAGCTACAGACTTTTATGAGGAAAATGGAAATAGGCAGCTAAAGCAGATATTAGGAATTATAATTAAAGAAAAAAGTAAACACAGAGGAAGAGTTGCATATATAGTTTGAAAGGGTAGTCTATGTTCTAGGAAAGAGGTGACCCAGAATTACCAATCCAATGACATACCCTCATGAAGTTACTACTATCAAAGATAAAGAGGGAATCCTTGGGGGCAGCCAAAGAAAAAACAATTTGAGTCCTGGGTAAGGATGGAAAATAGCTTCAGCAAAGGCTTAAAGATAGGCAGCATTACCTTAAAAAAACCCCAGGGATAGAATATATAGCTTCAGAACCTTTCACCCAGCCAAACTATCATTACATTTTTTTTTTTTAAGATTTTATTTATTTATTTGACAGAGAGATCACAAGCAGGCAGAGAGGCAGGCAGAGAGAGAGGAGGAAGCAGGCTCCCTGCTGAGCAGAGAGCCCGATGCGGGGCTCGATCCCAGGACTCTGAGATCATGACCTGAGCCGAAGGCAGCAGCTTAACCCACTGAGCCACCCAGGCGCCCCTCATTACATTTTTGAATATGCAGGAACTTAGGGAATATTGTCCCCAAGAGTCTTCACTGAAAAATCTGTTGGAGGAAAAATTTCAGCTCACCCATTTAAGAATGTAAAAATAAGAGCAAAAAGACTGGTGGGGAAGGACTGAATGTATGTAACTATAGGACTGAGACTGAATGTCATGTAGAGATTATGGTTTTAAAGGAGAGTATTACATTTTATTACCCTACAAAAGTTGAGAGAAGAGGGACAGATAAGGACAGGTGGTATTGATACAGTGATTTTCTTACATTTTATAACCCAGAATGATAAAGTGAACGCTGAAGTATAATAGAACAGAAGAAAACACCAGCAAAGATAATAGTAAACTGAAATTGGGTGATAGAATAAGGGGGAAAAGAGGAGATATTTTAATTTTACCAATGTTTATAACAAAGTTGATAGATATTATTTAAATAAATTAGAGGGTTAATAGTCATTAGTAATATTATAGTTAAAATAATTACTTATACATTAAGTATAAGCTTTCCAAATTACCAAAAATGGATACTCATGAAAACAAAAAGAACATTAGAAGATTAAAAAAAAATACTAGCTCCAATGCTCTTTAAATTAAGCACATTCCATGAGAGACTATGGACTCTGAAAAAACAATCTGAGGGTTTTGAAGGGGCGGGGGTGGGAGGTTGAGGGAACCAGGTGGTGGGTATTAGAGAGGGCACGGATTGCATGGAGCACTGGGTGTGGTGCAAAAACAATGAATACTGTTACACTGAAAAGAAATTAAAAAAAAAAAAAAGATTGTAACACCAAAGAATTAAAAAAAAAAAAAATAGAACATGGGGTGCCTGGGTGGCTCAGTGGGTTAAAGCCTCTGCCTTCGGCTCAGGTCATGATCTCAGGGTTTTGGGATTGAGCCCCATGTCGGGCTCTCTACTCAGCAGGGAGTCTGCTTTCCTTCCTGTCTCTCTGCCTGCTTCTCTGCCTGCTTGTAATCTCTGTCTGTCAAATGAATAAATAAAATCTTTAAAAAAAATTAGAGTAGATATGACTACTTTTCTATGTTAGATCAGTAGGGTTTATATGGTCCAATAACCAATAAACTAAATACCACTTAAGTAGTTAATGTTATTTTCCCCTTGAAGCTCTATCAGAAAATCCCAGAAATTAAATGACAGATAAAGCTTTTTCTTGCCCCTTGAAATTAGGTAAACTTTTTTTTATTAACAAATCAGCTAAATAAGACCCAAATGTCAACTTCTTAAATAAAAGTTATTTGTTTTTCTTAGAAGTGCAGAAATTCTGCTGAGTCACGTGTACATTTGTGCCTGTGGTATATTGAATGACAATTACGAGGTTTGTTATTTGAGTGAGGGACAGCAGTACTTAGAAAGTGTAGTGGTGCCAAGTCTCCAACCCTTCCCTCTTGCAGGGGTAGTCGTGAAGAGATATTAGTTTGCTAGGGCTGCTGAGACAAAGTACCACAAACTGGGTAGTACTTACAGATATTTATGGTCTTACAGTTCTAAAGGCTAGAAATCCCAGATCAAGGTGTTGGCAGGGCTGGTTCCTTCTGAAGGTAGGAGATAAAATCTGGTTCATACCTTCTCCTTGCTTCTGCTGTTTTGTTGGCAATCTTTTATGTGCCTTGGCTTAGAGACATATCCTCTTGATCCCTGTCCTCATGTTTATCTAGTCTCTTGATCCCTGTTCTCACGTTCACCTAGTGTCCTCCCTCTGTGCACGGTTAAATGTACACATTCGTTTTTATAAGGATACCAGTCATTCTAGATTAGGAGCCCACCTACTTCAGTGGGACCCCCTCATAGCTTGACTAATTACATCTGCATGCCTCTATTTCTAACTGAAGTCGTATTCTTAGGTAGGGGTTGAGACTTCACATAGGAATTTTGGGGAGACAAAAAACCCATAGCAAGAGAGAAGAGAAAGTGGTGGTCTTGAACAGATAGAGTGGACCATCCAACCTGTCAAAGCAAACAAACAAGACCAAACTGGATGTATATTGAAATCAGGTGCCATTGCTGGAATACATGTTAATCTTCACTGGACCCTCTTTAGGTTCTCTACTCCCTAAGTAGATAATTATGTTTGTTGATATGCATTTTTGATGCAAAAGAAGCTAAATGAGTACATTAGAGTCTGAGAAGAAATTAGGATCCAAATCTAAGCACTTTGAAACTAGGACATCTAATAGGTGAACAGAAATATTCTTGAATTTTTGAGACTTTCCAAATCAACAAATAGTCCCTTATGCTGTCTGGAATACTGTTGTTAAGCAACCTAATATCATTAAAGGAGCATAATTTACTGCTGCTGGATCCAAGCAAGTCTTCCAAAATCTTATCTCGATTATTAACTCCTCAAAGAGACACATGTATTCTGTTTTGAGGCTAACCATACTACCGCCATTCTTTGTAGGTAACACAGGGTGGTAGAGATGAGGGTGAGAGTGGCTTGATGTACTTGTTGGGATGAACCCGAATGTGTATAAAGACCTTTCATATCTTCCAGATAGCACAGAAACTCTATCCCACAAGTTTCAGCTTCAGTTAATTGATCAGTGCTTGCCAGGGTAGGGAGAGGGAGACCCTATGTAATAGGGCCCATGGGCAGTATGAGAAAATGTAGGATGCTACTGAAAAAGGAGTAATAGAATATTGATGTCTATAATGGGATTTTTCTTTTTTAGTTTCCTTTTGTATTGGAAGAATTTATCACAATTTGGTGCTAGCTTGATTTTAATCCTTAACACATCCTAATTTTCCTGGTAACACAAAGGAAGACATCAAAGCTCAGGTTTTTAGGTAGGAGCTATCTTTACTTGCAATGTGAGGTTCCTTTTAATTTATCGTTACTTTTTAGTTATGGCAATTGATATAAATTCTATATTTATAGAAGGGACAAGTATTTTTAAAGTAAATTTAAAAGTTAATTTTTTTAACCTACAAAATAAATAAGAGTCATGTAGTTAAGCAAACATTTGAAAAGTGGCACGCGAATGACTAAAATTTGGAAACCACTGAATTAATTCTTTCATTTTTTCTGAAGGCATTTGCATTATAAGAACAAAGCATTCCACTGGATGTTCAATAAATGTATTTAGCTGCAGAAAAAATTACATTCTGTTCACAAATTTGCATGTTTTGTTGAACAGAATGCAAAAAACCCAGAGATCTGACAAATCTCTCTTTTGTTGGAATAGAACCAGAACTGAATTGCGACCATCTTTGTAGCTGGTGACAAGGCCTCCTCCTTTCTTTCTGTTTTTATCCTTAGCTTCTTTGTTTTGCATTATGTTTGATCCTGCAAGCCACCTCTGATCCTTTTGGGAATAGGCAGAGTATATAAAAAGGAAGGTGATTAATCAGTATTTGTTGAATAAATGAATACATAAGTGAATGAATAAGTAAACAGAGAAAACAGATGAGCTGAGAGGGAATTGCAACGATCTGGTTGTTCTCAACACCCCTGTTTTAGTAAGGGCGGTTAATGCAAAGAGCACACTGTGACTCTAACAAGGAAGAGAACACCCTGCATGGTTCAGATGCGGAATATGAAATCTGAACCAGCAGGACATTAGAGAAAACACTTAAGTGTTTGTCTTCCTTCCAGATGTGTTCTCAGGGCTGGCTGATAGCCCCATGAGAACAATGGACAGCAAAATGACTTCTTAGGCAAGTCAGAGAAGATGGAGCTTATGGTCATTTTACCTAACTTCAGGATTAACTGTATTGATTTCTAATCCAGGAGTCATGGAAACAAAAAAAGTCCTGGTTATTGGTGGAAGTTATAAAATCACAGTTTGAGTGTGAATCCAACCTGCATTAAGGAAAGGGAGAAATGACATGTCTGTTGTCTGCTCAGAAAGGGCATTAGCACGATACTGAAAGCTCTTCTGGGGGACAAAAGAAAAATCCCAGGTGGTTTAGTGAAAGTTGTTTTCATCCCAGTTGACGGGATGATTCATAGGCTGTTGGAGTGGCAAAGAGAAATACCAAAATGAATGTAACCTATTGTTCCTACTCTTCTAGCTTTTAGCACTCCTTACTTTGTAATGTAGTAATTTACAGATGTCTCACTTTCCTTCTAAGTTGGACTCTTCCAGAAAGCAGGATCTACTTCACTCATTTTTGTATTCTCCATCATACCCATTATTTGAATACAATAGGGGCTCAGTATATAGCACCCTTTAATTAAATGTATGAATAAAAGTAGACATTTGAAAATTGTTACAGCTGCTGTATACATACTTTTCTGCCAGTGTGTGGGCACTTATCATGAACCAAACACTACTTTTAGCCATCAGGGGAAACTAAAAATCAGTGCAAGAGCCTCATCTCTTAAGTAGCTGATATAACCATAAGCACAAGTAACTTTAATACAATTAAGAACATGAGAAACAGAGTGAAAATGGAAAAAGACAAAAAAAGAGGAAGTACATGGAAAAAGGAGAGTCAGGCGTTGCCTAGAGTGGAGATGGAGGAAGGAGAATTTGATGAAAGCTTTGAAGGACGAAATTCAACAGGCATAGATAACTCTGGAAAAGGACATCCCAATGGAATATTCCACCATAGAGAAAATCTGGAGATGGGATAGAATAGGGTGTGTTTGGGGGCACTGGATAGTTTGGAGGCGCTACAGTAATATCCAAAATGTAGGGTGTATATGTATGTGAGTGTGGGTAAGGTGGGGAGGGAGAGGATGTAGGGACAGGAACAGAATCAAGGAGTTAAAGACCACCAGGGCACAAATTTCACAGAGCCTTAAAAACACAGTGAAGCCATTTGAATTTAACTAAATAATGAAAGTTGTTGAACAAGGGACATGGCATTATCTTAGTTGCTTTCCAGGGTCTGGACACAACAATCAGCTCATGTGATCAACAAATTTAGGGAAGAGTTATCAACATCCTCTCCTCCAGGGCCATTCTTACCCTTCCAGGTATCAGGTGTACACCATCCAAAAGAAGGCTCCAAGAGATGTCAGCTAACTGAAGGAATGGCTCCCTGCTGGAAATTCATCCCAAGTACCAAGAAAGGATGCTGTAAGAAGGCAGTGGGAGAGTTCCCCTAAAGCACAAGGATCTTTGTGCTTCAAAGATCCACAATTTGTCTCTATTTGAGGTGGCTATTTAAAAAAAAAAAAGTTCTTGAGAATTTGCTATTAAAGACAATGACCTAAGCATTTATTTTTTACTTTCCAGCAGGAAATACATTCCTGGGCAATCAAATACCCAGAGTTGATGTGAGAAAGTTCTACTTCACAAAGGAATGGCAGCTGATGAGGGAGAATAAGTGATAGAATTAGAAAAAGTATTTTGCAAAGCTTTAATGTAATTGATTCAGGCACAAATTTTCAATCGGTGTTAAAGCTACTAGGTGAAAGGAAATATAAGCAAGTGATGAATAAAACAAAAATGAGATCTCATTGTTCCTCTGGTTAAAACTCAGCATGGACCATTTTACTAAGAGCCCTAGTCCTTACAGAGGACCCAAAAGCCTCCCACAATCAGAACCCATTACTACTCTGACCTCAACCTTCTTATGATACCCTCCCCACCTGCCCCTCTCATTTCAGCCACATTGACCTCCTTACTATTCTTTGGATGTAGCAGTTATGCACCCTTTCTGAGGATCTTTCACTGATTGTCCCTGTCATCTGGATTGCTCTCCCCCCAGATATCTGCATGGCTAACTCTTTCCTGATACAACTTCTCAACATGGTATTAACAGACACATCCCTCCCTGCTACATGGGAAGGTACCCATTGCTACCCTTAAGCAATCCCAGCCCTATTCTTTGTTTTTCCTTATGAGGCATTTACTAACTCCTAACCTATGATATCATTTACTTGTGATGGGAGGCAGAGATTTTTGTGTTAAGCTCTCTGCAAAAATCTCAGGCATCTAGAATAGAACTTGAAATGCAGTCATTGTTCAAATATTTGTTTAATGTATTGAATAAAATGCTATGGTCAATGGAGCCTTTTGTAAATTATGCTTATAAGTGGCTCCCGCACTGCCATGCACACAATTGGAGCCCAGATCACAAGTGTGGACTGGCCTGTGTTACATGAAGGGGCAAGCTTGGCCCATGGGCATTCACTACCATAAATATGTGAGAAGTGGTGCCTAATTAGAGGATAAGGGAAATGTATTAATGCTGAGAAATTAATGAGCTTGGGGAAAAGAAAATCAGTACCTCTGACAAAGAAATCTGTTTGAAAAATATAAATGCAGCAGAGGCCAAGAGAAAGGGCAATGGCCAATTTCCAGACTTGGGTCTTTCTGCTTCAAAGATCCACAAGTTTTGCTTTTTCTGATAAACTTCATTAAACAGCCAACAGAATTCTCTCAATGCCCAGGCAGCTTCTTTAAACTTTATCATTTTGTGAACCATTCTAGAAACCAGCTCACAGTCGGCACACTGGTGATAGAATGTCAGAGAAGATGGCAGTCTGCTTCCTGGTTCTGGGAGGACCTTTCTCCCTGGAGGAGGAGGTATTGGGGATCATCACCTTTCAGAATCAGGAAACAGAGGGGAAGAAGCAGAAGAAAACAGCCTCACCTCAAGGCAGCCTGTGAAGCTTTTCCATTTTCCCTCCTATAATCATCTTTTTCTTTGTTCCTCAGGTTAGGATCTTTTATGTTTTTCATTCCAGCAAATCCATGAGCACTAGACATTATCTCTAGATTAAATAAATATGAGTTTGTATATACATATATGTTTTTGAGATGTAGGTGTTAGTGGGCATGATGAAATATGAATCCTATTAAAAGTGTTACTGAATTTATAGGATGGTTTGTCATAAGGCTCAACACAATACCCTTTTGTCCCAGTGGCTTAGATAAACAAACAGGTTGCTCTTATCACAAATGACAAAATCTTCTGTGGAAAAGATAGAATAGGGATAAATTGTCTAAGTCAATTTCCTATTTGCTTCATTAATATGATGGAAAACCAGAGAGATGGAGAGGCTAAGGTCTCATGGTGAAATGGGCCTGGGGTAGAACCCAGGTCTCTGGAAGCCAAGCCCAGTGCACTACCCTGCCATCAGACCCCAGCCTTCTGACATTCCTCACTGAGTGGATGCTCCCTTTTGATTGTTTAACCTCTTGCTAAGACAGTCAGAGTGCTCAGCTGAGAGGTGGGTCTTAGTCTTCCAGGAAAGACCTGCCTGTTGCAGAGAAGGAAGCTGCTGCGCACTTCCAGGGAGTGCAGCACACAGACAGGTTCTCAGGAGAGGTAACCCAACCATAGCTCTTCCCTTCTACTACAGAATCAAGGAACTGGTGGCACAGAGTCTCCTCTTACCCCAAACCAATCCATTTTTATCATACTGCAGTGTGAAAGATATTTTTCAAGATAGAAATCCATGAGTCAATTCAACAAGTCTTTGAGCACCTAGTAAGTGCTGTGCGCTGCAAACGTTATCAGTGAACAGTCCCTACCCTTATGCCATTTATGCAGAAGTGGTATGACACAGTCAACAGACATGTCAAAGGTGGTAAAAGGTGTCAGGATGGAAAGTGCAGGGCAGGGAATGGAGACATGAAATGCATTTGGTTCCAAAAACCTGGACCAAAATCTTGAATGTGACTTTCAGGGCGCTGTGTGATCTGACCTTCTCGAGGCTCCAGGCTGCCTTTCTAGGCTCATCTTATACGGCCTTCTCTTGTTTACAACCCAGCCACACAAGCTTTCCTTCAGATCCTGAACTCCTCCCTGAAATTTCCCATCACTGGGCCTTTGCACATGCTGTTCCCTCTCCATCTCAAGCTGCCTGCCCTTCTCCTAGTAAATTCCTTCAGAAGATTCCTCAATTGCTACTTCATCAGGGAACATTCCCCCACTCCCCTTCTAGCACTATAAACCTTCTTCTTCAGAGCATTCACCACATTCATAGTTTATATTCTTGTGGTTGTTTGATAAAATGTCTTTTTTCTCCACTAGGCTATGAACTCTACAAAGGCAGAGACCATGTAACATTTGGCTTAGCCTAATACCTAACATAGTAGATGTTCAATAGATGTAAACGGAATGAATAAAAATTATCTAAAGATTCTTTTTATGGATTGTGAAGTTTCCCTTAGCTAGTGATTTTAGATGCTCCCTTTGACTCTCTTGAATTTTTTCTTACTGAGAAAACATGTAATCATTTAAAATATACAGATAGTGCCATGTCGTACTCTCACAATGTAATACATTCACATCACAACTGGCAGATTTCAACATTTTCATTACTCCACAGGCAGTACATATACCTATGACCTATACCCATTAAGCAGCCACTCCCCACTCTCCTCAACCTCAGCCCATGGCAACCACAAATCTGCTTTCTATCCCTCTGGACTTGCATATTCTAGATATTTAATGTAAGCAGAGTCACACAATATGTAACCTTTTAGGTCTGGCATCTTTTCCTTGTAAATGTAATTTCCAAAGCTCAAAATTTGCATTAAAGCATGTATCAGAAATTCATTTTGTTTGTGACTGAGTCACATTCTATTGTATGGTATGCCACGTTATATCCATCCATTCATCATCTGATGAACATTTGAATTGTTTTCACCTTTTGAGGATTCCAACTGGTATAGCTATGACCATTCATTTACAAAGTTTTGTTTTTGTTTTTGCTTTTGGATATTTCTTTTCATTTTGGGTAAATACATACTGAGAAGAGCAATTGTTGAGTCACATAGTAATTCTAATTTTTTGAGGCCTTTTGTATATGAAGACTAGAAACCCATGTGTGCAGTTGCTAAGGTGTGCTCCTCCTTGCCCAACATTCCATGTTGCCAGAACCACATGATTGCCCGACTTGCCCCTTGTGTTACTTTGCAGATAGAGAGTAACCTTACATATGCTCTGGGTGACCATCATGGACACTCTGTCTCTTGTCCCAATATCCCACCAGTATGTGTCCTTCACCCCCACTGATTTTCTTCATCACTGCCTCCTTTCAGTGCATGACCTATTTTCTTTCTAAAAGCCATTAACCTCCATGGGGGTTAAGAAAACAGGTTTAAATGTGCCTTTGCAGCAAAAAGTAGCTGAGAAGTTCTGATAGAAAGAGACATTTCCCTTGGCTCTACTGATTTCCTTAGCTAAGCTAGTCTCAAAGTTTTGTAAACTTGGGAAAACTATTTAACCTGACTCGATTTTCTCATCTGTAAGGAAGGAATAATACATGTTTTGTAGAGGTAAATGAGGAATATAGGTAAAATGACTGGAGCTATGTCTGGCAGATGGCACATTTTAATACAAAATAGTCATTTGTTATTTTTCTCTGAGCTCAGTAGATATAGAGATTTATATTTATTGTTTTAATCCAGACATTAACATTTTCATATTTTCTACATCCATTAATGAGAAGCTATAATCTTTAGAGAATCAAATTGTACCACTTCTCTGAATGAGGCTTTGTTATTGCTTCTCATTTCATTTAGAATAAAACCCAAGCCTTTTCCAAGGCCCGCATGGGCTCTGACCTGCACTTTTGTTATCAGCCATCTCTCTATGTCTCTCAGGCTCCAACCATGCTGGGATGGCTCCCTTGAGGTCTCAATTTCTTTTCTGCCTCAGGTCCTTGGCAACTGCTCATGACCCAGTCTAGAACCTTGCTCCCCAGGCTTTCTTTCTTATCGTTTTTTAATTTCTTTTCAGTGTTCCAGAAATCATTGTTTATGCACCATTCCCAGTGCTCTATGTAATACGTGCCTTCCTTAATACCCATCATCAGGCTCTCTGAAGCTTTTCAGTAAGATGGAATCTGCTAACCACTTAGTTAATTGCTTTCATTCTGACGGCCCATTCCTTATACTTAACATATAAAAGAAAACAAATCCAGATTTTTTTTTAACTACATGCTTTTTGTTTTCCTTCATAAATGATTGTTTGTTTACCTGGGTATGCTCAGCCCTCCTTTTCTAAGCTGTGAGTTTTGTGAGGTAAGGAACCTGTTCTGTCTTACCCTTCCTTGCATATGAAAAGCTGCCTTCTAGGAGCCACCTGCCTTTTGTTGAATGAATAAAGCCATGATTTCTCTTCCATCTTGGTGCCAAAATCATCTCTAGCAAGATTTACTTCCAATTCCATAGGGAAATCAAAAACAATAGGAAGAGTTGATATAAGAACATTTCCACTTGCAATAAGGAATATTAAAAGATGTAGTTATCTTTTCAGAAGTGCTTTAGACACTAGGTTGGGGTGGTGGTATCACAGTTTTTAGTGGAATATGGAGAAAAATACAATGAGAATCCACTCTTAGAAAAAAGAAACCACAGGAATATGATAACATCAAATTGTCTAATTACTAAAAATAAAATGGAAAAGGAACTTGAAAAATTCAGTCATACAAAAAGTTTTGGGGGCATGATTGGTGATGGGAGGGACCATGAAGGGACATGAGGAGATGGGAAGGGACAGAGATATTCATTAGGTTGGTTGTGGTGAGGGTTTTGCAGGTGTATTCATATGTTACAAACTAAATATGGGGTTTTAAATACATGCAATTTATTGCGTAGTAATTATGCCTCAATAAAGCTGTTAACATCAGTAAAGATTATATGGAAAAAAATAACCACCACTACAATAAAATGGCAGTCATGGATTTTCTCTGGCAGGTGAGCTCAGAATATAAGTGTCTGAAGATAGAGATAATGCACCTCATTTATACTACCCATTCTGGAATGGGACCGGTGAGGTCCACATGCAGGTGAGGGACAGAGGATAGCCCATGCAGCAGCTGTGGCCTCCTGTACTTACCTCTGTGCTCAGGGGACTCCCCTCCTGGGAGAGCAAAGGCGAAGATTCCCACTCCATTCCCCTCACTGCATCAGGCACCCTCAACAGAAAGCTTACAGTCCAGACAGCCAGCAGAAAATTGTGTTGCTATTGTGTTTTGTTTTTACCTAAAGCAGCAAGGAGCTCAGACACATAGACCAGAAGTTCCTGTAGAAAATCTGCCATTTCCCATAGGGCATTGACTCCTCTTCTCCTTAGGTTGTCCTTAACTACTGCATACCTTCAGATTATGGAAACAGCATTTCTTTTCTTTCCCTGCCTTTTCTTCTGCTCACATTTTCTCTTTCCTTCTTGCTCTATTTCCTCTTTGAATATGAAAAATAAATGAACATTTGTTGAATGCTGTGGGACCAACCACTTTCCTTACACTCTTTAATCCTTAAAAACACCACGGGGAACACTTACCATCACTCTTCCTATCTTACAGACAGGGAAAACATTGCTATCACACATTCAAAGGTGTGGGGGATGTTCTGCTTCTTGTGAATGCATAGCCCAGATTTGAACATGGGACGACTCCAACATCTGCACTTTCAACTCCAGACACAGACAGCCTTTTTCATGAGTTCCCCAAATTTCCTTCTTCCCTTCACACAGGTATGGATGTATGTGCTGCCTCCATTGGGTGAAGGAGCATATTAAATGGTAAAGAAAAGGGTCATTGCATACCACAAAGCATAAAACACATGTTTAATAACTTTGTGATTGGCATATACTACACAGTAAATCAAAAGCATATGCATTAAAATGTGTTGATGGTCATCTGCATCATGAGATGACGAATAAGATTTACTTTCTTCCTTCGCTTATCTGTATTTTCTTAAATATTTGCGATGAGCACATATTACTCATGTTATTGAAAATAGTGCTGGAACATATTCTGAAAAGTTTAAATGCTTTTTACGGGGAGGGATGTATTCTTTTTCTCCTTATAACCTGGGTTCTGACAAGAGAGTGGCATCTTTTTTTTTTTTTTTTAAAGATTTTATTTATTTGACAGAGAGAGATCACAAGTAGACAGAGAGGCAGGCAGAGAGAGAGGGAGGGAAGCAGGCTCCCCGCTGAACAGAGAGCCCGATGCGGGACTCGATCCCAGGACCCTGAGATCATGACCTGAGCCGAAGGCAGCAGCTTAACCCACTGAGCCACCCAGGAGCCCCAAGAGAGTGGCATCTTTTCTCTCCCAAGAGAGCAACGTAATACGGTTGTTCCAGGATCATAGGAAAATATCAGAGGTGCAAATCAAAACTTGTCTAAAGAAAAATTCAGTTTTCAGTTCAGAATGGGAACATTCTTCCTGAGAGTGACCACAAACTGATCTGAAAAAAGTGCTCCATCCTGGGAATGCATTGCAAATGTTATGAAGTTTCATATGCCATCTTCTAGTAAAGATTTCCCACACCTGAGACCAGATGCTTGGTTCCTGGACCTGTTCTGAAAGCATAAGCAAAACAATAGATGCATAGTTGGCATTATTAACTTAGCTCCAAGTTCTGTTTAGTTTCCTGATTAGGTTTTATGTGCCTCTTAGCCTCATGCACAATGAATCATCAACTTTGCCTTTTTCACCCCTACACCCTGTTGACCCAGTGATTGTAGAAACCTAAAGGGACTGGACGGTAATATTTGTCTTGAAATTACCTGATGTACCTGATCATACCTAGTACCAAATGGGGCCTCACTGTCCAGAAGAATGCATTGCTCCACATTGTTTCACGTGCTACCCGCTCCCAAGTTTCAAGAAATGCCTCACCCTCTTCTTATGTACTCACCTCCTTCCACAAACATATATAAGTTGTGCCTAGGCTCAGCAGGAGAAGGCAGTTTTAGGAATAATCTTTGCCTTCTTGTTGGACTGCCCTCCTGATAATAAAATATTCTTTGCTTTAAAACTAGTGTCTTAGATATTGGCTTGTTGCACATCTGGGCCTGAACAAATTTGGTAACACATTTTCCTCACCCCAGCTACCTCTTCCCTTCCTCTTCTGGGTATGGCACTTCCATTTATACCTACATTGTAAAACCCATCATTGTCTGCTCTGAGGTAGAAAGGTAAGTCTTAGTAAAAGTAGGGAAGTTTTAAAAAGTTAGCTTGAAGGTTCTTATGTTTCCCCACTTGGTTGTGAATCAAATCCAAAGAAGACCTACACCTGCTTTCTCCCTCATGTATCCTCAGTAGCTAGGATTAGTTCATTCAATTAAAAATAGTTGGGATGTCTACTTGATTCCAAGCACTGGGCTGAGTACTGTCTGATTTCATAATGAAAAAGACACAAGTCTCATCTTCCCCCCCAGCTTATGGGGAAAGAAGAGCCAACAACCAACCAAACCTACAAACCATGGTTATACTGTGAAGGAACTACACAAGGTGATGAGATGAGGGGTAATGAGGGGCTGGTTTTAAATACTGTGGAAGGGAAGACCTCTCTGTAGCAAGGATATTGGAGCTGATATTTAGAAGTGTGAGGATAGAATGGGAAGCACATGAGGTATATGTATCAAGGTCTGTTTGGGAATCAGTGGGTCAACCTTGTCAGCTTTTTCTGCATTCCCCAAAAGGTCCTTGTGTACTGCAGAAGACCAATAAATTGTAGAACTTGGTTCAGACAGTAGGTTATTGAGCCCCTGTGATCTGCTAAGCATTACATTTTATAGATTTTTATAGATTCTACTTCACCTAATCTTTCCAACAACGACATGAGGTAGTCCTTTAAATAAAGGACCCACATTCTGCTGATGAAGAAAATGTGCAGTGAAGTTAACTTGCTCAAGGTCACATGGCTGGTTATAGAACCAAGATCAGAGTCCACCTCTGTTGGGCAGTCCTTCAGATGCACCTGCTTCTACTAATCCTTGAAGGAGTGAAGGTATAGGATTGTGTACAAAAGGGTTTAATTTTAGTTTAAACTAACTAAAAATAAGTACATTACTATCTACATAGTAGAAATTCAAAATCAAACATTAGTTTTACAGAAGTCCTTTTCCTCTTTTAAGGGTAAGGTCAAATTCTAGAAAATAAAACCATAGTTTTTTGTTTTTTGTTTTGTTTTTGTTTTTTAACAAAAGAGAAGTCTCACTGCTTTGGTAACAATTCTGATAGATGCTAAGTTTTCCAAAATCTCTTCCTGTGGGGAGGACAGTTTAAGAACCCTGAATGAGTGAGCCTTGGCATCTTACTCCCTAGGCCAGCCTTGTGATGAGTTTGCTGTGTTATACTAAAGAAACGCACCGTTCTCCACTTCAGAATCCCTGATGGTGTCCTCACTATCATAATGTGAGAGACTGTGGCAAATGTGTAATTGAGAACACGTGGGGTCTGGGGCACCTGGGTGGCTCAGTGGTTAAAGCCTCTGCCTTCAGCTCAGGTCATGATCTCAGGGTCCTGGGATCGAGTCCCGCATCGAGCTCTCTGCTCAGCAGGGAGCCTGCCTCCTCCTCCTCTCTCTCTCTACCTGCCTCTCTGCCTACTCATGACCTGTCTGTCAAATAAATAAAAAAAAATCTTTAAGGAAAAAAAATTATTAAAAAAAAAAAAAGAGAGAACACGTGGGGTCAAATTTCCCTGAAAATGGGGGAAATGCCAAGCATTTAAGGAGATCTGCAAAATGGTAGAATATAGTTTCGAAGTCTGTTCTGGGGGAACGAATGGAGCTCAGGATGATGAAAACAAAGAGTATCAGGGCAAGAACCGAAGGTGACAGAGAAATAGGAGCATCTTTTCTTTTCCCAAATAACCACAGACTCCTTGATGGCAGTGCACAGTTTTTCCTAATTTTGGATTTCCTCTAAAACATCCTTTAGAGGGCTCTAGCACAGGTTAGACAATTCAATAATTGCTCAATAACTTGGAACATTCTGGCAGATGAGAAAGGTCATTGCTACTACAAAGGCATGTTGACTGGCAAGTGATAAAGGAAACAAGAGAGACACACGTTCCGATGAGTAAAGGGATCCACTGTGTAAGCTTCAAAAGTGTCACCAGCAATTAATATGGACACCCTTTGGGAGTCTATTTTGATGAGTGCTTGTGAGTACATGCTAGGAGTGTCCATAGAAGATAGTATTTAACTCAGAAGAGAAAGCAGAACCCATGCAACTACTGTTCATCTGACATTTACAAAGTATCCACTGTGTGCTAGGCACTGGAGAAAGAATCTTGAGCAAAACAGATCTGCTCTCTTGGATTCCAAAACCCCGCCCATCAACTGCCTTGCCTCAAAAACTAAGTAACTATTAGCAACAGCAGCAAATGGCTGAGAATTTATTTGCCATGTAACATTCTAAAAGAGGAGTCAGAGACCATTCAATCAAAATGTTGTATCTTATAGGCAGGAAGGCAGATGCCCAGAAAGGCCAACTTGCTCAGGGCCACGTAGCTTGTTTGTGTCAAATGCAAGACCAGAACCCAGCAGGCTGACTCAAAGTTTCTAAGTTGCTAGGCTGGGTCTCAGAGAAGCCTGTCCCTGTTCTTAATGCAGTGAGGCTGCCTGGCAGGCGTGGGGACCTAAAGCCCCGCCACATGTGGTCCTTTGTTTATCATTTCTCGCAGAGAGAGACACACATGCTTCCAGCAGGCTTTGGCTTACAGGTTCTCAGAGGCCCAAATGCAGTTTATTCTCTCTGTAGTCAGGGGAATTCAAGAGCCATTGAAGGACCTGCACCATAGAGTATATTCTCCATAAATGGAAAACTTGCAATAACATGAATCTGTTCTTTCCAGTTGCATGAAATGCTAAATACCTGTTTGATGGCTGACTGAAAATGAAATATTATAGAAGCCTTGATACAATATTAATATCCCTTTTCTCATCCCATTTAGCTTCTTGCAGAACAAGTCCCATCATCGTTTAAGGACTCAGTCACATGCTTGCCAAGTTGCAGCCTGGCTGCTCCCGGCAGGTATCACACCACCAAAAGCAGCAGAACGGGAGCACAGCATGGTCCCCCTGCCCACCAACCCAGCCTCATGTTGTTCTCATTCAGAAGGAAGTGCAGGTGCACTGCTCAGTGGCGGTCAGTCACAGCTCTCCCTCCACCCCAGGTCAGCGAGGGCTGGGACAGACCTTAGGCCTTAGATCTCTCCGGACCAGGAGATCATTCCTGGCTAATGGCCCCACGAGTGTTTTCATAGTGACATGTGGAAGGTCAGAATTTTCATGGGGTAGCTAGCCTCACCTAGAAGCCTCTGTGACCAAAGGCTTGAGGACTGAGGGCCTCCCCTTCCTGCTAAGGTTTCCACCCCTGTGTTTTTCCCCAGGACCAAGAAAGATGTCAGTGCCTTTAAAAACAAACAAACAAACAAACAAACAAACAAAAAAACCAAAATGAAACAAAACAAAACCCATGAAACTATTCAGGTTGCTGGGCATGGTTTCCTGCTTTTAAAAAATGAGCTTAAGTTCAGGGGTACCTGGGTGTCTTAGTTGGTTAAGCATCTGATTTTTGGCTCAGGTCATGATCTGAGGGTCCTGGGGTTGGGCTCTGTGCTTGGTAGGGGTTTGCTTGTCCCTTGCTTGTCCCTCTTGTCCCTCTTCTGCTCATGCTCTCTATCTTAAATAAATAAATATTTCTTAAAAGGGCTTAAGTTCAGAAACTGTGGCAAGGTCTAAGAGTGTGGTTAATAGTCTAGGGCCGCACAGTTAGACTGTTGGATGGGGTTCTAATCTCCTAGCTGATCAGATTGCTTAATCTCTTTAAGTCTCATATATATCTATAAGCAAAGATATTAATAATACCTACACAAAAGGGCAACTGTGAGGAGCACATGAGGCAGTCTGCGTGAAATGTTCATAGCAAGACCTAGAATTTAGTTTTTACTCAGTATATGTGAACTCTTCCTATATGAGTATATATGAGCTCTTCCTATTCTATATATGAGTATATATAGAGTATATATAGTATATGCATATGAGTATATATGAGCTCTTCCTATTCTTGGCCTTCATAGTCTAGACAGATGCAAGATGGGCAGACAGTCCAGTCCAGACAAAGCAATAATATTAACTCTCTCTCTCTCAATATACAGGGGTGTGTGTGTGTGTGTGTGTGTGTGTGTGTGTGTGCGCACGCACAGGTGTGCACATATGCATGAATGCACTTACATGCATCACTCATGTTTGCTGTAGCACTAATTTTAGCTAATATGATACCTTGCACTAACCTGGTCTGCCCAGATTACAACATACATTTTTAGGCAAAAATATGTATTTTGCCAACACTAGCAAGGGAGAAGCGAAGGGGTGAACAGATTTTTGAATTACATACAATAATATAACTGCCATATTCTGAAGAGCAGTTGGTATGTAGCAAGCACTCTGCAAATAAACGCTATTATAATCATTAAGAGTCTGGGGGCTATGGAATTTGTCTTGCCCACATTAACCATGTGTTTATTTTCATGAAGACCTTACGCTTCCCTTAGGTGCCACACAAGCCTGTGTGGCTTCACTTGGCATCTGACTGAATTATAAGGGTGGAATGACAGCTAGGGGAGTCAGAGGATATCAAGACAAATTCCTACTTTATATGTGGGGAAACTGAGGCCTAGAGAAAGAAGGAGATTCCTTAAAACTATACCGTAAACAAGCTGGAAGAAAAATAACTAACAGGTATTGAACAATAAACTCTGGACTGAATATTACTTCAAGTGCTTACAGCAAGCTTACAAAGCAGGTACCATTAGTCCCATTTAACATATAGGTAAGCTGAGGCTTAGAGAACTTAAGAAACCTCCCTAATGACAGAGAACTGGTTTGGTTTGGAGTCTGTGTTTTTGACTACTTACTGCACTGTGTATGTAAATCTTGATAGAGGAGTTATGGACATGGGTTAATGCATTAGATATCTTTAGTCTTTGGTAACAAGCCTTGTGGGATAGCCTAGCTTTGCATTTAAAATTCAGATGAGCCTGGGTTCAATCCCAGCTCTACCATTTAATAGCTCTATTGTTAGCCTTGGCAAGTCACCAACATCCCTGGGGCTGGGGTTCCTCAGGTATATGGTGAGACAGTCTCTGTTCCACAGGGCTGCCAAGAAAATTAAACAGCAACACAGCCTAGTGAGTTGGAGAGCAAGTTTGACTCACAACTCTACCACCTGAAGCTATGATATTTGACGTATTTCATAACTTGCCTGAGTCTTCAATTTCCTCCTATACAAAACAAGTAATAGTATCTTTTACATGGTAGGGTTTTTTTTTTTTTTGCTGAGTAAAGATCATTCCTGTAAAGTACTAGCACAGAGCCTGAGGCTTAATGAGTGCTTCCTAAATATTAATTAAAATTCTTGTTATAATGTATATAAAATCCCAACTAAAGCACATAATGGCTGGCATTCAATTCAATCCGACCAGTAAATAGATGAAACATTGAACTTTTTTGTAAAATATTAAAAGGCCCAAATGTTTATGTTTAAGCTCTTGTCTCAAGCCTAATTTCATTGAAATAAAAAAGTAATGTGGAGGGGTAAGGATAGGGTTAAGAAAAAAATGAGACAATTTTGAAAGGGAAATTAAGAAAACAATCCCTTTTGCAATAAAACACCTAGGGATAAATTTAACCAAGGAGGTGAAAAACCTGTGCTCCAAAACCATAGGAAGCTAATGAAAGAAATAGATGACAAGAACAAATGGAAAGGTACTGTGCATTCATGGGCTAGAATAAATAATACTATTAAAGTGTGCATACCATCCAAAGCCATCTATAGATTCAAAGCACTCTGCATCAAAGAGCCCATGGCATGTTTCACAGAACAGGAACATACAATCTTAGAATTTGTAAGGAACTGAAATACAGCTTGATTAGCCAAAGCAATCTTGAGAAAGAAGAGCAAAGCTGGAGATTTCACGCTTTCTGGTTTCAAACTGTATTACAAAGTCACAGTAGTCAAAACAGTATGGTACTACTATAAAAACAGACACATAGATTAATGGAATAGAATAAAAAGCCCAGAAATAAACCCATGCTTTATATGGTCAATTACTCTATGACAAAATATGAAAGAGAGTCTCTTTTCAATAAATGGTATTGGAAAACTGAACAACCACTTGCAAAAGAATGAAACTGGACCACTCTCTTAAACCACAAAAATAAATTCAAAGTAGATTAAAGACTTAAATTATATTTAAGTCTTTGAATGAAAGACCTGAAACCATACAACTCCTAAAAGAAACATAGGCAGTAAGCTCTTTGACATCAGTCTTAACAATATTTGGAACATTTTAGAACAGTGTCCTTAGGCAAAGGCAATAGGAGCTAAAATAAACAAATGGCATTATATTAAACTGAAAAACTTCTGTATAGTGAAGAAAACCATTAACAAAGTAAAAAGGAAACCGACTGATGGGGGGAGATAATTTGCAAATCATACATCTGATATAGGGTTGATATCCAAAATATATAAAGAACTTACACACCTTGATACATTAAAAAAAAAACAAACCTCATTTAAAAATGGGCAGAAGATCTGAAAAGACATTTGTCCAAAGAAGATATACACGATGTCCAAAAGGCACATGAAAAGATGCTCATCACTAATCATCAAGGAAATGCAAATTAAAACAATAATGAGATACTACCTCACACTGGTCAGATTGGCTCCTATCAGAAAGACAAAAAGTAAGTGTTGGTGGAGATGTGGAGAAAGGAGAGCCCTCAGATACTGTTGGTGGAAATGTAAATTGGTTCAGTCACTACGATAAACAGTATGGAGGTTCCTCAAAAAATTAAAAATAGAATTACCATATGATCCAATTTGGAGAATTTATCTGAAGAAAATCAAAACACTAATTCAAAGAAATATACACACCCCTATAAGTTTATTGTAGCATTATCCAAATAGCTAAAATATGGAAGCAGCCTAAGTGTTAATTGATAGATGAATAGATAAAGATGTAATATATACAGGCACAAACACACACACACACACACACACCATGGAATATTATTTAACCATAAATAAATTAAATCTTGCCATGAGCAATAACGTGGATGGACCTAGCAGGTATTATGCTAAATGAAATAAGTGAGAGAAAGAAAAATAAATATGGTATACTTACATGTGGAACTGAAAAACAAAACAAATGAACAGAACAAAACAGAAACAGACTCATAGACATAGGAAAGGGGTTGAGGGGTTAGGCAAGATATGAGAAAGAGATTAAGAGTTGCAAACTTCCAGTTATAAAATAAATCATGGGAATATAACATATAGCATAAGGGATCTAGTTAGTAATATGGTAATAACTTTGTAAGGTGACAGATAGTCACTAGAATTATTGTTGGGATCATTCTGCAATGCATAAAAATATCAAATCACTATCATGTACACCTGAAAGAAATATGATATTGTATACCAATTATAGTTCAATGAAGCAAAACAAGACAATCTAAAAGAAATGCAACAATTTTATTTACCTGAGGTCATGACTCTCTGTAGAGACTTATGTTCTTCTCCCACTTCCTCTGGACCCTCCTTTTTACTTTTATTACATGTGGAATCCTGCAGGTACTTGGTAACTGGAATTGCATGGCTTTTAGATTTAGACTTCAGATTTTGAATATCTAAAGCTGAGAAAGATAGATTCTGAAGGAACTTAGAAAATAGCTTCCATTTATTGAGAATTTAGAATGGATTAGGTACTATACCTAATCTTTATGTAAAATATTCTACTTTTACTTTTCTTTCTTTTTGTAACACTTTATTTGAGAAAGAGAGAGAGAAAGAACATGTGAGCATGAGCAAGGGAAGAGCCAGTGGGAGAGAATCTCAAGCAGACTCCTGGCCGAGTGGGGAGTCTGAAGCAGAGCTCAATCTCACGAGCTGAGACTATGACCTGAGGCAAAACCCAACAGCTGGACACCTAACTGAACCATACAGTCACCTACCTACCTGCCTACCTTTCTTTCTTTCTTTCTTTCTTTCTTTCTTTCTTTCTTTCTTTAAGGATTTTATTTATTTTACACAGAGAGAGAGAGATCACAAGTAGGCAGAGAGGCAGGCAGAGACGGGGGGGCAGGGAAGCAGTCTCCCTGCTGAGCAGAAAGCCCGATGCAGGGATCCATCCCAGGACCCTGAGATCATGACCTGAGCCAAAGGCAGAGGCTTAACCCACTGAGCCACCCAGGTGCCTCTCCTACCTTTCTTGATAATGTGTGATGCTTAACTGAGCATCACACATTATCTAAGCCACCCAGGCACCACTGCCTTTTCTTTGGAGAGAAAGTACAGTGTAGGCTAGATTTATAACTTGGTTCTACGGAACAAAATATGGCAGAGGTGATGGGATATCATTCCAGAATAATGTTACAAAAAGCCTGCAGCTTCACCTTAACATGCCTATTGCCCCAGAGGGCCCTGGGCTGCTATCCCACACTAGCTCCAGCCATCCCACCAAGGCTGACCCAGTGCAGTGCACACCCCCCACCCCCCAACCAGAACTGTTAGCACTCATTACAGCTCCAGCTTTTACAACAATGTGACATAGGTGCAAAGTACCCCAGTACACTCTAGGCCCTCACCATTTTGGTTTTAGATGGCTTGCAAGGGTGCCCCAGGTACAAAGTGCTCCAGGACCTCTTGGCTGATGCCAGCTTTGGCTCTAGCCACCCCATCAAAGTGCCCCATATGCAGAGAAGCCCAGGATATTCCTGCCTGTGCTGGCCCTGCACAGAGTCCTGGGACACCCCCATGTGCCCCCACTTCAACTTCAGCTGTTACTAGGGTGCCCTCAGTGCAGAGAGTCCTGGAACACCCTGGCTTATACCCACTTTAGCTTTAGCTATCCTGCCAAGGTGCCCTCTCTGCATAGAGCTCCAGGATTTTCTGGCTTGCACCCTCTTCAGCCTCAGTTGTCCTGTCAGGGCACCCTCTGTATGGAGAGTCCAGAGATGACACAGGCCGGTACCCACTTCAGCTTTAGCTGTTCTGCCAAACGGTCTTCTGTGCATAGAGCCCCAGAGTTCCCTGGCTTGCACCCACTTCAGTTTCAGCTGTCCTTCCAGGGTGTCCTGTAGGCACAGGACCTTTGGACAGTTTGGCTTGCACCTACTTCAGCTTTGACCATCTGACAATGGCAGCCCCAGCATAGAGTGCCCTGTGATTCCCAGCCCACACCAGCCACAGCTCTAGTTGGCTGGTGAAAGTAACCAAGTACACACAGTCTACACGGGATGATCATATATCAGACCATTTCTTCAAGTTTAGAAGAATTAGGAACTGTTCTGCCTAACTCACAGAAATAAACAAAAAGTCAAGAAAAAGAGGAAATAGAGGAATATGATCCAAATGAAGGGACAAGACAAAAATTTCAGAAAAAGTACTAAATGAAATGGAGACAAGCAATATGCCTGATAAGGAGTTTAAAGTAATGATCATGAAGATACTCACTGGGCTGGAGAAAAGAGTAGAAAAACTAATAATCCAGGTAGTGGCAGGGATTATCATTTTATCATGCTCTCCCCTTCTACACCCACACTATGCTCATGCCTACCTAGCTGTTAATCCCCTAAACTGGAACGCCACCAACTTCTTTCTTGATTTGTCCTCATCCTGCCAAGCTCAAGCCCCTTTACCCAAAGCCTCTGGCTGCTCCAGTTTGTATCTCTCTCTCCTTTCTCTTTTCCTCCCTGGTATTTAGAAATACAAAATCCCAAGTCATATTCTAATTAGAAATTGTCCTTTGAAGTATTAAACTCTTTAGGACAGAAAGATTATATCTCTTATAGACTTCCTAATGTTTGGTAAAAGGATGGGAATGTCCCTAAATATTAATTAGCTGGGTGTATGTGGTCAGTTCGAGACATTCAGAAGGTGCTTATTAAGTAGTTTTGGACCCGCATATTATGAATGGAGCAAGAAAAGGCAGATTGATCTGGGACACAAAGAGCCCTTGATTCTAAGAGATGTCATAAGAAGGGAAGGGACATTATGGAGCCAGATAATTTGACAGATAGTTTTGTTTACTTTGTATGAGAAATACTTACATTGCATGGATTAATTATAACAACCTGAGTTATCTTGATATCATAGATGAAAAATAACATGGCATTGGAAAGTGATTCAAATTCAAATGATATCAGAGCCTTAGTCTCCCCCACTGGGCATGCCAAGGGATGGTCTCTGATGATACATGTTCCAGTTACAGGCCAGTGGGTCACAAGGGATGAGCGGAGGAACCTGGAGGAGGGCTACCATTAGCTTTAGCAGACACTCTCTTGAGATAACCAGTGTTCTGAATCTAGGAGCAGGATCCTGTCAGATATGCCGTGCTATTGTATTTTCCCCAATGGACCAACAATAGAAATAACTTAGATTAGCTGCTTTGTAGAACCATCCATCAGATTTTGTGTGTGTGTGTTTGTGTATGTGTGCGTGCGTGTGTGTGTGTGTGTGTGTGTGTGTGTGTGTTTATTTTGTTTTGTTTTGTTTTCCTATCTGGACTATTTTAGTATCTTAATAACTAATGTTGACTTAAATGGCTTGGAATCTCTTCTATTTTGGCTTTTGTTTATAAAGCAGCTAAGTGATGAGAATATAGTCATCTCTAATTAGGAGGAAAATGATTTATTAGGAAAATGTGGGGAAAACCACAATTGCAAAGAGTACAAAGGAATATCAGGTTTTATCTTGAAGGCCTCAGCTGACCAACATGAAAAAAACCTGCTGTTTGCAAGTAGCTCAGTAAAGCAGAACAACTGTCAGGGAGTGAAAAGATCTAATTTCCAAAACCACAGAGTGTTTCCATGACCTTGCACAAGTCACTTCACCTTTGGGCTTTAGTTACTGAATTTCTTAAAAGCAGGGGCTTGATAAGTAAAATCCAAGCTCTTTTCATAGCCTAAGAGGCCATATATGATCTGGCCTTTGCTCTGTTCTCTGTTTTCTTCCCCTTCTTCCTTACCTACTGTGTTCCAGCCATAATGTCCTCAGACTCTTGAAAGGATTGTCCCAGGACATTTGTTTGCTCTTTACTCTGTATGAAATACCTTTCAATCCTTTCCCCTTCATTCCCTTTTCCCTGATTCCTTTTTAACATTCAGATTTCAGCTTAGGCAGGCTTTTCCTCGTTCTCCCAGCTAAAATGGTGCTGCCAAGTATTTCTCCATTACTTATTCATAGTATTCATCACTTTCTGAAATCTTATTTGTGTGCATATTTTTTGACCTCTTCCTAGTAGAAAGAAAGCTACATGAGAGCAGAGCCTTAAGTTTTTTTTTTTTTTCAATATTCTAGTCCTTATATGGAAAACAAAGTCTGGTACATAGTATATGCTCAGCAAATGCTCAGCCAATTGAATAATAATTAGCTCTTCTATGGGTCTTTTTAATTTTCAAAATGCCCTAAGTTTAGTCTCATTCAGACTTCACCATCCTATAAATTGAGCAAGAATATAATTCAGTACCAAGAGCAATTAAAAAAAAAAATTGGTGGTAAGACAATTCAATAATTTTTAAAAGTGTTAAAGGGAAGGGGGAAAATACTACATTGAATGGGCTTATAATTTATAAAGGCTGAATCTTAAGAAACACTGATGACAGGGACATATGGTTGGCTCATTCGATAAGGTGTCTGGCTCTTGATTTCGGCTCAGGTCATGATTTCAGGGTCATGAGATCAAGCCCTGAATCCAGCTCTGTGCTCGTCCTGGACCTGCTTAAGATTCTTTCTCTGGGGGCGCCTGGGTGGCTCAGTGGGTTAAAGCCTCTGCCTTCGGCTCAGGTCATGATCCCAGAGTCCTGGGATCGAGCCCCACATCGGGCTCTTTGCTCAGCAGGGAGCCTGCTTCCCTCTCTCTCTCTGCCTGCCTTTCTGCCTGCTTGTGATCTCTGTCAAATAAATAAATAAAATCTTAAAAAAAAAATTCTCTCTCTGCCCTTCTCTCCCTCTCCCTCTGCCCCACCCCACTCACTCACTCTCAAAAAAATAGGGGCATCTAGGTGGCTCAGTGGGTTAAAGCCTCTGCCTTCAGCTCAGGTCATGATCCCAGAGTCCTGGGATTGAGCCCCGCATTGGGCTCTCTGCTCAGCGGGGAGCCTGCTTCCTCCTCTCTCTCTGCCTACCTTTTTGCCTACTTGTAATCTCTGTCTGTCAAATAAATAAATAAAATCTTTAAAAAAAGAAAAAACCAAAAACCAAAACAAAGCCTAAAAACATTGATGACAAAAAAGTGTTGATTTAGAATCAAGGAAATATCGTTATAAGCTTTAAAAAGTATGGAAATTTTCTCAGTACCCTGAAGCTGGCCAGTGGAAGGGGCTGGTTTTTAAACTACTTTTTCTTCGTATGTCTTCTTCAGTCTGGGCTTAACATCCCTGACTAACATAATTTCCCTTATATACCTTTCCAAGGCCCAGAGGACAAAGGAGATATAACTCAAAACTATCTCTCCTGCTACATCTTAGGAACTCTAAAAATTCTACAAACTTTCTCTGTCATCTCCACTTCTACATGCCCCAGCTCTAAGACAATAGCTAAGGGGGCGCCTGGGTAGCTCAGTCAGTTGAGCAACTGAATCTTGGTTTTGGCTCAGATCATGATCTCAGAGCTGTGAGACTCAGCCCTGCACTGGACTTCATGCTCAGCTAGAGTCTGCTTGAGATTCTTTCTCTCCCTCTCCCTTCGTCATCCACCCCTTGGCTTTCTAAATAAATAAATAGAATCTTAAAAAAAAAAAAAGAAAAGAAAAAGAAAAAGACCATGACTGTGCATTAAAAAAGGAGGAATCTGAGTTCCAACTGATGTAAAAAGAATTGGAGAGAGAAAAGGATGAACAGAAATTAATCACAAAGGAATACCAAGAGGGTACCTGAGGGGCATAGTCAGATGAGCATCTGACTTCTAGTTTTGGCTCCAGCTGTGATCTCAGGCTCATGAGATTGAGCCACGTGTCAGGCTCCATGCTCTCAGCATGGAGTCTGCTTGGGGTTCTCTCTCCCTCTTCCTCTGCCCCTCCTGCTCATGCACTCTGTCTCTTTTTCTTTCTCTCTCAAATAAGTAAGTAAGTAAGTCAGTAAATCTAAGGGAAGACTGACCCTTCCTTTTGCCTAGTATGGTCAGGATGCTTATGTCCAGAGTCGACTAGAAGTAGGAGGCTGAACTAGATTTCTCTGAAGGTCATTTCTGATTTTAGCAGATGGTTTTGGGTGGGCAGAGGAATACACATGCTCAGATACACTGAAGCTTTGCCCAAATTATGTGAGAGTCCTATGCATCGATAGCCTGTGAGGTTGGTTAAACAGTTAAATCTTAAAAAGAAAACTGTGGGGAATATCCTTCCATTAACAGAACTTAGGACAACATTTTTGTTGTTTCTCCTCAGAAAGAGAGGGGAACATTTCAAAGGATTATACTCTCAGGGGATGCAATTCACCTCAAGGCACCAACTGACCCAGCCTGGTTTCTTCAGACATAAAAAACACAGTAGTATTTCCACTTAACCTATGAGGAAACAGCAACCTGCTTGCAAATATGATGCACATAGAGTGCAGTGTCTAGCAAATAGTAAGTGTGAAGACATCGTGGTTAGTAACATCATTATTAATCTGTTCTAGCTGAAACATATTTAAATAGACCTACTATATGTAAAGACCCAAGAGCATGACAAAAAAAAAAAAATTAAGCACTGCCAAGAAGCTTTCACCCCAGTGGGGAGAGAGATTACTTCCACTGGTGTGGAAAGGGGCTGTGTGGGTACTGGCCAGAGATGGGAACAGGTAAGGCAGGGCCTGTGTACTCAGCATAACAAACGAATGTGAGTTGTCACAGAGTAGAATTGTATAAAAAAAACAAATTTAAGGTACAATAATGAAGAATAAATTACCCAAGGAAATAAGGAACTTTTGTGGGACAGGGATAATTCTTTGTAATTGTTTTTTAAAGATTCTAGATGGTATTAAATATCTGTGCTTTCCCTATCTCTTGGACCTTAAGGACACCAGGTGGGGTGGTTCAGTGGGGCAATGTAATCTGGCATCCCACATTTCCCTGTGCCCTCTGTGACCTTGAAGAGTAGGGTTTGAATAATTCAGAAGGTACCTGCTCCTGCTTCTTTGATAAATGGGTCTTAAAAAAGGTAGTGCTTTAGATGAGGGAGAAGGACTATAGAGGCCACCGGCTCAGTGGGGGCAAGAGAACAAGATG
The DNA here is from genome assembly GCF_902655055.1 of Lutra lutra. Classification (NCBI taxonomy): domain Eukaryota; kingdom Metazoa; phylum Chordata; class Mammalia; order Carnivora; family Mustelidae; genus Lutra; species Lutra lutra. Next base: position 52,089,998 of record NC_062282.1, read on the forward strand.
GTCCATGACTCAGTTCCAGGACAACATCTCAGTGTCCCTCATGCATTAGCTGTTCTGCAGATTAAAATAGAATTCTAGATTTGATTGAAATATTTAGCTTCATTTGAGGCAATGAAGCCAAGATACAGAAGCAACATAGGTATCTATCTATGGATTAATGGATAAAGAAAATTATGTGTGTGTGTACATACATACATACTCCCACCCACACACATATACATACAATGGCATATTATTCAGCCATAGTAAAGAAAATCTTGCCATTTGCTACAATATGGATAGGTCCCGAGAACATTATGTTAATTGAAATAAGTCAGAGAAAGACAGATATGTTATGGTCACACATGTGGAATTAAAAAAAAAAACAAAAAACTCATAAATACAGAGAATAGATACCGGTGGTTGAGGAAGTTGAGGGGAGGCAAGCAAAATGGGTGGAGAGGATAAAAAAATACAGACTTCTTGTTATAAAATAAGCAAGTCATGAATTTGTAACATACAGCATAGTGGCTATAATTACTACTGTAATGTATATTTGAAAGCTAAGAGAATAGATCTTAAAAGTTGTCATCACAATTAAAAAAGGTTTTTTTTAACTCTTTATGGTGATGGATATTTACTAGACTTATTCTGGTTATAATCATTTCATAATACACACAAATACTAAGTTATTATGTTGTACCCCTGAAATGAATCAGTGCTACATGTCCATTATATGTTAATTGCGGACACACACACACCACACCAAGGAGAATTCCTTCAAATAGGTCTCCAGATAGATAAAAAGATAAGTGATCTCTTGCTCATTTTCCTATGATTCTAGCACCAGTATGGGAATTAGGAGATCTAAGCTCAGCCTGAGGTCCATGTTTTTTTACACCCTGAGATAGGACCTTAACTATCCTATAAAACTCAATGGAATTTGCTGCTCCCTAGAAATCTACTTCTAAATCTAAATCTACTTCTAAAACTCAAGGAGTTAAGATTGATGGAGAAAATGGGATGATAGAGGGATTCCCTTCTGGCATATTTTTTTTCTCCCCTCTCAGAACTTTGTTGGATCCCAGAGGCAGAGTTGGCACTAGAGACATTTGCCATGGGACTGTAGCCTCATAAAACTGGCTTCCAGAAAATGAAAGCCGCATACACCTAGTGGCATGCTGACCACTGAGCTCGTTATCCTAGTCCATCCATTGTCTCCTTTACTTCAATCCACATGGCTCCAATCTCACATTCTAATTTGGTTGTAAAACTCACTCCTTTCATTTCTCCTAGCTAAAGTCCTATGAAGAGAGGGCTAGCAAAAATAAAACAAAAAAGCTGAAGAAATTTAACAAACCTGAATGTTCTATCTTCTTTATGCATTCTTTATGCTTTGCACATTTTATAGGGTTGGACGTCTTGCACTGATAGTAATGAGTTATTCAGGGCATGCAGTGTTACCAGGCCAGGGTGTAATGTAAATGGAATTATTTGCTGTGGAAATACCCAGTCCAATCTCTTAGCAAATTGCAATCCCTGAAACTAGGTCCCTTTGGAAGGTGCTTAAATAAATGTATACCTTGTTTGAAGGATTTGCAGCAATTCAAGGGACATATTGAGTTCTTTCTAAGATGAATATAGATTGGCTCTGCTCTGTCTTAAAATGTAATTATCAGTCATTTATCAGAAGCTATTAATTGCCTGATTTTTCATTGTTTCACTGGTTAAGTGACTTAATAACATACTTCTACAAATATGCAAGCTCCTGCCCCTTAAAAGTATGTGTGTATGTGTGTGTGTGTTTATGTGTGTATTTATTTATATAAGAAAATTAACCAGGCTTTTGTGTTTTGCTTGGTTATGTTAAAAAAAAAATGTTAAACTAAGTCTTCTTCTATGTTCAGAACTGTGCAAGACCCAATGGCAAAAAGGTTATGAAACAGCACCCTACTCTCAAGACACTTTACAAATCTAACTGGAAAGATAAGACTTATGAACCTGAACCAATTAATGATAAATGTGAGGTTATATGTAGTCATGACTATATGTCTAGATTCCAATTATACAGCTGTTCAGGGAAAGAAGTTTCCAGCATGGGCTTGAGGACATAGACTTTCCATAATTTTAATAAAAGGCTGGTGAAATTGCCTAGTTCTGTTTTTAAGGGACCATGAGAGAAAATTCCTTTCAGGGTTTAGATCTAGGGAACAGCCAGCCTCTCTTCTTAGATACAGCATGAGGACTGATCTCAGGGAAGCCTGGTCAGAAGGAGTTCATAAAGCCTAGAAAAGAGCTCTGTTGAGGCAGGTGCCCAAATATAAGCTGCAGACCGATGGAGAGCCTAGAAGTGGGATGCTGTAGGACCAGGGTGACTGCAAGAACAAAGGAAGTGTCCTGATTCAGAAGCAGGAGGCCTGAGTTCTTATGCAAACTGTATAAGCAAGCGCCTCCTTGAACAAGTCACTGGACTTCCTTCAAAGCTTTAAAAGCTTTTCAAAGTATGATGGAATGACATTCAAACGTGGAGAGGAAAACTCGATTGGAGGTGGTACCCTCTAGAAAGCCAATCCATGAACATCTAGACAAGGGATATTACAAAAAGAGAACAAAGCACTTACTCTCCCCATGCTTTGGCTCAGAGCTATCTCTCAAGTATACCAATCTATTTTCTGGTGCCATCACACTTCTTGGAAAGAAAACCCTTTTCATTCCGTTAGCCTGCCGTCTGTGTAGAAGAGAGTTGGACTTCCCAGAACAGCCCTTCTGTTACCATAGAGACAGGGGGTGGGAGGCAGGTGACCCACCTAGTCTGTGTTCTCTGATGTGGGAACTTAATAACAACTCGTGAGGTACAGCATATCCCTGTTCTACAGACAAGCAAACTTGTCTGGTTTTGGCTCAGAGATGTTCAGAAACTTGCCGAGGTCCTACAGTTAGTAGGCGGAAGAACAGGGATAGAGTCTACGTCTTTGTGATGCCCTACAAGGTCTGCATTTGGGAGGCATGGTGTATGCACCAAGAAAAACACCAGACAGAACTGCAAACCCACAGTCCAGTTCTAGCTTTACTTCTACTTCATTACATGATCTTGGGCAAAGTCTTTCACACTTTGGGGTCTCAGCGATCCACTGAATACGGGGAACTAATTGCTCTCTGAATTGAATGCACAGGATTTTTGGTATATAGCTTCCCAAGAGTCCACAGCTTTAATAGATTTACAAAAGGATGGATGCATGATCCCCCAAAATGTTAAAAACCACTACTAATGTTAAACAATACAGTTAATTCCAATACTTAGGAATACTTTTTTATGTTTAGCATTTTTCTATACATTTTACCTATTTAACTCATTTAATCCTCACAATAACTCCAAGAGGTAGGTGCTCCTTTATGTCCATCTCGGCGATGAGGAAATGAAGGCACAGAAATGTTAAATAACTTTCCTAAAGACACACAGTATTTGGTAGCATCCAGACTCAAACCTGTGCAGTCTGGCTCCAGAGCCCCTACTCCTTAACCACTGTCCTCTTGTTATTTTCTGGTACACGTCTGCAGCAGGACCGTGCATCCCAGTATTATAGCTGGAGTTTCAAGGGGCTGGTACAGTTCAGATGTTATCTGGTTTAGTGGCTTCTAAATCTTTTCATGCTCCGCTGGACCTCACTTTCTTGTCACATACAGTGTCATGCGCCCTTCACAGTATGCCAGGACATGAAACAGACGAAACCTCGGAGAGAAGAGAGTAGGAGTATAGATCATGGTTTCAAGTACACATGTGCACATGGGGAGGAATGCCTCAAGGTCCCGGTCCTCTGCCCTCCATGGTGGCTCCAAATTATCTCTTTCACCTGCTCCAGAGAATATGTAAGAAAAATCACTCCTATCATCCTGCCCCTTTGTTTCACAGGGAATAATATGGCACAGAGAGCAGGTAGCCTGGTGTGGGGCCCAGGCTTCTGAGCTCAATGTGCTTTTCTCCTCCTGCCAAATTTTGTTGTGATAACAAGGCTACTGCCTGACCCATGGCATAGGGCTGTTATTAGTTAATGACAAACACTCATATACATACCTTCCAAGCCTCTCCCTGGGCTGCTTAGATGTTTGAAGGCTTCTAACCTTCAAGGTGCCTGGGAACAGGCACTGGAAGGCTTTCTAGGGCAGGACAAAAGGAAGAAAAACTTGGTGGTAGTTTGGCGATATTAGGAATGTCAGAGTCCTCTCAAGGTCAATGACAGGGAAATGTTCAGCCTCAAGTGTTATAATTGGACTGGGAGTGTGATGTCACATGGAAGGGTATTCTACTCAAGTCCAATCACACCATTGGTCTGTTTTGAGAGGGGCAGTGGGAGGAGGAGAGTATCAGTTCTCCCCTTGCCAGTCCCAAGTCTGTTAAGGCTAATTTTTCCAGATAGAACATGTCTGAGGATGTCATATCTACTTACAAGCCACAACTTTGCTTTCTTCCCTGCCACCTGCCTCCCCTTCTGGGTTTGTCACTCTGAACCTTTGCTGTTTCAGCAGTTGGCAGCTGGACCTGGTAGAGTGTTCCAAGAAACTAGTTCTCAGACTATTGTGGCCTAATTTAAGCAGGGAAAAGAGCACTGTGGGACGGGTGGGGACCAGCAGTCACAATGCTTACCTGCAGATGCCTGCCCTGTTCGAAGACTGGGGGTGGGCTGAGGTGTTTCTATGCCTACCCACCTGAGGAACAGGCTCACTGGACCACAAAAAGGAAGGGAAGCTAGGCATTCTTAATCTATTTCTCTTTTCATACTTGGGAACCCAAAAGGGTTGTAGACGATCAACAATTCAATTCAATTCATCCTACAGGATGCCAGGCACTATGCTAGATGCTGGGTCGGAGGCTAGGGGTATAGGGTGGGAAATGAAGACAAAGCCAGTCCTCAGGAAACTGCCAGTATAATGACAGGCAAATGAAATTAAGAATACAGTTTGTATTTAGAAACAGTTTTCTGCTTCATAAAGGAAACATAAAGATCTAAAAATGGGTTCGATAGAGTCTAGTGCTGGGGCAGGAAAAATTTCCATGTGGCAGTGGTATAACTGAAGGTCTGAAGGATAAAGAAAATGGCCAGGAGAAGGGATGGGAAAAGAATCCAGATGGAGGAAACATCACGTATGAAAACATCAGGGTTATAAGCCATACTTCTTTATTCACAGTGAAACACCGGTGACCTATTTTCTTTCTCTCTGTCACAAAACTTACACACACACACCCTATTTATTCATTACCTACCATACCACACATACTTTACACTACCCCATTTCTTTTTTCTCAAAGTGCTGGAAAGATAGGCACAAACTTGGAACAGACTTAAAGGAGAGATTATATATGGAGTGCAATGAGGACATAAAGGAGGGCTGTGAGGGCTGAGAAGCCTAGAAGGTTGGTGAGTCAAGGGCAGTTTCTTAGAGAAAACCCCCGTGTAAGAATAAGATTTCCTAGACAAGGTGAGTGAGGACTAAGAGGCTAATCTTAGGCAGGAGGTCCAGTCAAGCAAAAGCTACAAGGTAGTCAAGCAAAAATTAAAACATAGAAAAAATAAGAAGACTGGTACTTATTTAGGCAACTGCTAGCATTTCAGTGTTACTGGGAGACATATTGCAAGGCAGGGGGTGGCAAATTAGGCAGGAACCCCTTGTATAACATCCTTGCCTGTGTTTATTCTTTCCATGAATATTTATTGAGCATCTGCTACAAACTAGGCCCTAAGGCTATGAGATTGCACAAAATCAGACTTGGTCTATGGCCTGGGAAACAGGATTCACATAAAGCAAAAACCTAATCAAGTGAGAAGACATCCCAATGATCAGAAAAATCGGAGATGGGGACTTGACTGGGAAGTAGCTAGAAGCCAGACTTTGCAGACCCCATTAGGAAAGCTAGTCCTCATGCTCAAAGTAGTAAGAAGCTCTCAGAGGGTTTTAGGCAAAGGTTTCAACATGTGCAGATTTGCATTTTGAAAAGATGATTCTGGGTGCTGTGGGGAGAGACATCTATCTCCGACTTGGATACCCTATCCCCCTTCGCCAGCTGTTACCTGTCACAGCAGCGGAAAGGAGCCATGGTGTTCACTCTGCAACATCATCTATCCATGCAGAAGCCTAGCCGCTTCCGCCAGCTCTCTGCACTTGCAGTCATCTCAGGGTGAGGACAGCGACGCCTCCCTGCCTGCCTCTGAGGCCAACTGCAATGCCTTGGCAACAATTATATTAATATCAGAGCTAGGAATGAGCTGATGGAAAGCTGTTCATCCATGTAATGAGGTTTCACTTGTATTTTAGAAATGTGTCAGATAATCTGGTAAGAGCCGGCAGAGTTTTTTTTTCTGTTTGTCAAGAGATGCGGGTGGTAAAAAAACAAAAAGGGGGGGGGGGGCGCCTGGGTGGCTCAGTGGGTTAAGCCGCTGCCTTCGGCTCAGGTCATGATCTCAGAGTCCTGGGATCGAGCCCCGCATCGGGCTCTCTGCTCGGCGGGGAGCCTGCTTCCTCCTCTCTCTCTGCCTGCCTCTCTGCCTGCTTGTGATCTCTCTCTGTCAAAAAAAAAAAAAAAAAAAAGAGATGCGGGTGGTAGAAGGCAAGTTCCTTGGCTTCACTTGCAATGTGAGAAATGTCATCTGTACAAGAGATGCTTAAGGCAGATAAGCAAATGTGAAAGAAGCAGTGACAAGGAGAGCAGCTCTGGACACGGTGCGGCGGGGCAGAGAGCGGACATAAACATCCAATCGTTCCTTCCCAGGGAGCAAGCGCAAAGGATGAATCAAGCATTATCTACACTATCTCATTTAAATAACACAGTTCCATATGGTAAGTGCTAACCCCACTTGGCAGGGGGCTCTGAAAGGTGAATTCAGATGCATATCTTTCTAACTCTAAAGTCTGACTTCGTGATGACTTGGCGTTATGCTATATTCCTGGATTAAAAAAAAAAAATCCTTAATCGGTATATGTTTGGTGTGGAACTCTGAAGTCTATTTTATATAACGGGAAAAATGTACTCAAAGCTAACAAAGAACATTTTCCCCATTGAGCTCAGGTGAAGCTCACGGTTATAGGTTCCTGTGATGTTTGCGAGATCTGAGACCAGTGCTCTCAAGTGTGGCATATGTAACGATTTTTAAGAGGCACACAGAGACCCCACTGAATAAAACCGAATCACATAGTAGGGAAATCCAATCTCTTCATTTTTCCCAATTGCATTGTTAGTGGCTCTCGACATCAGCTGCCCCATGAAACCACCTGGGGGGCTCCAGTCAAATTCAGGCTCAAGCCCCTCAGGATTAAATCAATCCTGTGCCAAACCTTCTTATTCTTTCGTGTCTGGCAAACCACTTGGTGATTTTGGTCAAAGGCAGATTCTGATTCCAAGGGTGTGGGTGGGGCTGGAGACCCTCATTTGTAACCAGGTGATGCTGATGTTGCTCATTAGGGGACTTTATCTGGAGCAGCTACAGTCTAGGGTGCAGCCAAGGTTGAGAACCACTGCTTTAGGGAGACAATTTAATTGTGATGCTAGTCAGTCATTTTTTTTTTTTTTAAGATTTTATGTATTTATTTGACAGACAGAGATCACAGTAGGCAGAGAGGCAGGCAGAGAGAGAGGAAGGGAAGCAGGCTCCCTGCTGAGCAGAGCCCGATGCGGGGCTCCATCCCAGGACCCTGGGATCATGACCTGAGCTGAAGGCAGAGGCTTTAACCCACTGAGCCACCCAGGCGCCCCAACTAGTCAGTCATTTTTATTAGGGTTTAAAATATTATTAATTAGAATAAGTTACAGGTGCACTGGAACATACCTCAAAAGCAAGCAATGACCCTCCCTCCCTCTTTGTTCCCATCCCATAGAGCCCCTTCCCTCTATGGAATCAAATGTCATTCTTTCTAGAGGAACCCATGCATATGCAAGCATAGATGTGTGGGTGTGTCTCTTTTTATAAACTACAAGTTGCAACATTTTAAACACACAGTTCAGCACTTTGTTTTCATTTAAGATACCTTGTAGATTGTTTTGTAACTGTACACAAAGAGCTGCTTTATTCCTTTTTTCCCCCACTGATAAAATACATAAAACAACTTACATATTAACCATTTTTAAGTGCAGAGTTTCATGGTGTTAAGTACACTCACACTGCTGTGCAGTCTCCACCGCCCTCCATCTCTAGAACTTCCCAGACTGAAACTCCCTAACCACAAAGCAGTGCCAGTTAATATTTAACTCTCCTTTTAGACAAAGCAAGAACCAGTCTCAGGGCCAGAGCTTCCCAAGGATAGCACTGTCTGGGTAGAGTTTACTCACGATGCTCTGTGATCCTTGTATTTAATTTCACAGTTGCTGTTTGCGATAATGTGATTTTTCCACTTAGAGTAGTTGACTTTTAAAACAAATCTCATTTCTGTTGAAATAATGATGTCTAGTAAGTATTAGTGAAGGCTGCCCCTGGTGGAGCCTCAAGATGTGGTAATTGTATGTCATGAGGAATGGAAGAATAGGATCCCCACCCCTGCCAAACCCTCTATCTGAGCTCCCAAATGACCTTCATCCTCACACATTGAGCAGTGGAAATGGCCTTCCCTTAAGGCCTCATGACCTGTAGCCAACTGCAGCCTTTTCTAAGGGCTGGGGCCATATTCTCTCAGACCTCACAGCAGCCCCTCTATCATCCTTAACAGAATGGCAACCAAAAGTGAAGGTGCAGGTCCTTTATGGGATTTTGTGTTTCCTAATAGGTATATGGAACTCAGCCCCAGGCTTTTCACAGTAAGTTACATCAGAAAGTGCCCTTCTGGAGGGGGGGTGGGAATCACACCTTTTATATTGTGGGTATTTGGCTTGAGAAAGTAAGAAAAGGACTAGCGTCCCTCTCACATACGAGGTTATATAACAAGCCTCAGACATGGATTTGCTGTGCAGCCCATGGTGGAAAGAGCTTGGGGTTGGGAACCCAAAGACTCAACATGGGAGGCCTGGGCTCACCATCAACCAGCTTGGGGACCTGTAGCACATCACTTTACCTTTCCGATTGTCAGAGTTTTTGAAATTTGCAAATGACAAGGTAAAGATCTTGGGATGGTTAAATTTAGTAGTATATGGAGGTATTTAGCACTATGCCTGGTTGGTTGCTACTGGTAAATGGAAATCTTACAGTTTTGGAAGCAAAGAAAATAGGAGGATGTGGCCAAAAAGTGGGGTCTAGGGACACTCAGGTGGTCACCACCCAAACGTCCATCTGGGATGGAAAGAGTTAGAGTGTGTGTGATAAGCCTCTCAGTGTGAGCTGTGACAGGAGAGATGGTGCTATCACATGGGAGAGAAAGAAGCTCCATCCTCAAAAAATAGTCAGGACTAAGTCAAAGTGTAGCTAGCTGGGCATGGAAACTGTCTGCTTTAATAAAAGAAACTGTTTGCAAATTTACGAATTCCAATGACCCAACAGCTACTCCCTCAGCCACCTTTTTTTTGTTGTTGTTGTTGTTTACTTTTAAACAAAACAGAAACATATCTAGGAAACAAGTATGTAATACACACACACTTTTTTTTTTTTTTTTTTTTTTTTTTTTTTTTTTTTTTTTTTTTTTTAGTGCTAATATACTGATTCAGTGAGTAACATGTGAGCCTGTCCTCTGTGCCTGGTATTGATCCAGGTGTTGGGGAACAGTGACAAATGAGATGGAGTTGACCCTTGTACTCATGGGCTTAAGTCCTAATGGGTCACCTCCAAGCCCCCAACTCCATGGCTTATTCAGCTCACCCATATACAGCCCCTGCTTTTCTGTTTTGGAGTGTTCTAGAAATGTAGCAGTGTCTGGTGATGCATCTACCATGCAGACAAAGAGGAAATAGATGGTTGTATTGTCAGAAGGAAGCATAAGTATTTGTTTAGAAGATCTCTTAATTGGTAGAAAGAAAGAAAAGTGTTTACTCTCATCGACGAGGTGTCTTTCTTTCTGTGACAGGGAGAGCAGACTGAACAGAAGAGATAATGAGTGATGATCTGGGCACTGGCTAGAGCTGCTTCGGTCATCGATTGGAAGGCTGGCAAATGAGGAGAAGCAGTACAGTTGGATGGGGCCTGGAAAAATGTCCTCAGCATGAGCTGCACGAGAGAAAGACTTGTATATGTTCTTGTGGTAGAAAGGGAATGATTTAGCATTGAACCATCAGCCAGCATTATGCTGGCCTATGGAATGGATTTTGATTTTGAAAGAACTGGGTTGAAATCCCACCTTAACCTTATCAGCCTCAGTTTTCTAATCTGTAAAGTGATGATCACAGTATTTACCTCATTAGGTTGGTCTCAGACTTAAGTGAAATGTATACATATAGGGGTCAGTGCCTGGGACACTGTAGACATGTCAGTAAAATATGCAGAGCTATATGAAATGAAACAGTGTTATGCTACTGTAGAAAATAATTGGTTCATGATCACATAGGCATTGAGAGGCATGGCATGGTATCTACGATATAACTAGATTTCTCCAACCCCTTTGTGCATTCCTTACTGGTAAGAGTCCAGTTGCATAAGCTACAACTGATAGACAGCTACAATGAAGACCACCATTTTGTCTGCTTTTGTAAAAGACAGAATTCACGGGCCACTGCTCAGGCTAAGATACCAATTACTGGACTGTCTCACAGCATAGAGAATATGCTTTATGATCTGTGTTCTAATCTGGTTTGCTCATAAACCAGACTGAGACGAGAACAAGAAAGGAAAGAAATTGGACAAACACAAAAGGATTACTTTTCCAAAGTGTAAGGAGTGGGCTGAGGGTGCCTTGGAAGGACAGAGACTTCACCCTCATGTTCATCTACTAGAATATTCCATTGGCTGAAGGATTAGGGAGGGAAGGCCAAGCTGAGTAATGAAGGAGCTCAACCATGTCTGGATAAGATGAGGCAACAGGAAAAAGAACCTCACCACCCAGGTCAGGGCAGGAAGGTCCAGGGAAACAGGTGAGACAGGTTTGTCCACATCCCCTGTGGGGTGGCCCCATAGAACGAGTTTTTCCACAGCTAATCAGAAATGTGTTATCAAACCATCTAGGCAGGAGGAGCTTGGGGTAGTCAAGCACAGAGGTGAAGAACAGGTAGTTAGTCACACAGGTTTGGGTTTATGTCCTGGTGGTGCCACTTTCAGCTGGTGGCCTCTGGCCAAATTTATGAACTCTCTACATGTCGTCTTCCTCTTCCCTAAAATAGAGAGGATAATAGTGGAACTTTCTTGAGAGAGGTATTGTGTTAGGATTACATGAATAATTAAGTAAACTCACACACAGCAAGTACTCATAAAAGGAAGCTCTTGTTAATTATTAATTACTGCCATTACTTGAGAGATGTTTTAAGACACAGGCCTACTCAGGGCAGGCAAAGGAAGGATGGCTGTTTTTCAGGAATCATGGTGTTCTTACACTGTGTGTTGGGATCCTGGCAGAGGCAGGTCCCTATGCAGGGGGAGAAGGAGTTTGTAAAATGACTCCAATTTCCAACTCGGTACCATAACCAAAAGAGTACAAGAGCTGGCATCAGTCTTTGACTAGCCCAGGACAGATATCTAGATAATTTATTCTGGTTACATAGCCCAACATCGGTACTAACTCAAGAGAATTTAGGTCAACAGATTTAAGCCAGCACAGGATGGTGTTAGAGCTAAAAGAAGCCACCTACCTGGTTAGGTCAGTACTCTCTCTTGGGAAATGTGCCATTGGTTGCTTTTAGTGAGCAAATTTAGCACCCTAAGTCCAGCAGGGTTGCGTGTCCACAGAAAGAATCTTGAATAGACAAAAAAAAATTCTGGCTGGTTTGAGGATAACCTAGAAACACAACTTAGTCATTTTCAACAAGACACTTTACTCACCAGCCTAAAAAGGACAGGAGACCAATAGGTACCTTTAGGTACATGCATGGGGAGAAAGTAGGTTTGGTTTTAGAGTATAAATCCCATCAAACTGTGGGTTCCCAGAGATATTGGTGTTTCCTTGAGATTTTATTGAGGAAATAGAATATCGAAGAGGGAAGGCCCTGGATGAACACAGAAGTTCAATGCTGTTGTAGTCAGGCGAACTGACTCTTCATCAGTGTCTACATTTAGAATATGAAGGTGAGAGGATGTCACTTATAGAAGGGTTGAGGGAAAAGTCAGAATGGCAGCAAATATTTGAGAATCCACTACATACCAAGAACTATTCCAGCACCTCTATAAATCTCCCAACACTAGAAGGATAGTTCAGTCATATCCCCTGTCATAAACTCAGAAGCTGAAACACAGAGTGGCTAAGAAACTTGTCCAGGGTCACAAGACTAGCAACTGACAGAGTCAGACACTCTAAACCATGAGGCCACATCTTTCACCACGACGATGAATGGCCTCTTGCACATGAAATAACAAGGAAAATGCTTCTCTCAGTGCTGAATATGAAGATGTTGTTGACCATCAGTCTCTAGTATAAAGATTTTAAGAATTTAAAGAAGTTTGGGTCTATCATAGTATCCAGTGTATGCTTGGCGTTAGAGCTGATGATCTTCATACTCCTTCTTGGCAAGATGCACCATTTTGCTTTATGAAAATATTTGTCATTTACTTCAAAGGCCACTTAGAGAAAGGGAGTCCTTATAGAATATTTCTCTAAATCTTGGTAAACAAAAATGGTGAAGTAAAACTGCACAGTTCAGTGAATCTTTATAGGCATTATTTCATTGGATGACAGCCTATGAAGAGGACAGACCCAGTAATGTCAAATTTTGTATAAAGAAAGATCCCAGGATAGTGTATCAGAGTAGAAGGCAATAAGCCTGGGAGATAAGAGCACATGCTCTCAAGTCAACAAGCATGCATTTAAATCCAGGTTCCATGACCTATTACCTGATGACCTCCTAAGCTCCATGTCTTGTATTCCCTATTTCCAAACGCAGAGATCATCAGGATAAATATCACATGAGATTATTCAAGGAATCCTCTTAGCACTTAGTAAGCTCTCAAAAAAAGTCACACCGCTCATATTGCTATTATGCCCACCAAGGCCCCAGAAGCTGGATAAGGATTACTGAGAAGCAGGCCTAGGATTCAAGCCCATGTCTCCATATAATGTAATTCTTTTCCCAGGATACAACTTTGCATATGGACCCCTTCTTCCCCAGAAAATCATTAGGGTTCTGGCGTGGCTTCTGATACAGAGACATATTTTCTTAAAAAAAAAAAGGCATTTTTAAAGATCTGCAAATCAAGAATAGCACAAGGGACTAGAACAAGATAAAGAGTGCCTTAAAAAAATTATAGAACAACCTGAGGATCAGATATAAAAATCAGATGTCTCTTAAATCAAATAGGGCCGGGGTTGATGCCAGGAAGGCTTAACATACATTACAATGAAGAACCCATAAGTGTAAGAAGGGACCCATAAAAACCATCAGTATATGAAATACTGCCAAATGCTGTGTGCTTGCCAAAGAGGCAGCATCCCTAGGCTGGATTCTAATGTTCCCCACTGCAAAGCAAATAGGCTGGGTGTTAATTAAAGTGTAGACGTTGATTCTTGAGGTAGTTGTTTGGGAAAAGGAATCCTACAGAGGAGTCTCTTCCTCTCATAGATTTCTTTTGAAATTGTGGATTTTCCCACAAGTGAAATTACCCATGAGCACACCTGTGTGTTCTACACTCCCCTGGAAGCGTAGGGCTGTGTGCTTGTGAGCAAGAGATTTATGGTGCTAGTTTCTATATCATCATCACCTGCAATACCCAAAGAGCTAGTATCAGATCTGGCAACAACCTCATAAGCTATACAGGGCGGCTGTAATCATTCCATTTACCGAGGAGAAACATGACAAGTGGAGGTGCTAAGGGACTTTCCCACAATGGCAGAATGGTAGAGCCCATAGAAACATTTTGACCCCCACCCCAGTGCCAATTATAAGCCTCTTCCCACCCTATAAATGATGCCCAAAATAGCAAAAGAGACATGAGTGAAGCCTGATGAGAAGGTAAGTGAGTGACCTGAAGAAGCAAGCCTGGAAAGGTGCACGCTCAGCTTTCTGAAATCCTATTGGCACGGCAAGTACTCAGTCATGGCTCTCATCCATACCACATTTGGTCCAAAAGAGCATTCTGGGCTGAATCAGAGGCAGTGCTGTTTATAGCCACTGGTCAGCAGAGCCAGCCTTACCATACCTTGCTATTCCTCAGGGAACTAAATCCACTTAACACCATTTAGCTTTTCCCCCCTATATTACTCCGGGGATGTAATTGGTTTCCCCTGAGCACTTCAAAATTCAGGTGCTTATTTCAGTTTCTAGACCAATGGCTTTGTCTTGTCAAGGGAGACCGAGGGGGAGGTATTGAATGAGAAGGAGCCATTCTGGTGGTCAAGGTATCTCCTCATCCTTTCTATTTTTCATTCAACCTGTTAACCCAGTCCCTTTTATTATTGGGAAATCTGCTAAGCCCTGGGGACCCAGGAGTGTCCAGCAAGTAGAAGACATGGAGCCTCCCTTTGCTCATGGAATTTGTGTTCTAGTGGAGAGATACAAAATACACAGGAAGACAGAATTTCAGATGGTCATCAGCATTGCAAAAATAATGTTTTGAGTGAGTGTAATTGGGGGTGATAATGGTGGTGGTGGTGGGCCTATTTTAGCTTCTGTAGGCATTTTGGAAGCCCTCTGGAACAGGCAACATCTGAACTGCAACCTGATTGAAGAAAGACAAATATAGGTAAAGCCCATGGGAAAATGTTCCAAGTGGAAGGAAGACTAGGCACACAGGTCCCAAGAAGGAAAAGAACAGGCAGCCAGTATTGCTGGCTCACCATGGATTAAGGGATTGATGTTAGTTAAGATTGGGGTGTAGGTAAGAGTTGAGGTTACAAGTGGTCTGTCAAACCATTTTGGGGGCACTGGGTTTAATTCTGAGTGGCCACAGTGCCCTGGCCTGGGGTCTGGCCTCTGAGGGCGTTCCCTTTCCCCTTCCACCACGGGCTCTAGTGCTTTAAAGACTAACTCTATTGCTCAGCTGCACAGTCTCTGAATTCTTAATGGCACAAATCATGTGGATTACATACTGCTGACAGTGGGCTCCAAATAGTCTCCAAATTCACAAGAAGGGAATATTGAAGTCTGAGAAGTAGAGAGATGGTCTAAATTATTTCCTGAATATGGCCACAGGAAATGGAGGCTGTCAGCTTTGTTCTGCTTGGAGAGAGCTTCCTTACAAAGCCTCTTTACAGTTGGTTATTCCTTACTACCCCGGTACATTTTGAATCTGGAAAACCCAAGACTAATTATGACCTCATGATTTAAGTCCAGAGCATGGACTGGGACCTGCAAACATCAGTTTGGCTCAGTTAACCTGAGCCTCAGCATCCTTGTCAGTAATTGTAGATAATACCAACACCTGCCTCGGGGACTTGCAATAAAACAAAATATGGTTCACCCTCATGCTTTGCAAACCATAAGCTTGCAAGGAGCTCTCACTATTATTATTTTTAGTCGCCATCAAAGACCCAACTTTGTTCTACTCTCTTCCTCACACATGTGTACGTATTTCAAAATCCTGCATAATGGTTTTGTAAACTCTTGGGAGAGGCCCTAGAATAGTATAGGTAATGATCAATACCTGTGTATTTTGACTCTCGATACGAGTAATTCATTTCAAGCTATAGGCAACATAGGCAGAGGCTGCCTGCTCATGCTCAGCCTGTAGAAAAAGCCAAAACTACATAGATTAATCACCATCTGCAACGGCCCTCACAACCCAGTCAACGACATGCACAGGGCTTTCCAGCCTGGGCAAAGAGCTCCCCAAATTGAGAGTTCCCTGGGAGGCTGGAACTGCTGGTAGCTAACGAGGGACATAGCTGCAGACCCCAGGACTCTGGGTACTGAGGATGAGGCCAGCGACAAGCTCAAAGGCTCCCTTTGAAGTGACAGCCTGTCCCAGGTCAGTAAGCAGTTCAGAAAGTGGAGGAAAAACAAACAACCCACCCCCAGTCTTAGTGTTAAGTAGGATGCTTACCTCCTTTTTCCTCGGTACAAGCTCCACAGCTATGACAGGGGGAGTCAGGACTCCTTCTGGTGGGACGGTAACTAGAGAGGCTAGGTTACAACCACCTCCAGTTATCCCTTCAAAGAGGAGTGAGTGCCAGTGAAAGTTTCCTTCTCAGCTCTGGCTCGAGCAGGCTGCTTCAACCTCTTTCAGAAGCCCAGCCCAAGTGTTACACACCTGAAGACAGTTCCTCCAGTAGGTTTCCTCCTTTCCTGGCCTGCCGCTTAGCCCCACCCTTTCCAAGGCTGGAAGACTCTTCCTCCAAGCCCTGCATCTCCACCCTCCTCCTCCTCTTCCTTCAAGGCTCCCAGGCTGGGCTGGCCAAACCAGCTGAAGTAGCCAGAGTTAACCCCAAGGAGGCTGCCTGTGCTTTTAGTTGGTGGGTGGTTGGCCTGGTCTCCACCAGCCTGGTTCTGGGCCCTCCAAGTTATTTTGAGAGGGAACCCCTAGGTTAGAGCCAGAACTCGGGCACTTGGCCAGAGAGCATCCATTTTCTGGTGATTGATTTAGGAACTTGTAGGAATTCAAAGTCCAAATACCAGAGGATGAAGATGGGGTTCTGTCTAGCTGCTCCACAGGGTAATTTCATTCCAGGCCGAGAAGCTGTATCTCTGCCAGAGGCTTGGCTATCCGCACCCCTTCTTCACAGGCCCCAGCTTGTCTTATGACAGATGCAGCAGCCACCTTTACTTTCAGTAAAAAAAGTGAGGGGCAGAACTTGAGAGACAGGTTGAATTCTGACCACAGGCAGAAAGGAAATTCTGTTTCTTCTGTGTTGGGGAGATCAGCAAGGAAAGTACAGCAATGTACTCCAGGTTTATTATTAACAAGTACTTAGTCATGCCCATTGATGGCTGTTCCACTGATCCACAGGTGGTCTTAAAAGAGTCCAATTATGCTTAAAAAAGACCATCATTGCTCAGATTTCAAATCTAAGCGTTGGGGATTTTATTTCCTTGCCCAGGCAAGTTAGTGTTCCCTCTCTCCAGATCGGAGATTTACAGATTTTTAGACTCATAGGAATTATCTCAGGTTTTAAAAAGGCAGATTTCTGCATGAAATTCTCAGATTCCAAGAGGACCCAGGAGTCTATTTTTAAAAATTTCCCTATAGGATTCACATGTGAATGGCCTAGCCCCTGTGCTTCCAGGAATATTGCCCTAGAAGAGGTCTAAATACTCTCTTTCCAGCCTGGCATTTCTTGATGCCTTTTAAACTCTGCAAGGACCAGTTGTTTCCATTGTTTCCAGTTCCTGCTTCTGCCCCTGCCCTCAGGAATGTCCCCTCTGGCTGCAGTGTGTGCCTCCTCCCTTTAACTTACAGATGAGTTTTGTCAGAGGACAGTGTTAGACTCACAGATATTCCAGCTGTAAGAGACCTTAGATGTGATATCATTGAACCCTTTCTTACCCCACCAGAGAAGACACTGAGCCCTAGTTCTGCCCTTTCTCCCTTTTGACCCCTAGACCTTAAATTATTGCTACCACTACACTTCCTCTCCCAAAGCTGACTCCTCTCAGGCCAACCCTTCCCAGGCTCACTCCCTAGGGTACTATTACTTCTGGGGAAGAAGCCAGGTGCATGGGCCCCACAATCAGGTCCTCTCCCTATTCCATGGCTGAGGCAATGGGTTCAGGCTTCTTATTTTTTCAGTCAGGTTTAGCGTTAGAACGAAATTCTCACATCCCACTTGCTCCCTCAGAAGGAGTTGTCACACAGGCAACGAGATCTCATATGATTGTCCATCTCAATCATTGAAATCATAAGGCAAGAATGACAGGACCCATTTGATTCAAAACACATTTACTAAGCACCTGATACGTGCAGGGCATTGTGCTAGGCACAGTAAGGGGTGTGAAGAGATGATGATGTCATTACCGTCATGGGCATCACTTTATCAGTGAGTCAGGAGAGGACACTGAGTAGGAAACGAATAATGACGGTGGTGTGGGAACATGTGTGTGCTTTTTATTTACCCAAGGGAAATGCTCTCCTGGAGGGGCGCACCCCACCCTATCAGTAGCTCAGGTGATCCCATGTGATGCAACAGGGAAACTAAAATTAAATGTTTTCTTGCCTTGCCAGTGCAGTTCCCCAAGTCCTTTCCAGTACTCATAACCTGCAGACAAAATGAACGGCAACATCATCTAGTGGTTACAGACATAGACTTCGGCACCAGCGTGCTTGGATTCAAACCTTTACTCCACCAGCTCCCAACCATGTGGTTTGGCATAGTGCCAAACATCCCTGGGGGTAGTTGGGGGCAGATAGTAGTACTTACATCACAAAGCAGTTACCAGGTTAATATTGACATATATATGCATATATATATATATATATATGGCCTTTAAAGTGAGAGTGCTTAAATATTATTTAATTAATTGTTAATAATTAATTTAATTATTAAATATTATTATTCAGGAAATCCTGAACATAGTTACCGTGTATTTATTTGTACTCTAAAAGACTTACAATGTATTCTCACCGGAAGATCAATAATATCTTCCAAATATTTGCTTCATTTGATTTATGCTTCTCACTTTTATGTTTAAGGTTCTGAGTTTATCCATGCTTTCCTCTATGTACTCATTTAAATATTATTTTTTTTTTATTGAGGATATACTATGTGCCAAGCACTGTGTAGGTCCTGGGGTGAATGGAGAGCCACTATCCCTGATCTGAAGGAGTTCATAGTCCACTGGCATGCCAGATATTGATGGGACAATCATGCAAAAGTTGTGATATTATGATTGTGCTAAATGTTAAGAAGGAGCAGCACCCAGTACTGAGAAAACTCATGACACAGATTTGACCTGGAAGGGGGCTAGGGAAGAACTGAGATGTGAAGGAAGTGATGGAATTAATTCTATAGGGTAGAGGTGGCATGTCAGAATATTCTAGATAAAGAAACACCATGTGCCATGTGTATTAGTCTGTTTTGTTTTGTATGCTGTGGTGGCTTAACTGACATCCACACCTCAATGGCTTATACCATAGAGTTTAATTACTTGCCTATTACTCACAGGTAGGCTATAGGTAGATGGTAACTCTGCTTGGGCCATGACTCCATGTCTCATTCAAGGACTCAAACTGAAGGAACAGCCCCAATGTGGGTCATGCTATTCTTGTAGTGGAACAAAAGGTCAGGAGCACTGTTGGAAACCTTTAACATAACTCTGAAGGCTTCTGCTTGGATGTAGACTTGTCATGTTTGGTTTGCATTCCTTTTGATGACAGTGAGCTTTCAACAGTTTCAAAATCCACAAGAAGGGGCCACGGAGGCCTGAGAAGTAGAGATCAAAGCCAAACTCAAAGCCAACGGGACAGGGATGTACAGACCTTGACTCTCAGGACAGAGTACTGTACATGGCAGTGAGCAAGAGCATAATCTTCTGACGGGAGGGGATGGGAATATATAAATGCAAAAATAATATAATCTACTATACTCAGGCTCTGTGGTAGGAAGCAAATGGCAAAAACCCCAGAGATCTGTGTGGCTAAGGCTGAGTAAGCTGATGGGATTGTAATGAGAGGAGACTGGAGTAGCAGGTAGAGCCAAGCCTTGTAAGGGAATCTGACCTTTATACTGTAAACAATGAGAAAACACTGACATTTCCTCACTCAACCTCTTTCCTTAGTTGTTAAAAGAACTTCTCATGTTCTTCTGGTTTCCAAGGCATACATGTTCATTATAGAAAATGTGGAAATGACATAAATAAAAAGAAAAAAAAAACCAACAAATCACCTCTAACCTTACAACTCAGAAAGAACTATCATTGATTGATATTTTGATGAATGATTTTAGATTTTTAGATGCTTCCTAGTATATAGGAAATGCTTTTAAAATGAAAATTGGACCACATTCTTCATTAGTTGCTATAAATAATTTTCAAGTTATTAAATATTCTTCCCATTATCATCATCATATGGAAATGTATTTTAACTAATTGCCACCTATTGGACATAGATATTTTTGTAATTTTTCCATTTTACAGAAATTCAACATTGATTTCATTTTATAGACATGGCATTTTTATCTTAAAATGTATGATAAATTTGAAGGCCATTGATAGCAAATTGCTAGTTGTCCCTTAAGAAAAGTTGTAGCAAATCACATACAGCCCCAGAGTAGGGTTTATCAGCTCTAAAGATAATTATTTTATATTGTTAATTTAGTCAGCAGAAGATATTGTTTTATTTTTATTTTGCATTTATTTCATAAGGAGGGGCACACTATTTTATATAATCCCCAGTGCTTTCATCAGGGAAAGATTTACTTGATTAAAGCTATGGGCCTTTTAGATCTTCTCCTTGGAATGTGCTCAATTCTTCTTCAGAAAATTGTGGCTACTTTATCCCCTTTAACTTATTATAAGCTTTTCTTTTGCTTCCTACTGAACATATTCTCTGATCATCCCTGCCCCTGATTATCTTCTTGCTGTGGGAGTCAGTGGGAGATATGGACAGCTGGTACTATGTATTTGGTGGGATGAGATGGTTTACATGTACTCTGTCTCCTCAGATGGAGATGGTGCCCTCTTGTGATTGAATTTTGTGCCCTCCTGTAGTGTCTCACTCTGTGCTCTGCTTGTGTTATGATCCATATATATTTGTGAGTGAATATTAAGAAAAGGCATAATTGCTCATGGGTGGGTAATTTTTGACTTGTTGAGTCTCTCAGTTGTGGAGACATGCACTAGCTATATTAATAAATGATAGTGGATCAAAGTAATTTCCAATGCCATTCAGAATCTCTTTTTAGACTGTAATGCAACACTAATTTTTTCAAATTTCATAATATAGATTAGCAACATAGGGCATTCTGATTTGACCAAAGCCTAATAACTTTATCTGAAATTTCTTTTCCCCCCAGCTGAAGAACTTCTGTCCATTTGATATGTATTGTGTTATTTTCATTAATTTTTATTAAGTGTTTGAAGGATTTTTTTTCCCCATCTTCCTGTTACAGGTTGCGCTAATGTCTTGTCAAGCTATTCTGGCAATGTACATTGTATCTTTATGCTCCCCTTCTCATGTTACCAGGAGGAAAAAAATGAAAAGACCATTAACAGAGCATTCTACTGTATCATTAGGGAATCTGGGGAAAGGGCAACCCTTGCTGGTATGGTCTTGCTTCCGGTGGATGTAGAGTAAGTGCTTGGAAGTCTCTTAGGCCTTAGGTAAATTGGCTTTATGATGATTTCTCTCTACGTTGGCATCATTCTCATATTGGCTCACTTTATCTATGGCCGGTTGCTCACTTGCACACTTGTCTTGAAGGAGCAGGAACCAGAGCCTCTCAAGCATTTGTTCCACCATGTGACACCTTCTTCATTCATTCTACGCCACTGAACCCAGAAGTAATTTTAGGATTATTCTGTCACATAGCTCCCCATGGTCCCCTTCAGTGACTAGAAATGCCTACATGATATGAGACTGATTTGCATTTCCTACATGCATTAATGTTATCAGGTGGTGCTTGAATCTAGTCTACATTTAAACATACATCATCACTGCTCTTTCCCATTTTACAAATATTATTTATGCCTCAAACAAATAGATGCCCATTTCCTTCCAGGAATAGTGAGATTTTGGTTTATAATTATTGTTTTCCAAATGAAGCCAAGACACACCTGAACAGGTGTTCTCTCCATGAATTATTAATTAAAATAGTTCCCTAAAGGCTATCAAAATACCAGAGGAAGAGAGTGAAGCACAGAGACTTAATTTTGAGTAACTCCTTTATTAAAATGGAAGGAAATACAGTCTGGCTTACTTCATTTGGGAGACTGCATTAAAAATCTATCAGCAAAGAATGATAGATTTTAATAAATCAGTGTTTCCAGAGTGTGGGGTGAAGACCACCTACATTAGGATGATTTGGGGAAATTATAAAACATTCAGGTTCTTGGCTTCACCTTGGACTTACTGAACTCTCTGGAGCTTGGGACCTGCATTTGAACACCCACCACCACAGATAATTTCTATGTACACCAAAGTTTGAGAACCGGTACAGGGCTTAATGATATGCTGGGGCGGGGGAGTCTGAATGTGGTGTTGTCTCCTGAAAACTCCATGTGTCTGAATATAGTTTAATGTCTGCCTCCTCCATTAAATTGTGGGATATGTGAAGACAGGCACAGTGAGCCCCCTCTTATATCCCCAGGACCCAGCACAGTGCCTGACTTAACCTATATCTGCTAGATCAGAAACTCAGGGGGTCAGGCTCATTGACCTTTATTTTAACAAGTCTTGCAGGTGAGCCTATTGCATGCTACAGTTGCAATAGTATAAAAGAATCTTTTCAGAAAAGCTATTTGCTTTTAAAGAGTAGCAACCTACTGCCTTTTTTTTTTTTTTTCTATTCCCTTTCCACTTCAAATTGGAAATTCTTTGGCCTATATGCTATCATCTGTCTTTTAAGATCAGGATATATTAAATCCCAGACATGGTTTTAAGAAAAGGAAATGTTACCCCTATTTTACAACAGAGGAAAGTCAGACTCATAGCATATAAGTGACTTATGAGGTCATATAGCTAATAAGGGACAAAACCAGAGTTTAATTCAAGATCTCTTAGACACTAATGACCATGGTCTTCTTTATTCTTCTACTGGTTCCTCAGGTTCTGGCTTTTGTTTCCCTGGGCTGAATGAGGACTCTCTTGAGAGTTAAGGGGGGAATCACACAGTGTCAATCTCATTTTTTTGGATCACTAGTAGCATCACCTAGAGGACGTCTGTCCTGTGGGACCTTGTGTCTAATTAGTTTCCTGAACATACTATGTAGAAGTGGTTTAGAGGGATTTGCTGGGACTTACAGGCTGGAGAGGCAGCCAGATTATCCCCCTTTGCATCCACCAAATAGTCTTTAAAAACAATGTGCTTTTCCTTATTCTATTCCATTAATCAAGATAAGTCATATTTCATGGACTAGAGGAAACCAGAATAGGCCTAATGGAAGGATATTCACTGGGAGTAAATCAACATTTATGCTGAAGGCAGATCTGCGCTTTTTCAAAAATCAGCATTATATGGGAGGTCATGCTTCTTTGGTTCAGAGCAAAGTAGTGATCATCTTCATTCATTTCACCCTCTATGACTATTTAGAACTCACAGTTGTATGAATCCAAATGAACAACAGTCAGTGCAAACATAGCAAGGTGAGTGCCATGAAAAAAGCAAAGGGAAGATGCTGTAGAAACAGGTAAGAGGGCAAGCCAACCATGTTTGGGGGTTGAGGGAGGCTTCCTATAGGAGTGGTATCTAAGATCCAAAGATTTTTATAGGCACTACCAGCTAGGGAGTGGGCAAGCAGAGAAAAATAGGGAGGAATAAGGAGTTTCTCAGAAGAAGGAACCTACTTGTGAGGACTATATGCCAGAGTCAGGCCATCTAGGTCTTGTAACTGTTCCCCAACCTATTCCTGCTCTTGAGGGAACCCAAACCAAGACAGAGATAGAATACAGACTTTAGTCCAGGCATTCAGAATCTTGGCATTCTCATTATTCTTATTCATCACCATCATCATTATCATCATCATTGTTATGCTAATATGAGAGCCACTGGGATCACAGGCTGCATTAATGTTACTTTGTATTCAGAACAGGGAGAATGGAGAATCCTGTTCCCTTCTTCTTGAAATAGATTTTAAGTTCACTTCTGATGGCTCCACCTAAAGAGAATCCTGATCAAGTATAGTGTGTTCAGAGGTAAGAAATGAAAAACACCTCATTTGAGGAATATCTAAAAGAACTGGAAGGCTTATTCAATTCTTCTTTGCTATTATTAATTATTATTATTATTAAAGGAGGGTTTCCATGACATCTAATTGTAGGTGGTCCATAAAACTGTCAGAGCACCCTTTAAAGTGTAAGTTTCATGGGGCACCCGGGTGGCTTAGTGGGTTAAGCCTCTGCCTTTGGCTCAGGTCATGATCTCAGAGTCCTGGGATCAAGTCCCACATCAAGCTCCTTGCTCAGCAGGGAGTCTGCCTCCCCCCCTACCCTCTGCCTGCTTGTGATTTCTGTCTGTCAAATAAATAAATAAAATCTTAAAAAAAAAGTGTAAGTTTCATTGGGGTAAGGACCAAGTTTGTCTTGCTTACCATGGGTTCCCCAGTGCCCACCACATAATAGGAACTCAATAGATACTTGTCGAATGAATGGCACACAGTTCCATGTTAACTGCAAGGCTTTTCCAGGCTCTGGGGACGCCTGGGTGGCTCAGTTGGTTGGACGACTGCCTTCGGCTCAGGTCATGGTCCCGGGGTCCCGGGATCGAGTCCCACATCGGGCTCCCAGCTCCATGGGGAGTCTGCTTCTCCCTCTGACCTTTTCCTCGCTCATGCTCTCTCTCTCTCAAATAAATAAAATAAAAATAAAAAATCTTTAAAATTCCTTTCATAAAAAAAAAAAAAGGCTTTTCCAGGCTCTGTATCATTTCCACTATTTCCAAAGGTGGTGGTTCTCCCTCTCAACTAGATATTCAAAGCACATTGCATCATTGTGGTTGAATTCCATGGTATATCTGTAGACAAATCCTTTAAGAAACTTCACCTGCAAGTTAGACACAGTGTCTAATGGTTCTGTGATATAGCTTGGGGAGTTTGTCTTTCACAATCGTTTTTATGCATCATGAACCAAAATATATCACTGGAATTAAAAATGAGAAAGTGACACCACATTTTTCAGATCCAAAGGCCTGGAAATTGACCAATCTGCCTAATCTACTGGTAAGTGCCCTGAGCCTGCACAAGAGGAAAGTGGGTATAAGTGAAGATTTTAATCATAGAGCTGATGGGTTCAAAGTACCCCGAGCAGTTTTCTGAACTCCTTGAGCATCAGAGCATTCTCCCAAGGCACTTTGGAGATCATTTGGTCCAACATCTTCATTTTTTATATAGGTCAACTTGAATCCCAAAGAGTAAAGTGTCTATTTCCCATTAAAACATCCTATTAGTGACAGACCAGGTATCTTTAGTCAAAGACCTGTGTTTTTTCATCACGGTCTGCTATTTTTCTGCAATTCTTTCTTCCCCACCTGTGTTAAGCTAAGTATTCACCTTCCTCTAAAAATCAAAGTTGGGCAAAACCATTAAGCTGTCTTTTTTCAATTTTCTCTTCTAGAATCATGTCCTTTGCAGTCACTTCTTTCCATACACAGCTTATAGCAGATTTTCTCCCCCCCCACCCCCCATTATCTCTACTTTGGATTTATTCTTGAGCCAAAATAGCCTGTTTAACTTGTAATGATCATTTATATCTTGGCTTTCTGACAGCCTACAGCAAAATAACAGATGCAGGAAAATCAAGTGGTGGAAGGCGTGCTGAAAATCTGGACTTTCAAAGAATAAGAAAATACTCAGCTTCCATGACTTCTTGTTCATTTTTCTAATATTAATGGATTTAAATACATAAAATACAGTGCTCGTCTCAAGAAGCTGCTCATTTATAAAGTTTCTGGCATCAGCCACCAAGACGAGTTTGTGAAAATGGAATGACTTGTGCTCTTCTTTTTAATCTCAATTTTTCATATTCGTCATATGAATGCTTATTTATAACTAGGTCTAGGTTGCAGGCTGAATGATTTGAAGACTAAAAAGTTTCTCCACTTCATATTATATTTCCATTTGCCTGTTAAACATTCTAGAGTCAGACACATAATCTTTTTCATGAGGACAGGTGTCCCAGGAGCATCCTATAAAATAAATACAGGACTAGCACACCTAAGATGCCAGGAATCATCAGTTGTTGAATGAGCAGTTTAGTTTACCAGGAAACCAGTTTTTACCTTGAAAACTTGAAAATAAAACTCTTTTCATAAATGGAAAGTAAGAGAGGTAAGTTTTGGTACACGGACATTTGGAACATAAATCATGTTTATAGTGAAGGAAGTGGGAAATCTGGGAGGAACACTGGTGGGGAGAGTGAGTGGTAAAAAGATACTAATAAGGTTAATTTAATAAGACCTACATTCTTCCTGATTTTGCATAGGGACAGACTAGATAGAAAAAAAAATAAAACTTCTGAATCTCTGAAATTTCCACTTCAATCATCTATTTTATTTTATAACCAAACACTTTATGAACACTTACTATGTACAGGCTTGGTGGGCAAGGCATGGGAAGAAGAAAGAGAGGCACAGTGTTTGATCTCTACCTTGTTAAATTCATAATATAGAGATGGAGGAAACATAACTAGAGGCGGCAAAATAGGGCAGAATTAATCTGCAGTAGAGGAACATGTTTAAAGTGAGGGCATGAAGAGGAAGGCATGATAAATGTCAACAGTGTAAACTCTGTTTTACAGGCATCTCTGTGTTACCTCTCAGGCTCTATTTTTAAGGTTAGGGAGAAGGATATCCTTCCTTTTGCGACAATGCAGACTGATAAGTTAATCTCCCTCAAATGATCTTCAGGATGGAGGACAAACAGGTATTTCTGTGTCAGTCCTGCTAGTACAGTTTCTCTCTTGAACATGAAAACCTTCTCAACTTACTTCGTTGTACTACTTCATCACTAATTCCCTTCGGTGGATACCACAAAGAAGCATTTGTGATCTCCATCTTTTCCTGTGTCCTCAAGTCATTGGTCTCTCCTTTGAGTTCAACCTGTTGGCAGGAAGGGAAACTATGGCTTTTCTGTATTAGCCCCAAAATGCAAATACTGGGCAAATAAAAATTCTAGCACAACTAAAGTTAAGACGGACTCCAGGATTCAGGTTTTTAACTGTTTCACTATACTCTCTTCCAAAGGAGCCTCAGAAATATCTGGTCCTAGAAGTCTTCAGCTGGATTTTTAATGAATGGCAACGTATTTTGAAGAAAACCTACAAAACAAACCCTTCCATTAATTCTTACCTTAGAACCCACCGCTTTAGTTTTATTTTAGCATTTTGAGTCCTCAGTCAAATCATGCCAAGTGTCGAGTTTGAGCAGGCTTGAGAGGGAGTTTTTATCTTCTAAGATCCAATATTAGGAGAGAACTCATCAGGATCAAAAGTTCTCTGGAAAAGGCTGTTTCTAAGAAAAAGTACTTGGAGGGCACTTATGATGAGTACTTGGTGTTATATGTAAGAGATGAATCACTAAATTCTACATCCACCATATGTGTTAACTTACTAGAATTTAAATAAAAGCTTGAAATAAAAAAATAGAAGTAGTAATTGCTTATGCTGAGTTACAAAAATGTGGGGCAGCGTACAAGCATTGTCTCTGTAGATTAATGCTTAGTGTTTCCTCTTGTTTTCTCTCTCTCATGTTATCTTTTGAGTTCTCATTTCATTTTATTTCATCCAAATATGTCTAAGAAATTGACATTGATTTTCTGAGCATTGGGCCAACAGTTTCTTGAGTGTGGTTTTCTATTCATAGGTAATTCCAGATATGACACTTGGAGATGAACACATTGGCTACTGTTCTATCCATTAGTGTGAAAATATATTTCAGTTCAGGAAGAGAGAACTTTAATTCTGGTGCCTCCGAGGATGGTAGGTGAGAAGGGCTGCCCCAAGAGTTGAGAGTGTTGTTATGCTTTATAGAAGATGTGACATAAAAATAAATCTTGCCGTATTGCCATGGAAGAGTTTGTTTCTCATATTTGCTTTGGAATAGAACTCTGTTTTAGTTTGAACCCATTTCAGCCTTGATGCTTGAAATATTAATATTTTATCCTCAAATCTGCTTACAAATCACAAATCATACTGGTAAATATTCATGGATCATGCTCTTTTGCTTCCTAGGAAAGTATGAAGACTAGGAAAAAACCTTATGGGGTCAGGACTTGGGATGTGGTGGGAGATAAGATTGAATATCAGCAGAGTTAAGCTGGCAATAAATTTGAGTTTCCATTTGTGGAGCTTGGTTACAAAATAACTTCAAAGCACTTTCAGAGATGAATGATGCTGGGAAAAAGTGAAGCCAATCTTTCTGGCTTCAATCCAAGAACATGTAGGCTGAGATACTAGAGAATCAATAGCAGTGGTGTATCATATAACACCTTGCCTTGCACTTTGTAGAATGCTTTAGAATTTTCCAGTCACTTGCCCCCCTTTTTTGTTACCAGATCCTGTGAGATGTATTATGAACCCCATTTCCAAGAGAAAGAAACTGATGTTATTTGATTTTAAAAGACTTCCTCATGTTTATAATACTAATAACTCAAAACGATGAGACCTGGATCTCAGATCCATTGACAACATACTGGTCCAGGATTCATTTAGGTATCAAATAAGATACCTCTTCCTCTGACAGGCCCTTCTGTCCATCTAAATCTGGGTTAGGTAAACATCTCTGGGCTCCAAAAAGTATCTTGTTCAGCCTAGCTCCCATTGCATTGGCTTATCATGAACTATTTCCTTGACTTTATTTTCCACTGGACTATGAACTCCATGAGCGAAATGGCTTATTTACCATCGTAACATCAACATTTGGAGCCTGACACACAGTAAATGTTCTTTAAGTGAACAGAATGCCAACTCTTATTTTGCTGAAGCAAGGAGGACAGTAAGGCCTGACTTTAGATTGACATATTCCAAATCTGGATAGAATGAGTGTCCTCCAATAAGATCAAGTTACTGGTGCTATCCTCTTAGAGATCTCATTGTAGATGCTCAAGGGAGGAGACTCAAAAATTCTTTTTAACACAGAGCATGGTTCTGCTTTGGGAATTGAACCTGTTTCATTCTCGTCTGAAGGGCATTTATGTCCAGTTAGGAACTGGTAAAGGAATAAGAGATCACCAAAGTTCTCTGAGCACAGAACCTTTCCTGTTTTCATTTACCAATGTTCAAAACTCTGCAGAAGAGGGAGGTGTATATTTAACTCCCTAGAAAAGCTATATCTGGTCCCCAAACCAGCCATTCTCTGCCAGGCAGATAATTGTGATGATGAGGTTGGCAGAGGTGTCAGATGATGTCTTATCATCCCAGATGGAAAAGGAGTGAACTCTGAGTGAAGATAAACAATGAAAATATCCATTTAAAACCCATAATCTGTGTGATTCAAAATTGGAAATGGGACTTAGGGCCCCACTCCCCTTTGGAAGTTTGTAAATTCTACTCCATTTCTGTGAGATTCTCCAATGTGACCAGCACAGCCAGAGTTGTCTAGAGTCCTAGGTGCAATGCATAGTCCATCTGTTTGGTGTGAGGCTGGAGAATGAGTTTTGTGCATGGGACAGGTTCCAGTTGAATTTGAATTTTCTACAGATATTGAGGATGTGATTGTAAGTTCTAAATTCAATGAACCCTAAGAATTAGAGAGTCTCACAATGGGCCATCCCCACCCCAAGTTTTTCAGTTCATACACAACAGTGGTTGAGAAAGATATACTCTGCGATAAGGCTGGTAAATCTAGTTTAGCATAATTCCTGGTTTATAGTAGGTATTTTAATAACTATTTCTTTAATAATAGTAATAGCATATCTTTAGTACTTCTATACATCAGATGAAAGGCCAAGTAGTTTCCTTCCTTCCTTCCTTCCTTCCTTCCTTCCTTCCTTCCTTCCTTCCTTCCATTTTTTATTCCTTCCCTCCCTTTCTTCTGCCCTTCCTTCCTTCCATCCATCCTCCCTCCCTTCATCTCCTTCACTCTCCCCCCTCCTTCCCTTCCTTCTTTCCCACAAATATTCACTGAGTTCCCTATACTGTCAGGTACTTTTCTAAGAACTCTGGCTATAGTAGTGAACAAGTACATTATGCACCTTAAATTATAGTTAGAGAGATAGTAATAATCAGGTAAACAAACAGCTTCAGATAATGACCCAGGAAGGAAGGAGTACTTATCTTTGAGTGTACAGGGAAAACTTCTGTGTGGGAGAAACATATTAACTGACATTTTTTTAATGGGGAAAGTTTTCCAAGTAGACGAGTATTCCAAGATAAATGTCCCATATGAACCAGAATTTTTTGTAAAGTAAAAAGAATTCAGCATCTGTGGAATAAGATGCATAATGGGAGGGAGTATTTCATGCATGAGGTTGAAGAGGAAAGCAGATGGCAGATCATACGGAGATGTTGTAGGCTATGGTGAATAGGGTTTCTGTGCATTATATTCTTTAATCATAATAACCCTGGGATGAAGGTGCTACTTGTAGCTCTATTTGCAGAAAAGAAAAGTGAGATTTACAGAGGTGAGATGGCATCAGGGACACATCACTGGTAAGTCACAGAATTCAGATTTTGAATACAGGCTGCCTGACTCCAGAACTCATTCCACTTTCTCAATGTAAATCCAGACATTATTAATAGCACCTTAGAATCGCATCCTTTTCACACATCCAACAATTTGTCTTTCCATGTTCCCTTTCCCAACATGGAACACCAGGTACTAGTATAGATATGGGAATTAGAGTCAAACAACTTTAGCTTAAAATCTCAGCTCTGCCTTGACTGGCAGTGTGACTTGGTAAGTTATCATTCCTTGGGGCTTCAGTTTTCTCATCTGTAACATGGCACTCATATTATTACTTTCTTCCCACATCCTAGGGTGTTGTGAGAATAAAGTGATAATTTTTTCACGGTAAATGTAATTTGCTCATGAATTCTTTACAGACTAAACCAAACCAAACCAAACCAAACCACTACTACACAGCCCCATTTGCCACAAACAATCTCTCTTTCCTCTTTCCTCCCACATAATGTTCAGTGTCACTATTACTGTCACCCAAACCTTCTGAGTCAGACTCTGGAGACGGAGTCAGGAAGGTACATTTTAACACACTCCCCTGATCTGCACACACCAGAGTTTAAGACCACTGAAATGGACCATGAACCAAGATTCAAGGGGATCTTTATAGATGTCTCTGTCAACCTTAGAAACTGAAATTATATTTGCAAATATACACAGTGTTGGGGTTAAGTGGTATTTTGGATCTTTACAATGCTATTTCAATGGTGTTGCAGCCAGAGTTTGGAGAGCACATTAATCCTTCCCTGCTACTGCCCATCTTCCATATTCTTGTGCCCTCACGACATTCCTGTCTAAATTTTATGCAAAGAATAATAGCCAAATTGTACTTAACATAACGCTCAGTACCCAATTATGCTAAAATCTAGTCTGATTCGCCTGTTTACATTCAACTCCTAAAATTTAATTCAAATGTTGACATCTCAGTTTGAATCTTCAACAGACATTTCAAAATGTAATATATACAAAACCAAACTCATTGTTGTTCCTCTAAATCTGCTCCTTCAATAACATTTCTCATTTGGGAAAAAAAGCTTATCTATCCTTCCAACAGCTCAAACTTGGAGGGATCAGTTGCTCCTCTATTTTCCTCATGGCTGATAGCAACAAATAATGTTGATTTTATCTTCCAAATGTATCCAGCATGTGAATTCCCAACAACACTGCTGCTACCACTCTGAACTGAAACATCATCATCTTTTGCGTGAGATTTTGCAAGCGCCACCTACCTGGTTCTCCTGTTCCTGCCCTTATAATTCCAAAACTGTTCTCAACAGAGCAGCCAGAGAAACCTGAATCAAGTTAAGTTACAGTCTTGCCTCACTATCTAGAAGTAGAGTTCCTATAAAACCTTTTCTAAGGCAAGAGAGCATAAAGCAAAGACTATATCCCACTTTCTAAATGTTCACACTAGGGGACTTTGCTTTTAAGAAAGGCCTGCATTCATTCATTATCGGCTTTTCTAATGAAAGCAAAAATTCTCTTTGGATTTCTTTGTAACTAAAATCAGGTACTAAGGTAGATCATTCCTAAAAGATACTTGGCGTAACTCAAACGTAACTCAAACTTTTGGAAAGCAGGGATACCTGCATCTGTGGTATGTCCTAACCCTCAAAACCCATGAATGTTACTATATATGTTGCAGATATGAGTACAATAATGATTTTGAGCTGAGAAGATACTGTTGGATTTTGGTGGTGTGCTGATGTAACTATAACCATTTTTATAAGAGGGAGCTGGAATAATCAGGGTCAGGGGAAAAGGTGGTATAACAATGCAAACAGAAACTGGAGCCACGTGCATTGAAAATGAAGGCAGGGGCCATAAGCAAAGGCACACAGGGACCACTAACAGAAAAAAAAAAATAGGTAACAGATTTTCTTCTCACAACCTCCAGAAGGAACCATCCCTGCCAATAGTGTGACCTCAGTCTAGTAAAACTGATTTTGGAATTCTGACTTCCAGAACTATAAAAGAATAAATTTGTTGTTTAAAGCTGTTAAATTTGTAGTAATTTGTAATAGCAGTAATAGGAATCTAACACAGCTCTTCATCATTCCCCCTAATCTTGAGTAAAATCCAAAGTCATCATAATGACTGTAAGTACCTAAGCAATCTGCTCCCCACCATCCACATCATAATACAGACCTCTTCTCCTATCACTCTGCCCTTAGGTCACTCTGTTCTAGCCACGTGGCTAGAATTATTAATCCTTATTAATAATTATTATTAATCCTCAGACACCCAGTCATTTTTTTTGCTTTTTGCCCTTGCTCCTTTCCATTTCTGTAGTGCTTTTCTCCCAAAATAGTCACAGGATTGGATTTTTGCTTCCTTGAGTGTTGTTCAATTGTCATCTTCTCATTGAGGACTTTCCTGACCTCTCTACTTGAAATCAGAACAGCTCTTTTCACCCCATATTCCCTGTCCCACTTGTGTGCTTTAAGTTTTTCCGAAGCACTTAGCATCTGAATAACTCTACATTTTACTTAGTAAAAGAATCTAAGATCTATTTTCTGTGCTTTGTACATGGCTAATGCCTACCACTCTCCATGATGCTTGCACATAGTAGGTACTCAAAATATTTTTGTTAATTGGAAGGAGCTGAAGTGAATAAAGTTCTAACCCAGCACAATGTCCAGCATGATTTGGCATGCAGCCAGAGAGTAATGGTTAGGTTCCAAGGAGAAACCTGACTCAGCTAAATTTAAGTTTTATGAAGTTCAAGAAAAGGGGAGGCAGCTGACATGTCCTGGCAAACAAAGTTCTCATCTGACTTACTAACCAAGCTGTGTGTAGTGGAAGGCATAGAAAGAGGAGCATAACATGGGTTAAGGTCTCTAATCCATTAATATTCATGGCACAATTATTTCTTTATTTCTGGTCAATTATGTTAGCAATTCCCTCTTCTCTGGAAAAGAGACCTGGAAAGGGAGGGCATAGAGGTGGGAATTAAATTTTCTTTTCCCTGTATTGGGTTATTTTTAAGCCCATCAGAAATTCTCAAGGAAATGATTTAATGAGAAACCCACAAATTTCCAGATTTTCAATGACAAAGATGATCCGTGAGCAAAGTTTGGCTTCCTTTTCAGCATAAGGATGTATTCTATGCAAATTAAAAGCTCCTCAGTGGTCACCCATTAGTAATGGTGTAATATACTACATTACACACACACACATCACACTGTAAGGGAAATTGATGCCTTTGGGACATAAACCATGGATAGGATCCAAAGCTGGTTAGAGCAGCTGCAGGGATGGCAGATAGTCGGGCTTATCTGTCAGTTCTCAAATAGTTGCCTGAAGCTCTCAGGCCTCATCTAGAAGCAGTAGGAGAAAATGTATGCTGAATTAGTGATGCTGGCTGTGAGCATAGGAAAGCCACACATGTCACAAACTTGTTTGCTTTGAGTTAGAGAAAACATTTGGGAGATTAGGATTCGAAAAGCAAACTAATAGGAACCACTGTGTATTTTACATCCCACTCTCTTCCATGGATTGCTATTCCTGCTTAATATCTTGTTAGGACAGAGAAAGCAAGTCAGAATGAAGTTAACAGATCTGGTTGAACCTTCACAGTAAATGAATGAAAGAGCGAAGTCCCAAGGTTTACAGCAACTCTGGTTATCATTAGTGACTGCATGTGACATATTGAAGGATGGGCACTTACGAGCAGTACTTTGTGTGGAGCTTCCATGAATGAACAAAAACCTATTTTCCTCATGCTGATCTATCATTTCTCACCACTTGTGCTATTTATCAGAAAATTGGCTCACCAATCACCAAATATGTGATGGTTATTGATAAGACAAGAAGACAAAACTGGAAGGAAAAAGGAAATCAGGCAGCCAGAAAAGCACCCTGCCACTAATCTTCTTCATTATTGTGGTGGATTACCCAATCCTTTCTGTTCTTGAAGTTGGCTTTGAGTCAGCCTCCTTTGGAGACCTGCTGAGTGTGTTATAAATATGGGTTTGACATGTAACAGATGACGATTTTTCAAAACACATGTTCAGTGAGGAGGGAGGTCATAGCTTAAATGAGATCAACACAGGTTCTTGGCCTGGCTTAGATGGGAGGACCTAGTATGTAAAATTCTCTGGAGGGTCGTGCAAATACACCTGGGAACAACCTTATATCTTCTTATTGGCCTCCAGATCTTGAGTCCTTTGTCATGGGGGCCTTTCCTCAGGTTCTCCTGTGATCTATCAGGGTTTTGGGCTCTTCTGGCAATTCTCAAGTATGTTTCTATCATCCTCCCTCATCATTTCTCCACCCTGAGATTATCTTGTGGATAATCCTGGCAGCTGGTCTCATGCAATGCTGCTCTGGGTAGTCGCAGAGCTTCTGGTGGTAGAATCCTTCCCTGCAGCTTTTATTCCTGATGGCAGAGAGAGTGTATGCCAGGTGACCAGGCAGAACAGATGGCCTCACTTTTTGTCTGGTTCCTATTTAAAATCAGGTTCTTCTTTTCTTATGTCATGTATTTCAAAAGCTACTCCCTCTAAGCAATATTTACTTATATTAATATTCCTAGACTCAGATTTGGCCTGGAAGAAAATTTAGATGCTATAAGAATTTTTAAATATATTGATTTTATAAATTAAAAATGAATGTGGTGAAGTAAATTCTAAAAACACACAGAAAGGCATGAAATAGAAGATAAAAGTCTCTTCTCTCTTCTTCTCTTATAGGACACTAATAAATTTTCTTACGTATCTCTCCAGAAATGCATTTCTAATTATATCTGTATCTTTCTATCTTTCTTCTAATTCTAAGAATTAGGATAACTCTATGCATACTTGTCTACAATCAGCCTTTTATTTTTAATAATAATTTTTTACTGTGGGAAAACTTTTTATATTGACGAAATCACAAAAGCTGATTTTTGCTTTTATTTCCCTTGCCTTAGGAAACATTTAGAAAGAAGTTACTATGGCCAATGTCAAAGAGGTTGCTGCCTGTGTTCTTCTCTAGGATTCTGATGGTTTTAAGTCTCATATTTAGCTCTTTAATACATTTTGAATTTATGTTTGTGATTAGTGTAATTAAGTGGCCCAGTTTCATTCTTTTGCATGTTGCTGTCCAGTTTCCCCAACACCATTTGTTGAAGAGACTTTTCCCATTGGATATTCTTTCCTGCTTTTGAAGATTAATTGACCAGATACTGTGGGCTTATTTCTGGGTTTTCTATTCTGTCCTATTGATCTATGCATCTATTTTTATGTTAGTATCATACTGTTGTGATCACTATAGCTTTGTAATATAACTTGAAGTCTGAACTTTTGATGTCTCCATCTGCTTTTCTTTTTCAAGGTTGTTTTGGCTATTTGGAGTCTTTTGTGGTTTCATACAAATTTTAGCACTGGGTGTTATATGCAACTAATAAATCATTTGAACACTGCATCAAAAATTAATGAGGTATTATATATTGGCTAATTAAACATAATAAAAAATTTAGGATTGTTTGTTCTTGCTCTGTGAAAAATGCTGGTGGTATTTTGACAGGGATTGCATTAAATGTGTCGATTTCTTTGGTGGTAGAGACATTTTAACAATATTTGTTCTTCCAGTCATGAACATGGAATGTTTTTCCGTTTCTCTGTGTTATCATCAATTTCTTTCATCAGTGTTTTATGGTTATCAGAGTACAGGTCTTTCACCTCTTTGGTTAGGTTTTTCCTAGGTAGCTTATTATTATTTTTGGTGTAATGGTAAGTGGGATTGATTCCTCAATTTCTCTTTCTGCTGGTTCATTATTGGTGTACCTTCTGTGCAAACAATAAACAAAACTAGAAGGCAAACTATGGAATTGAAGAAAATATTTGCAAATGGCATATCTGATAAAGAGTTAGTCAAAATATATAAAGAACTTAGAAAACTGAAAAACCCATAAAACGAATAACCCAATTAAAAAGAGGCAGAAGACAGATACCGACATTTCTCCAAAGAAGACATACGGATGGCCAAGAGACACAAGCAAAGATGCCCAACATCACTCGTCATCTGGGAAATACAAATCAAAACTATAATCAGATATCATCTTATACATGTCAGAATGACTAAAAGCAACAACACAAGAAACAACAGGTATTGGCAAAGATGTAGAGAAAGGGGAACCCTCTTGCACTGTTGGTGGGAATGCAGATTGGTGCAGTCACTCTGGAAAACAGTACGGTAGTTCATCAAAAAGTTAAAATAGATCATAACCCTATGATCCAGTGACCACACTACTAGATATTTACCCAAGGAATACAAAAATACTAACTCAAAGGGAAACATGAATTACTTATGTTTATAGCAGCATTATCTACAATAGCGAAATTATGGGAACAGCACAAGTTTCCAGCAATTGATGAATGGATAAAAAATTAAATACTACTCAGACATAAAAAGGAATGAAAACTTGTCATTTACAATTACGTAAATGGAACTAGAGAATATTATGCAAAGAGAAATAAGTTAGAGAAAGACAAGTACCATATGATTTCACTCATGTAGAATTTGAGAAACAAAACAAATGAGCAAAAGGAAAATAAAAAGAGAGAGAGGCAAATCAAGAAACAGACTTTTAACTATAGAGAACAAATTGATAGATATCGGAAGGAAAGTAGGTGGGAGGATGGGTTAAATAGGTGATGGGGATTAAGGAGTACACTTGCTGTGATGAGCACTGGGGATTGTATGTAAGTGCAGAATCACTATATTTTCCACCTGAAACTAATATTACATTGTGTGTTAACTAACTAGAATTTAAATAAAAACTTAAGAAAGAAAACCAACACAGGGAATCCACAACATGTACACTTATATACCATTTTGAGTGCATTAATATAATACTTTTATATCATTAAATACTCTTAAAAATTGAAATTAAAAAATAATTTATATTGGAGATGATGGCATATAAGCAATATAATCTTATTCTCTTTTCATTAACGACATGGTAGTCCATCACATAGACATACCAAAATTTAACTCGTTAGGCTCTTAGAGGTGGACATCTGTGTTATTTGTAGTAACTATCATTAGGGTTTTGCTATTATAAACGTTTGCTACTACAAACATATGGGAATGGAGGTGTAAGGACCCTTGTCCTTGGCCCAATTTTGCACATATCTAATTGTCTTTAAAAGACTTTGCTGTCCTAAAATTCTTTAGCATCTTACCCTGTTTTATTTCCTTCACAGCATACAGTGTTTTCTTTCTTTCTTGAACATTTTTTAAAATTTAAATTCAATTAGCCAACACATAGTACATCACTAATTTCAGATGTAGTGTTCAACAATTCATCAGTTGTGTATAACCCCCAGTGCTCATCACATCATGTGCCCTCCTTAATGCCTATCACCTGGTTACTCCATCCTCCCCCACCATCCCTTCCCTTTAGCAACCCTCCATTAGGAGGGTTAGGAGTTAGGAGTCTTTCATGGCATTCAGTGTTTTCTAAGCTAACCCATTTGTTTCTATTTAGTTTCTCTCTCCCAAAATTAGAATATTGAGGTACCATAAGAAGAGGTGGTATTATCTTATTCATTTCTGTATTACTACTACCCAAAACAGTGCATGTGACACAGTGGGTGCTCAATAAATGTCTGTTCCATTAAAAACAAAATTAACCACAACATCTCTCATAGAATGAATTTGTGTATAACCAAAAATTTACAAAGCAAACTGGCTTAAACAAAAAGGAAATGGATTATCTCACAAAACTGGAAGCCTAGAAATATGATGTTCTAAGCATTTATTTATTTTTTCCCTAGGCATTTTTGATTAGTGCCTTAATATAGTCACTGAGGACTTCCCATCTTTTTATTCGGTCATTTTCAGCATGATCTTTATTTTCTGCATAGTTATGTGATCAAAGATGGCTGTAGGATTTGTGGGCCCCATCTCCAGATGTGATAATGCCTGGAGGAAGAAAGTAGACTATCCCTCTCTGTATTTCTTTCCTAGAAATAATAAATTCTTTAGAAGTCCCCAGCAGAATGTCTTATAACATTTTATTAGCCAGACTAGTCACATGCACGTTTCAGAGTCAGCCAAAGCAAGGGAAGTGGAATTACCTAGCCTGGCTTACACTAATTGCCTGGAGTAGAACTGAGATTGTGGCTTCATCCATAGATGTCCACAATACTTGGGCTCTTGAGTCAAGTAAACGGTCCTGGTAGTCTGGGGCTCTAAGCCTGGGCATAGGTAAAGTGCGAGAAGTTAGTTATACAATGTAAATGGGACCAAAATAAGAGGTAGAAAGTTGGAACTACTGGGGATTTAAGGAGCTCAATTGCTCTGTAATCATGTAAGACATTTTCTATGATGGAGACAGAGATACATATTTCCAGACTACATTTTTCGGGGGCATAACTTTAATTTCTATGTCTGGGCTTAGACATAGTGGCTTGTTCTAAGGTGACGTGTGCATTTTTATTTGAACAGTAGCCCACACACATCAGAGGCTAAAACAGAGGACTTCAGGAAGGTTGTGTGGGTTTCCACTGTAGGCCAAAGCAGCTCACCTAAAAAACCAAGATTGCATTGATTCAAAACATATCACAGACCCAAACCATGCTTATCATTTCCACCCCTACAAGTTTAGCTGAAGCTCCTTTCATCTCTTGCCTGGACCATTCCTGCCTGGTGGTGTCTTTGTGCCCTTCTCTCTTGCCTTCCATCAGTTTGTTTTCACATAGCAGCCAAGCAAGTCTTTTTTGTTTTGTTTTATTTTGTTAGGAGAAATAAATTTATTTTGTTGAACAAATCAAGGTCTTAGAAATGCCTTGCAAATAGTGATTTGTATTTAATGTCTACCTGTTGGTACCAGTCCATTAGTGAACACTAAATATGCTTCGTTTCCACCTAATTTTTTTTTAATTTTTATTTCTTTTCAGCATAACAGTATTCATTGTTTTTGCACCACATCCAGTGCTCCATGCAATCCGTGCCCTCTCTAATACCCACCACCTGGTTCCCCCAACCTCCCACCCCCTGCCCCTTCAAAACCCTCAGATTGTTTTTGAGAGTCCCTAGTCTCTCATGGTTCACCTCCCCTTTCAATTTCCCAAGCAAGCTTTTAAAAACAAAATCAGTCATCATTCCCTGACTCAAATTCTCATGTATCTTTTCACCCCCCTAGAAGTAAAATACAGTTGCCTTGAATTCTCCACCATGAGATGATACTCATAATCCTCTCACCACTATACTGCAACCCCATGGATGCTGATCTTTCCCCTTGAACATGCCAAGCCATTTTACCGTCTGAAAGTCTTGTACTGGACTTGCAGTGTCCCATAATTCAGGTCTCCCGTCCAATATCACATCTTCCATAGGCCATCCCTGCACACTCTAGTTAAAGGAACTCTACCCCAAGTCCTAGTAACTCTATCACATGTTTTAATTCATTTGGTGTTTTATTCCTATATAATATCTTACATATTTATTTGCTTACTAATTCAATTTCTCCCACAAGAAGGTATATTCCTGGAGGATAGTGTTTTGTTTGACACTTTATCCTCAGCGCCAAAAACAATGGCTGGATTAATTCATTTTTGAGGTATTTGTTAACAAAAATGTCAACACCTGTTCTTTTAACCCCATCTACGTAGTACTTTCACATCACTATCGCATATGAAGGCCCAGGGAAGGAACAACTTCATAGCAAGCATGTTTGATTCAGAGAACAGAAAAGAGTGTGGGTACAGGCTTAAGGACTTTTTGTCAAATATTTAAAGCACTGTAATACTGGTATGTGGAAGTGTGGCTCTAAGGTCGTCGCCTCAACAGGACCAGTATGTAGGAATTAGCAGACATTGACTTAGACACATACAGTCCACAGAAGTTAATCCCTAAACTGCCAGATCAATTTCTTTCTCTTGTGGAAGGAATAATTCTTTCTTGCTGAGAGAGATGCTAAGTCAATCTAGTCATAAAGGGCCGGAATAGAGAGGGCAGTGGAAGGGAGAAGGGAAGGAGTCTTCGTGGGAGCCGAGGAGGAATTTTTGAAGGGGAGGATGGTGATTGAATAGCAGCATACTGATAGAAAAGGGTGGGAGAAGAAAGGATTTTGTGATGTATTTGGGTCCCCTTTAGGGCAGATGAGTGAAGAATAGGATTCCTTTCTCTTTATTTTTAGATAGTGACTATACTTCTTGAATATAAACTCCCTCTGAGACTGAACCAACTGGGTCCCTGGATTATAGTGGTTCCATTATAAAATACACTTTAAAACAATTGGCTGAAAGTACAAAAGGCTGCCTGAAAAATAAGTTAGTTTTGCCATGTGGAATTTATGCAGAATCTCAAAGACAATTTGCAGGAGGTGAAAATCTAGATTATCTTCTGAAGCTTGCTTCAATTCAGCAGACTATGGCTCTAGTCTACTGACAGGTAGGAAGAGCTTCTGGGGTAGGTAGAGCAGAGGGACCATTGCATTTTCTTTTCCTACTGAGCAGAGAGCCCAATGCAGGGCTCCATCCCAGGACCCTGGGATCATGACCCAAGCCGAAGACAGAGGTTTTAACCCACTGAGCCACCCAGGCGCCCCACCATTGCATTTTCTTAAAGTTGGCTCCTGGATGAAAGTTTGCTAGTGCGGCACTGAAAATGGGTATAATAATGGGACACTGATTGTTTCTGTTTTCCCATCTAGAATTTCATGCCAAAATCACTTGCAGGGATAGAAAGTAGAGGTATTAGGGGACAGGACAGGACAGGAGGAACTGGGTTCAGTTTTGGTCAGGGTTGGGTGTGTGGCCTCGGGTCAGTCACCAAACTCTCTGTGCATTCTCTCCTGTCACCTACACACAGCAGAATGGTATTCTGTGTAGAGAAAAGGTGTTCTGGTTTGGGAGCTGCCCTGATCTCAGCAAAACTGGGCCCAGGTGGGCTAGTAAGCAGATGGTGGGCCAGGCACAGTGAACTGGGAAGAAGGGCACTGGATGGTGGCTGTGCATATGTGTGAACTTGGGAGTCCCCTTCCCTCTCTGGCCCTCACTCTGCTTATTGGGACTAAAGGGGGCTCACCAAGACACTCTGACTCTTAATTCTGACAGTCTATTTAGCAAAGTTATAGGTCAGTATATTTTGCTGTTGCATAATCCTCAGAAAGCTAAAATTTAGAATAAAATTGGGACATAAAAATAAGGTAGAGGATGGCATCGATAAAGAAATGAAAATAATTGGTCCAGAAAGGCACCCATTAGAGAATGGAAAATCATAAACTTGGTTAGACAGAGTAACTTTATAAGCAGCCATTGAAAAAAAAGTAAATTCTCAGCAGACTCTTCCACTACAAGTATTTCTGCAAGGTAGAGAACTGTAGATGAGAAATCTCTTTTTCCCTTCTTCCTTACTCTTCGTGACTGGTCTGAAAATTAGATTTTCCTTAACACACACACACACACACACACACACACACACACACACACACACAGAGTTCTCCATTATCGCTCCAGATGTCTTTCCTACTTTATCTCTCTACCATCCCTCCTGATCTTTTGTGAAGGTGGACACTTCAGACTCTTCCTCACAAAGACTGTATTTTGCTGTCTGTATTAGCTTGCTCAGGCTGCTATAACAAAATGCCACAGACTGGGTGGCTTTAACAACTAAAATTTTTTCTCTCACAGCTCTGAAGTTATAAGCCCGGGATCAGGGGTGCTGGCAAATTTGGCTTTGCCTGAGGCCTCTTTCCTTGTCTTGCAGACGGCTGCCTTCTCTCTGTGGTCTGGTTCTCTTCCTCTTCCTACCAGGACACTATGCATATTGGATTAGTGTCCCACCTTAATGACCTCATTTTAACTTAATCCTCTCTTTAAAGTTCCTATCTCCTGATCCAGTCCTATTCAGGGCTACTGGGGGTCAGGACTTCAACATGGGAATTTTGGGGACACAATTCAGCTCATAACACTCTCTTGCACACTTTGTGCAAATGTTTGCCTCTTGGAATGTCTTGTCCTCTTTTCTATATTTCAAAATTCTACACATTCTTTAATTCTATCTTAAAAATACCCCTTTTCATTCCCTTTATTTATCGCCCATCCCTCTGTAACTGGCTTTTCTTTTAACCGAGGAAGTAACACTTGTACATGGTATAATAATAAAAAGCACAAACGTGCTGTCACGTAAATGATAGTACTCTTTAATACCCACAACCCCACCCAGAGTGCTCCTGTGCCACCAAACGATTAATACTAGCTTTTGAAGATTCTTGTCTGACCCAAAATACCATCAAGCCACACTGTCTAGGGAGAAGGGGTGATTCTAAGTGAGGGATGGATGATGACATCCTAGTCTATTGCATATGCTCTCACACAAGGACTCTTCCCATTCCTGATGATTAGGAGTGCTCCCTGCCTTGGCAGTGGGGCACAGGGAAGGCTTAGGGTTTATGATCACACAGACTTGGATTTCAATCACAGCACTAGAATGTACTAATTGTGTACTTTGGACAAATTATTTCACCACGTTGGGTCTCTCTTTACTTGTCCATTACACAGGAACAACAACTACACCTTTTCCAGAGAGCTGTAAGATGAAAGAGGTTGCTTGTGAAGTGCCATGTGAATGGCACCCAATAGTGAGTGCTAAGGATGTGTTTTTCCTCTTTGTTACTGTCTGGGTCCCTTCAGGACTCTGCAACTACTTCCTCACTCAAGGAGGCTACTTGGCCCTCAGCCTGTCCTGTGGCTCCTCTGACATCAGGACCCATGTGGGTGCAGTTTTATACCTTTGAAGATCCGCTAATTCTAACTCAACACCTTTTTAGGTGATTAATAAACATTAAATGAAATTTAAAACTGGATTTCTCGGGCACACAAAAAGCAAAGCATCATGTTGCGTGGTAGAAAGACGTGGGTGAGTAACCCAGTTCTGTCACCTAATTGAAGTGTGGCCTCAGGCAAGTCATTTAAGCCTCTCTCATCCCCAGGTTCCTTATCTCAACCCCACATTCCTAGAATGTGGGTGGC
Source organism: Lutra lutra (assembly GCF_902655055.1). Classification (NCBI taxonomy): domain Eukaryota; kingdom Metazoa; phylum Chordata; class Mammalia; order Carnivora; family Mustelidae; genus Lutra; species Lutra lutra. The sequence goes on from NC_062282.1 coordinate 52,133,182, forward strand.
CATTTCTACCTCACAGGGCTGCTGAGAGGAGAACTGAGGGAAGCATCTGATTTGCTGCAGGAAACAGAGGTACATAGAACTATGATGATCTTTCTAAGTTTGTTTTCCCTTCACCTGAAATTCTCCTTCTGGGTACACAGTTTCCCTGTTCTTCATATTAGTATCTCTTTCCTCATATTGATAGCCCACAATAATCAAGGGCTGGGAAGAAGATAAGAAACTGAGGTCTGTGCAAATGTTCTAAGTTCTTTTCCCAAATTCTGACAGTTTCAAATTGCATTGCTACAATTTTCTGCTTTTGTGTGTGTGTGTGTGTGTGTGTGTGTGTGTGTGTGTGGTTCCACATTTTAAAAGGTAAATGTCAATGGAAATAATAATATACATAAACACCACTGTAATAGTGAAAATTTGTTGAGATAAATGAAGTCTTACATTTTAGCTAAAAAAAAAAAACAACCAGTTTTCCATCCTACTGTCAAACTGACTTGAGTGAATCATCTCTATGATAATCATTGGAGAAAGCCTCACATGATAATTTACTTAATGATAGAATCCACATTGTTCTGCACATGCCCATCTTCCTAAAATACAGTCAGCAAGTGAGAGCAGGACATCTGTCACTTAGTGATCCATTTGGTGCTACACAGTGTAGTATCTTCTGTGCAAATTCTAACTATCCAGTTCTCTGGTAACTCATTTAATATTAAAGAACCTTCCATCTGACCATCCCTAGGGGTAAAGCACATTCTCTGACTTGATCCCATGTCCCCATCTCCAAGATCATAGCCTGAGTAGATCTTACTTAAAAATGGAGAGAGCAGCCTTGAAGTAGAAGTCAGGGAAGGCCATCAGACAGGCTTGTGGTAGGAATGTGGAGTGGGCAGAGATTTGCCAAATTTGCTTAGGTCGGAAGTTCTCAAGCATTTTAGTCTCAGGACTCCTTCGCATTTATAGAAATTACTGAGGACCCTAAAAAGGTTTTGCTTGTATGGATTATATCTATCAACAGTTATCCCAATTAGAAATTAGAAGAAGTTACATTTTGTAAATTTAAAAATAGCAATGATAACCTATTAACATCAGAGAGAGTATCAGTATGTGTCATATGTAGCCTCTGGAAAACTCTACTCACAAAAAAGAGTGAAGGTGAAAAAGGCAATGGTGTCTTAGTACTACAGTAAAAATAATTCTGTTCCCATGGACCTCCAGAAAGGGTCTTGGGAACCTTTCGGAGCTATTGGTTTAGGCAAGGACATTGGAAATTAGAACCTGAATATGTGTGTATGTGTGTGTGTGTGTGTGTGTGCGTGTGCGCACATGTGCATGTGTTTGTAATATGTAATGTATGTAATATGTAATGTATTCATGTATGAATATGTAGTATTCATACATGAATATATGAATACAAGAATATATATGAATATGTATGAATATACATACTCTCTCTTTTTTGGTAATAAAAACACATTGTTTACTGTGAATTACCTATTATGTTAGTTCACAGTTATTTCATTCCCATAGTATTCACAAGAGAAGATATTATTATTATACCCATTTTATAGATTAAGAAATAAGGCACAGGAAGGTTGAAATGCGAAGTGAGACAAATTTCTAAGATAAATATCAGAAAAGGACAAATGAGATTTCTAATGCAAATCATTGTGAGGGTATTCCAAAGCATGCAGATAGAAAACAAAGAGACTTGAGGAACACTCTTCTGGAAACAAACTCCAGGCTATGGGTTATTTGGCCTTGGAGGATGACAAGAGTCACTTTCCAGTTAGGTTCTAGAGAGACAGAGAAGGCTGTACCAGAGGCTGTTATGTGCTGTCCTCATCTCTCTTAGAGCTGAGGGACTCAGAAACTCACTGCTGACTACTCTCAGTAAGTTCCTCTCTTAGAATTATTCTCAGTGAAAGCATCTAATTCAAGTTCATATCTCTTCCCCTCGGGCAACCCCAAACTAGAATTGGTGAGCAGGTATAGACTAGCCCTTGCCTCAGGGCAGGACAACTCTGCAAAGCCATCCAATTCCAGACCTCCCTTAGGATCTGAGGAGGCCTTTCTTGCTTGTGTGGTATTGCTCAATACTTCCCTTTTCCCAGCCCTGCTTTCTTCACTGGGGCATCATCTTACAATCAAATTTCCCTCTCTGAGCCTGTTTCCCAGGGCAACAACCTAAGACAGATTCCTAAGCCTCCACCACTCAACACGGTTCACTCCAATTTTTCCTAAGTAATAGGTCTTCATATAGTTAATATTAAGCCTCTTTAAAGTTAACCACCTGTGGGACCAGTGCTGACGTATGCTTGTTCAGCCTTCCAAGGATAGTCCTTTTGTTCTATGTTGGACACTTCTAATTGAATTGAATGGAAATCAGCCTTCCTGGTGTCCATCCATTGTTTTCATTTTCCAAGTAGAGCTTTCAAGATTGACTCATTCATTCCTCCATGAGTTTTTACTTTTTATAAAAATTTTTTAAAATTTAATTTCATTTTTTTCAGTGTTCCAAAATTCATTGTTTGTGCACCACACCCAGTGTTCCATGCAATACATGCCCTCCATAATATCCACCACGAGGCTCACCCAACCCCCCACCCCACTCTCCTCTAAAATGCTCAGTTTGTTTCTCAGAGCCTACAGTCCTTCATGGCTGGGTGGAGTTTTTAAACTAGACCCATGAGGACCTCATCATAGTCAAAACTAGGCCAGACAACATTTTAGGTGTTTCCTAGTTCTGAGAGTTTCTGACTCCAGGAAGTTTTCTCTGGTAGGCTCTTCATGACAAAATGTCCTCCCTTTTCTAACCTTCACCTTCCATGCAGACTTAGACGCCCCAGACCATAAAAGGCAGTAGCAAAACAAACTTCCTTCTAATTCTTCTTTTGTTTTCCACTATAGTAAAAGGAGGGTGAAGATTTGGGGGCCCTTAGTTCCAGGTTTTCAGTTTGACCCCATATATCTCCTTTCTTACAAACCAACTTAGTTTTGTGCAATCTCATCTTCCCTGCTGTGCTCTGGAAGTACGACAATTGTCAGTGTTATTTTTAATCATGTAGCACTCAGGGAGATAATGATATTGATTAAAATGTAAGCCAAGGAAAAGGTAATTCTCTTGGAGAAGAATACATGGAAGAAGTGTGTCTTGACTCCGAGGCACCACTAGGTGGCATTTCATTAAAATGGTATTGCTATTGTGCTATTGTGCCTATTAGTGGTAATTGCTCAAGCTATTATTCTTAAAGGGACAGTAGTAAATTCCTTGAAAATTTAAGTGACCATATTTCCATAGGTAATTATAGTGATGATCCTAAAACAAAAGTTTGTCATATTTTCTAAGATAAAATATGCAGATGTATGCCTGCCAAACCTAGCTTAATCTAAAAAGACAAAATTTCTAAATAAGAGAAGGGGGATTAAGAGGTAAAAAATGCCAGTTATAAAAAAAATAAGCTATAGAGATGAAAAATATAGCATAGGGAAAACAGTCAATGGTATTGTACTGTCATATGGTGACAGAATACACTTATCTTGGTGAGCATTGTATAATGTATAAATTTGTAGGATTGTCAATTTACTGTCATACATATGAAACTAATGCAACATTGTATGTAAACTATAATTCAATTACAATAAAAATAAAAAAAGATTTCTAACCTGGGTCCTGACCCTAATTTATTGTGTGGCTTTGTGAAGTCACTTTCCCTCTCTGGGCTGACTTCTTTGAAGTGAAAAAGGAAAGTCAAATAGTCTTCTAAGGTATCTTTACTTCTAATACTTATAATTCTGTTTCTTTCATTAATGTGTTTAAATTGTAGGTTTTCTAAAATACCCTTATCACCTAATTTGTAATAAAGATAAAATGTGATGACTGGTTTGTTTATAAAATAGTTTATATGAAATATTATTGTGATTTTGACTATTCTAACTTTTTATTATTTTAGAGAGCCTATGAGAGGCATTTATTCTCTTACTGAGTCTTGTAATCTTTTATGTTGAGCCAAACAACTTTAGTGGCTGACAACCTCTTTTTTACCCTTTCAAGTTGTTGTGGAATGAGTTTCTTTGAAACCTAGAGGAACTCATCTAAGAGAGCAAGAGAGGCCTTTACAGATAATTATCAGCAGTAGACAGGTGACAGCCCTCCACTCTTGTCCAGTTCTATAAAAATAAAATAAAATAAAATAAAATAAAAAACCTCTTTTAAAGTTTCTATTTTCCAGATTGTTTTTACCTGAACTATAAAAGATCCTACTGAACAGAGGGTTATAATACTTTACAATGTCACAGGATTTTTTTCCCTATCTTTCTATTTTTTTTAAAAGATTTTATTTATTTATTTGACAGACAGATCACAAGTAGGCAGAGAGGCAGGCAGAGAGAGAGAGGAGGAAAGAGGCTCCCTGCTGAGTGGAGAGCCTGATGTGGGGCTCGATCCCAGGACCCTGGGATCATGACCTGAGCAGAAGGCAGCAGCTTTAACCCACTGAGCCACCCAGGCGCCCCCTATCTCAAAACAAAACAGGAGGGATTATGCCTTCAGAGCCTAAACTCCTCTGGGCATATGAATTTGGGCTCAGGGGAAGGCAGTGTTAACCCTCGAGGAGAATTACTGCTCTAATATGACACTGAATGAGGCCATATTAATTCTGTGGCTTGAAATCTCCCTCAGTTTCACTACTCTCCTCACCCCAAATTCACAGAACCTCAGTCTGTCAGAGTTAGAAAGGACTTTGCTGGTTGCCTGGCTCCGTGTTTTTCAAAAGGTGTTCTGTGGATAAGGGCCACTGTGGTAAAAAGAAATGATTCTTTCATCAAAGAAGTTTTAGAAAGTTGTAAAGAATACTTCCCTCAAATTGTCACAGTGCACATTAGCATTCTCTGGGAATTCCTACAAGAAGAGAGCCTATTTGTATAACCCATTGTTTCACATACCTATGGAATGCTTTAGGGGGATATAGCTCTGGTTTGTTTTATTTTGTAGGTTATGAAGAAACAGAGATTAGTGAAGAATGGAGGGGTGTATTTGGGATCAGAACCCTATATCTCCTGTTCTTTCCCCCACACATTCTAATTGCAGATCTAAATCTAGAACATCTTTTACAATTCTACTAAGTGTAATACGGATTATACACCTTTTAAAACAAAAATGGGCCTCATCAGTGTTGCTTAATATGTTACTAATGAGCAAAGTAAGTATCAGTGATGTTAAGTGACCTTCTCAAGGTTGTATAACTAAGTAGGAACATAACTAGGGATAAGGGATGAATTTGCTCCATGTCTGTCAAAGGATACATAATATCTATAATCATGTCATCTGTCCACTTTAACCCATACCTTTGAATTAGGAATGAAGATTATATCTAAGTTATTCTATACACATATCATTGTCAGCCATTAACAACTTCAGCTGAAAAGGATTGCTTCATTCCCCTACCTGAGGAATGTGACAACAGGACAGACAAGTTTTGATGATACTGTTTTGACAAGGAAGAGCCAATAAAAACAAGGATAAAAAATGTCAAATACATAACTGTGAATATAAATTCACTGAAGTTTGGCTTAGACTAGTTTAGTAAACAATTAATAATTATTATTACTAATAACACATTTAGTAATGTGTTATTAATAGGTTTTTTAATACAGTTCCAGGGATGCCTAGGTGGCTCAGTCAGTTGCATCTGCCTTCAGCTCAGGTCACGACCTCAGGGTCCCACATCAGGCACCTTGCAGAGAGGGGAGTTAGCTTCTCCCTCTCCCTCTACTCTTCCCTCTAGCTAATGCTTATTATCTCTCTCTAAAATAAAATAAAATAAAATAAAATCCAATTCTAGCTGTGAGTAGTAGTGGCAAAGGGCCCCAATATTAAAGATACTAACAATTACGGAAATAAAGATAGATACCAGTTACTAAGTGTTTTTGCAGTGCCGGGCATCGGGCTAAGGACTCACATACACTGAACCTCCCAGTGACTCTATGAGGTAGGTATGCCCATTTTATGGATGATAAAGCTGAAGCTCAAAAGGTTATGAGATTAGTAAAAGGTCACACAGTAGCAAGTGGTAGAATAAGGATTTGAACCTATAAAGTTAGTTTTTACAGATAGTGTCCTTAAATATTTTCCAATATTAAGGAAATGCCACATTGAAAATCAAATCTGAAAACATGGTATTAGACATGTCTTCCTCCTCTGAATGCCCCCTTGTCCAGCAAGAAGAAAGGCATCCTCTTTCTTCCACTCATTGCTGACAGCGAGTTCACTGCTGGCCACTCCCTAGGTAAGGTAATGCTCCCTTATACTCTGAGGGCTCTTAGAGGGTGAACACAAACACTTCTGATTTCATGTGTAACGGGATTACGTGATTTGGAGAAGAACTGGGCTGTAGGCAACCTTCCAAACTCTGAAAAGAAAGAGTTTGCCAAAGAAAATGATGACGTGAATAAGATGACCTGAAGTGTAGTCTGAGTAAGAAAACCGATCTGAAGTAAGTTGTAAGCGTTCCAAAATGTGCTCATTGCCAAGATGCCAGTCTATCTAAACATACTCTGTAATAACCTTTGCTTTCCCCTATACCTGAGGTGATAGTAGTGGCATCCTTGGTTTTAGAGAATGAACAACTTTCACTTGAATGGCTGGTTCCCCGGTTCTGGGAAGACTGAAGTATTTCCCAGACTTCTAGGAGTTCCAGGGCCTAGCTTCCTCTTGCTGACTTGTGTCTTCCTCCTACAGCCATTGTTGTGTTGGACCATTCTCTTGTTTCCAGGGGAATAAAGCTATTCCTGTTTTGTGAGTTAGATCACTTTATTAAAAATTTGAAGGGTGAAGGGGAGAGCTTACATGTGTTCCGAAAGTTTTCTGCCATCTTTTCCCTCCTCTTCTCTCCCTCCCCTTTACTTCTCCTTATTCCAGCTTTCCCTGTTGGGAACAAATTCCCCTTCCCGTCACTAGCAGGAGGCTTTGCCCTTTTCTGATGGCTCCATGTAAGCTGAAATGCATTTCCCACAGTCGCTCAGTGTCCTTAAGAGAGGCACTAAGGACACTGTTCCAATAAATATGGTTTGCTCCTTAAGAGAAATTCTGTAACTTACCATCGAGAATAGAGTTTTCTCTAGTTGTTATAAACAATTACATGTGCTTGAAAATAGCAAAATTGTGTTTCTTCTTTCAAATTTTGTACTTCTGACTTCTCACTAATGCAGTCAACCTTTCTTCCTGGTTATTTAATACTAGTAGTTTACTAAGAAAATGGTTCTTTTGAAAATACTAGGCCTCTAAATCATCTCTTATTCATGTCTCCTCACCTTTCTTATACAAGGAAAGTAGGGAGGATGTTGCCAGATATACTCTAAAGACCAAAAAAATTGAGGCTTAGGAACGTGAAATAATCAGTCAGAACTCAACCTGTACATATCTGCACCAACACCCCTGTTCTTCCTCAATGTACTCCATAGCTTCTGATACATATCCTCCAAAATTTAGAAGATCACCAGTTTCACTGGTGGGCACACAGTATGGTAAGCTCCGCAGTTTAGTTCTGGGGCTGGAGGCTACCGCAAAGAGAGAGAAGAATAAAGTAATAAGGATAAGGAAAATTTCCATTATCATCGGTCTTCCAAGAGCTTTGGTGAAGTCATCTGGGAGCAGTTTTTCTCTACCCTGCAGAAGGAATATGCTTTTATATTTAATTGGGTCGTTATTAAAGTTTACATGCTTCCTTTTGCTCTTAGGTCAAAAATCCAAACTCTTGACCAACTTCCTGAGTGATCTTTTTAAGTCTTTTTTTAATCCTCAGCTGATTTACCTGTTTCCTCCTTTGGTCTGCTTTAGCTGTGTGGCCTCTTTGCAGTTCTTCAAATGAGCTATGCTATCTTCCATATGAGATTTTTCCCACCTGGTCCACTTTTTTTCTGGTTTTATGATTTCTGCTTGTTTCCTCTTTTGAAAATCCCTTCCTGCTATCCTGTGCTGAAGAGCTGCCCCCATTTTGTCCTATGCATTGACATTATTTTTTATGGTCTCTAGTTCCCACAGACCTCCTTAGGCTCTGAGGTTTATGCTTAGTGAAGTTCTAGGCACATAATAGGCTTTCAATAAATACTGTTGAATGAATATTTGAATGAATGAATGAGCAAAGCAGCATGGTTGAGTGTTCTTTTCTGTCTGGGCTCAGCTCATTTATTTGCCACTTCTACAAATGCCTATGGGGTCTCACCCCGCTTGTGTGTGTATTAAGGGGGCCAAGGGTTTGGTCTGTGATAGGCCCTGCCATCTGACACTTACAACAGAGTAAGAAGTTGTCTGGGAGGCAGTTGTGGAGAACAGTAAGACTTTGTCTTTGCCAAACCTGCTTATCTACAACCTTCCAGAATCGCCTTAAGGCTGCCCCACATGTTCTATACCCAATACATCGTGATGACCGCTTAAGCTGCCAGGTCAGCAGTATTAAAACAAGCATGGTTTCTCAGTCCTGCTATAGCTCCAGTGATTTCTAGGCTCTGGTTTTGCAATTTCTGAAAGAGCTGCAAGGATAGGATTAGTAGCTGAATTTAATCTGTTTGTTTATCACAAATTGAGAAAGGCAGTTTGTCTACTTCCTCCTAAAAGGGAAAACATTTATAAATTACACATTAGAGTGCTCATCCCAATTCCCCTCAATTTTCAGAGCCCACACAAGCCTAACTCTTCTTCGAAAACTCTCTGAACTAACCTGGTGTATTGTTAATTTTCTGAATACATTCTCTCTCTCTCTCTCATTTTGTCACATAATCATGTAAACTCACATATTTTTACATATATAATGTTGCATTATTATTTAGCTTTTTTATGGGTATGTGTGTATTCTGTCTCCTTATGGACAAGAACATGTGTACTTCCTTTATGAACGCTATCATGTTTAGCATGGTCATCGGCATTCCTTAAGTGATCAAGTATGTAGGTCCCATAACAGAATGCCACATATTGAGTTCCTCAGAAGCAGACATTAAAATGACGTTTGGCTTGCAGGATATTTGTCAGGCATCAGTGCATGTGGAATGAAGGTGGGAGAGAACTGGGAAGATGGAGAAGTTCTATTGGGAGGCAGACCCAACAAAGCCTCAGCTCACCCCACAGAATTCTTCCACAAAGCACCAAAGTGACAGGAGCTTTAGAACCTCCATCCCCTGTCTCAATCAGTCATTGTATGTGAGGCTGCCCCTTAAGGGCATGCCCTTGGGTGGCTTTCTACCATTGGAGCAAGGCCTGGAGACAGCTGACAGCTGAGGCGGCCTGCTGACAACTGAAGTAAGTGGTCCTTCCATCAGTGGGAATCTGGGTGGTACATTTTATCCACCATAAAGGAGGTGACACCACTCAACAAAAGCCTTATGAGATTAAAATTTGATAAATAACTTGTGAGACTAAATCTCATTGGCCAGACTTGTGGTTAAGCTGAAAGACCACTGTATGAACCCAGACTCTACCTAATAAGGAAAAAATAGTGAGGACATCTTGGTGTGGGGATGATATGGGGCAGATGATGCATCCCTCAAAAGTTAAAAGGGTGCAGAACACATAGGAAAAGTTGCATCTCTAAAATCTATCCAGGACTCTTCCTTTCCATAGATGGTTCCTGTTAAATGAGTGCAGAAGTGTTCCCCACCCAACCATATTTCCTTAACAATGCCTGAAATCTCTGTCGTGACAATGTTATCATCTGGATCATATAAAAGCCTAAAAAATGGACATAGCTGCTACTTATTGAAAGCCTACAATGTACTAGGCATTTTATTTTATTTTATTATTTTATTTATTTTATTACAACGCCAAGATCAATACCTGAGCTAAAGATTTAAATACTTAACAGACTAAGATACCCAGGTACCCCAATGTACTAGCTGTTTTACATATCTATTTCTTAATTTGTGTGGGATTATAAACCAGGTCCTGTGCTAAACACTCTTTGGGGATTATCTCATTTAATCATAACATTATAATGTAAATTCTATTTACACTGTATATTCTATTATTCTTATTTTAGAGGTAAGGAAATTGAAGTTTAACAAGGGGAAACAATTTGCCCAAGGTCACAAGCTAGTAAATTACAGAACCAGAGTTGAATCCAAGCAGTCTGACTCTATGGAGATTTTAAATTCTTTACAAAGACACCAATTTCCCACTAAAGATAGCTGTTTACTTTTTGAAATTCTCATAAGTCCCTTAGGATTTCAGTGCCTCAGGGGATAGCCTCCAAGGCTTTAGAGGGTAGGAACTATTCTTCTTAATAATAGCAAGGTAAGGAATTCAAATTCCTTAAGAAGGGAATGAGAGGGGCCAGGCTGACTTGTCCCTGTTGGAGGAAGAATCAGAAAGTTACCCTGCCTGCGTCATACCTACAGCAGCTCAACTAAATGTCTTTAGGGGAACCAAAAAGTGGGATTAAATTAAAAAAAAAAATCATGTATATAATATAACCTTCCTCCTCATTCTTATAAAAGCTGTGGTAAAATTGACGTAGCTCATAAAGACACTTGTGTGGGTGGGTTCTTTACAAAACTTGAGGTGCTGAGATCAGCATCCAAATGGATGCTGGGTGATTATGGAGACAATCCATTGACACTAAAGATCCCCAGCACAAGGGGGACAAGAGGATAACTTATTATTATTATTTTTTAAAGATTTTATTTATTCATTTGACACAGAGAGAGACATCACAAGCAGGTAGAGAGAGGGGGAAGCAGGTTCCCTGCTGAGCAGAGAGCTCGATGTAAGGCTCAATGCCAGGACGGAGACCACAACCCCAGCTGAAGGCAGAGGCTCAACCCACTGAGCCACCCAGGCGTCCCCAAGAGCATAACTTGTAAATGAGTTTCCCTTTCATTTAAAACAACCCATCAGATTAGTTGCTGTTTCCATTTTATGGTGGAAGAAATAGTGACTGTAAGACATTAACTTGCTAACTGTCACACAGAGAATAATGACAGACCAGGTCCCATAGTCTTAATTCTTTTTTCCATGACCTTAAACTGGCATCCAAAGAGGTCAGGAACTTTTTTTTTCTATGACCTTAAACTGGTATCCAAAGAGGTCAGGAGACATATTAAAACAAATAAACAAAAATCTGTTAATATTTTGATTCCTCTCTCCTTGGTTCTTAATTTTAATCTTTTTGACCTGAGCAGAAAAAGCTAAATGAAAAGTGAAAGCCACAAATAAGAATCCTTCTGAGTGACGATGTGTATAATGAGCGAGAGCTCTGATCCCCTATCCTTCTTCGTGAGTGACAGTCATCACTGCATAATGAGGTTACAGCTCATGGAGGAGATGCAAGGAAGCCAAGGGATTTTCAGCCTCAGAGAGCTACAGAAGCTACACATCATAACCTTTCAAAATTGGGGATCCTGTTCCTACCCATGACATCTCTGCAAAGCAATCATGAAATTTAAATCCACAGAGATTTGTGTGTTGACTCAGCATGCAAGGTTCTAGCCCTCCAAGAAGCAGCAGTGTTTATATAAAAAGGAAACTGAAACATGAAAGCTTGCTATCAGTGTCACATCAAAAACCCAGCCAGAGCACTCTCCTCTAGTTGTTTCATTTTCACTGAAATAGGCATGCCTGCCAGAGGAATTGTAGACCAAAGTGTCCTGATCTGACCCACAGATGGGAGGATGGAAAGAAGAAAACCAACTCAGGCAAATGTTTGAACTGTGAACATTTACTCCATGCGAGGCTCTGTTCCCTCTGTTCTCAGGGCAGGTAAGTCAATAGAAAATGAGAGAGATGAGATCCTTGCCTTCATGGAGCTCACAAATAAATTGGCAAGATGGGTAGGAAGATTTAGAGTACAAGACAGAGGAGCAAGGGAGATTCTCAAACTTAGAAGACAAGCCACTCACTGATTTGAATTGAGCTGTAAGGAGGCTTTGAAGATAAGAAATATGCAAAAACTTAGAAATTAGAACCATTTCTTTTTAGGCTCATGATTCAGCAGAGGTATTGGGGCTGGGGCCAAGATGAACCCCATTGCCCCTGCCTCGCCCACTCATCTAGGCAAGAAGACCAACAGTGGTATATCACAGGTTCCTGGGACTATTAATAGGACTTCCCACAAAACTTCTGCCCATTTCTTTGGTGCCCCACACCTCTTTAAAAACTTTGTCAACAGTCATCACACCAAACTCTTCAATGCCTTTGTCCCATTGTGCATTATTGGGTAAACTGACAAGAAATGTAGACAGTAGATTAAAGTTCTATATTACTGTTCAATTTGCTGAAGCTGAGAATTATAGTGTGGGTGTAGAAGAAAATAGCCTTCTTAGGAAATACACACTGCAGTGTTTAGGCATAAAGGGCAATAATGAATGTAACTTACTTTCCAACATTCAGGAAAAAGTATATATATATAAAATATAAATATAAATGAATATATACATACATATATATATATATATTCTTCACTATTTGTGTAACTTCTAAGTTTGAAATGTTTTCAAATGAAAAGTTTTATAAAATGGTCTATGACCCTGTCCCTTAAATTTTATCCTCACTTGGAGATTCTGTAAAATTTGTTTTCCATACTGCCACCATTACACAAGGCCCTAGAGATGTGATAATCCAGCTGTAAATCCTTTGTACTAGGTTCTGTCTCAGGCAAATGCCCTGGGATATACTTATCTGAACAGAGGTTTAAACATTTCAAGCAGGGTTTTATAAAATACTGGAAAAGAGCAAAAAACAAATGGAATAAAAAACTACACACATACAAAAATACAAAATATATACAAAAATACAAGGAGGAGGCTGATAGACCTAAGGTCCAATCCTTGCTGATCCACACCTGGGGCAGGACACTGCCTCAGTTTGTTATCAGTTTTCTGATCTAGAGTATGGAGATAAACACAGTAGGGTTTTTTTTTTTTTTTTAAGATTTTATTTATTTATTTGACACACAGAGAGAAAGATCACAAATAGGCAGAGAGGCAGGCAGAGAGGGAGGGGGAAGCAGGCTCCCTGCTGAGCAGAGAGCCTGATGTGGGGCTCCATCCCAGGACTCTGAGATCATGACCTGAGCTGAAGGCAGAGGCTTAACCCACTGAACCACCCAGGTGCCCCTAAACACAGTACTTTAAGTGGTTAAAAAAAAAAAAAAAGGTAAGACATAGAAAACAGATTAATGACAAAGGAATGTATGCCCAGGGAACTAGCCCTTTTATAGTAAATACAACATTAAGTGACTGTAGTTAAAGTAGAGTGATACCAATACAGAACTGGACAGAAAAACAATGAAGCAGTGTCATAGTCTAGAAATCTATCTCAACTCCTAAAGAAATGTTATGTTTGAAAGAGAATGCATTTCACATTTGGGGGAAGAATGTTACAGTCAATATGTTCTGTTGAGAAAAACAAAGGGCTGGAGAGAAATGGATTTTCAGAATGGTGGAAAACAGGAAGCTGAGATGTTCAGGAACATCTGGGTCCTGCCCCCATTTTTCTATCTCAAATGTTAATGTGAAATGTGGCAAAGAGCTTATATAGGAGAAAACTGAGGACAGCTAGACATAAAATGCACAAGTAGAGAACTGAAGTTCTATTTTTGTTTGAGCAAACAGAAACAGCCCAAATTTTTGTTTGGGAATATAACCTCCTCCCAGGCACACACATTCAGTCTATAAGAATCAGGATGGGCATAAGCAGCTGACATCATGTATTGAAGAAAATCAACTAAGGCAGGAGGAGGCATACTTTGTTTACGAAGACCAGATAGTAAATATTTTAGACTTTAGGGAACAAGTGACAAAATTGAGGATACCATGTAGGAGGCAGGCAGAATTCTAGAAGGCCAAACTTCCTCACCTCTGGAATAATCCAGCAGATAGCAAAAAAGCCAGAGGTCATCTGCAGATGACCACTGAAGAAAATTTACATACAAATGTTCCTTTCTCACTCTTTTTGTAAAATCTGAAGACCCAGCAACAGTAAGCCCACGTGACAATATTTCTATACGACAATAATTGGCTGCTTTAGATAGACCATGTTCTTTCCACCTAGCCTACTTCCCTCATTAATGCATTTGAAGTTCATCTATATTGTCACATATATCAATAGTTTATTCCTTTTTATTTCTGAATAGCATTCCATTGTGGGATATGGCACATTTTATCCATTCATTAGGTGATGGTCATTCAGATTTTTCTGACTACCATAAATAAGGCTACTGTAAACATTCACATACAGGACTTTGCATGGATATATGTTTTCATTTCTCTTGGGTAGATACTGAGAGCAGATTTGCAGGATCATATGGTAAATCTATGTTTAGCAACTTCAGAAACTGTTTTTCAAGCAGGCTTTTAAAAAAACTGGCTTGTTTTATTTAGTTGTTTCTTACATATTTTGAATATAAGTCCCTTATTATATAGATGATTTGCAAATATTTTCTTTTAATTTGTAACTTATTTTTCCATTAATGGTATTTTTTGAACTACAAAGGTTTTAATTTGATGATCAATTTATCATTTTTTAATCAATGTGCTTTTTTATAATTAAGACATGTTTGGTTAATCCGCAGTCACAAAGATTTTTCTCTTATGCTTTCCTCTAGAGTTTCATAATTTTTGTGATTACATTTGGCTCTATGGTCCATTTGAGTTAATTTTTCATATGGTGTGAGATTAATGTCTAAATACATTTTTTTCAATGTGAATGTCAACTGTTCCAGTACCAATTTTTGAAAAGCTTATCCTTTCTCACAGAATTGCCTTGGCCCTTTTGTTGAAATTAATAGATCTAAATGTAAAAAAGTAGTTCTAGATTCTCAATTCTGTTCCATTGATCTATACATCTACTTTTATGCTAATATCACACTATCTTTTTTTTTTAAGATTTTTATTTACTTACTTGACAGACAGAGATCACAAGTAGGCAGAGAGGTAGGCAGAGAGAGAGGTGGGGGGGAAGCAGGCTCCCCGCTGAGCAGAGAGCCCGATGTGGGGCTGATCCCAGGACCCCGGGATCATGACCCAAGCTGAAGGCAGAGGCTTTAATCCACTGAGCCACCCAGGTGCCCACACTATCTTGATTATTATAGCCTTCTTGTATGCTTTGAAATTGGGAAATATGAGTCCCCTAATTTTATTCTTTGTCTTCAAAACTGTTTAGCTACTCTGAGTCATTTGCATGCACTTCCACATAATTTTAGGTTGGCTTGTCAATTTCTGCAAAAAAAAAAAAAAAAGCCTGCTGAAGTATTGATAAGACTCAATACCTTACCTATGTATCAGTTTTGGGGAAAATTCATCTCAATAATACTGAATCTTCCATCCATGAACATAGAATCTCTTTCCATTTATTTAAGTCTTCTTAATCTATTTCTATAATGTTTTGTAAGTTTTGTCCTTCTTTTATTAAACTTATTCATATATATTTTTATTTTTACAATGCTATCATAAATGGAATTAAAAAATTTATTTCTGAATTGTTCAGTGATTGCATATAGAATTATAATTGATTTTGTATGTTGATCTTTTATTCCGTGGCAGTGCTGAAATCATTAATTCTAGTAGTATATGTGTGTGCATTCCTTAGATTTTCTACATGCAGATTATGTGTCTGCAAATTAATATGTTTTTCTTTCTCTTTTTCCAGTTTGGATGCTCTGTAGTCTCTCTTATAACCTGATTCCACTAGCTGAAACTTTTATTATTGACTAGAAATGGCAAAGGTAGACACCTTTACCTTGTTCTTGATGTTGAGGGAAAGAATTCAGACTTTCATTATTTCATTTAATGTTAGCTATAGGTTTTTGTAAATGCTTTTTATTAGGCTGGGGAAATTTTATTTTATGCTTAGTTTGTTGAGAGTTTATTTTTCCTTTTTAATAATGAATGAGATTTGGATGTTTTAATTAGGATTTTTCTGCATCTATTAAGATGATCATGTAGTTTTTGCTTTTTTTTTGGTAAATTAATATGGTATATTACATTAACTGATTTTGGAGGATAGTTTAACTTTGCATTCCTGGGATACATTCCACTTGTTCACAATGTGTAAATATTTTAATTTGTTTTTGATTGTGCTTGCTAGTATATTTGGAAAAATTTTTGTATCTACATATGAAAAATATTGGCATGCAGTTTTTGGGTCTGTTTTTGGTGAGCGATGTCTTTGTCTTTGGTATCAGGGTCTTAAACGATAAGTTGTATTCCCTCGTCCTTTGTTTTCTAGAAGAGTTTATAGAGGATTACTAAAATCTTTTATCTAAATGTTTGAAAGAATTCACCAGTGAAGCCATCTGGCCTTGGACTTTACTTTGTGGGGTTATTCTTAATCATAATTCAGTCTCCTTGTGGATTTTAGGTCGATCAGATTTTCAATCTATTCCTGAGTCACGTTTATTAATTTAAATCTTTCTATTAATTTTTCTTTTTCATCCAAGCTGAAGAATTTATTGGCATGAAGTTATTCATAATGTTTTTGAAACTTCTTTTAACTTCTATCAATTTGCTTATGATGTCTCCTTTTTTTCGGGTAATCTCTGTCTTCCTTTTCATTCTTTGTTAGTTTAGATAAAAGTTTGTCATTTGGTTATATTGACTTTTTTTTCTGATTCCAGTTTCCTTGATTTCTGCTCTAATATTAACTTCCATTTTCTTGCTTTGGCTTTGGGGTTTAGTTTACATTTTTCTTCTAGTTTCTAAAGATCAAAGTTTATGTTATTGATTTATTTTTTTCTTTATCAATACAGGTATTTAAAGCTATATGTTTTCTTCTTAGTACTGCTTTACTGACACCTCATAAGTTTTTATATGTTGTGCTTTTGTTTTCATTCAGTTAAAAATATCTACTAATACCCTTGATGATTTTTTCTTTGACCTATGTGTTATGTAGAAGTGTTTTTATATTTTCAAATACTTATGAATTTCCCCTATTTTCTTTTGTTAATTTCTAATTCAATTCCATTGTGAGAACATCTTTTGTGTAATTGAATACTTTCAGTGTATTGCTACTGCTTTATAGCCTAGCATATGGTCAATACTGGAAAATGATTCATATGCACTTAAAAAGAATGAATATTTCTCAGTTGTTGGATGAATTGTTCCCTAGATGTCAATTATATCATGTTGATTCATAGCTGATAATGTTGTTTAAGTCTTATATATGGTTGCTAATTTTATGTCTAGTTTTTATGTCAATTTTTGAGAGAAGGGTTCTCAAGTTTCCAGTTATTTTTGTTGTTTGATGGTCTATTTATTTCTCTTTTCAGTTCTTTAAGGTTTTGCTTCATGTATTTTGAGACTCTGCTGTTATGTACAAAAATGTTTATAATTGTTACATATTCCTAATTCTTTTACTATTATAAAATATCCCCCTTGCTTCTACTAACATTTTCTATCTTAAAGTGTATTTTGTCTAGTATTAGTATAGCTCCTCCAGCTCTCTCATTTTTATTCTTTGCATGGTATACTTTTCTTATTCTTTTGCTTTAATTTTGTGTCTTTGTATCTAAAGTGTTTATATCTCAGTATGTTTGTATCTAAAGCTTTGCAAGTAGCATATTTTTGGGTCTCGTGTTTGTTTTAGTCAGTCTGATAGCCTCTGGCTTTCCTTGGGAATTTTTCATCTATTTATATTTAGTGTTTAATGTAGTTGAATTTATTTCTATCATCTTGCTAATTATTTTCTATGTATTTTTCCTTTTTCTGTTTTTATGTTCTTTTTTATACTGCCTTTTGAATTTGTGTGTATGTGTGTGTGCCATTTACATTCCTTTGTGATATTTTTCTTACATAAAGTTTTATTTATTTTTAAGGTTGCTTCAGGGATTACAGCATGCCTCTTTATTTATCACAATTGACTTCAGATTAATACAAACTTAAATCCAGTAAAAAATATAAATTTGGGGCGCCTGGGTGGCTCAGTGGTTTAAGCCGCTGCCTTCGGCTCGGGTCATGATCTCAGGGTCCTGGGATCGAGTCCCACATCGGGCTCTCTGCTCAGCAGAGAGCCTGCTTCCCTCCGTCTCTCTGCCTGCCTCTCTGTCTACTTGTGATCTCTCTCTGTCGAATAAATAAATAAAATCTTTAAAAAAAAAATATAAATTTGTCTTCATTATAGCTCCATTATATTATATTATATTATATTATATTATATTTATTATATCTCCATTATAGCACCTCCCTACTTTGGGTATTTATTTTCAAATATATTATATAACCATATGTTATAAACTCAGTAATACAGTTTCTGAAAGTTTTTAGTACAGTTGTCTTGAAGTTGAGAGAAGAAAGAAAAAATGTTATATACTTTTTAATGCATATCTTGCAATTACCTCTACCAATGTATTTCTTTTGTGTAAATTCATGTTATCGTCTAGTTTCATTTCATTTTAACCTGGAAGATTTCTTTTGGGATTTATTTCAAAGGCAGATCTGCTAGGAATTAATACTTTTTATACTTGTATTTCACCTTCACTTTTTAATGGTTCCCCTTCATTTTTTAAAGGATAATTTTGATGGACATAGAATTAACATTTACACGTTGTCAATGTTTTTTCAGGATCTGCAATATGTTATCCCATTGCTTTATGGTTTCTGCTTTTTTTCTGATGATGCTTTTTTTCTGTGGTTCCTTTCAAGATATTATGTTTCTGAATTTCAACAGGTTATGATGTGACTAGAAGTTTATCTTTTTGTCTTTACCATACTTAGAATTTGTTGTGCTTTTTGGATATGCAGATTAATATTTTTCAAACATTTTGGAAGTTTGTAGCCATTACTTCTTTAAATATTTTCTCTGCTCCTTTTTCTTTTTCTGGGATTCCAATTATGCATGTTAGTACTTTTGATATAGCTCCATAGGTCTCTGAGGACCTGTTTATTTTCTTCATTTTTCCCCTTTTTCAGACTGTACAGTCTCTATTTTATTCTTTTTTGCTGATTCTTTCTTCTGCCAGCTCTAGTATATTGAATCCTTTCAATGTATTCTTTTATGTCAGTTATTGTACCCTTAATTCAGAATTTCAGTTTTGTTCTCCTTTATATTTTTTATCGCTACTGATATTCTCCATTAGTGATTTGTGATATTTTCCTTTAATTCTTTAAACTTAATTTCCTTACTTCTTTGAATACATTAATTATCCTTCATATTCTCCCTTTGTTGCTGCTTTGTAGCCTTTGTTAGAGTAAACATCTGGATACCCTCAACGATAATTTCTACTTATGTTTTTCCATTTATGCTTTCTTTGTGTGTGGATTGGACAAACTTTCCTGTTATGTTTCATTTTTCTTTTCTTTTCTTCTTTTTTTTTTTTTTTGGTTGGGAATGGGCATTTTAGATATATTGTAGTACTCTGGATTCTGATTTCGCCATCCTAAGTGAAATTGTTTTCACTTTAGTTGTTTGTTTAGTGACTTGGTTGGATTCAGTCTATCAAATCCTTCTATTTTGCATTGTATAATCAGTGACGTCTTTACTCAGGTTATTTTTTGGAAAAAGAATTTTTTTAACCTTAAAGACTGGCTTTCTTAGGTTTGCTCCTATCAGCAGAGCTTTGTGGTCAGCCAAAGATTGGTCAGAAGTTGTATTTAAACACTTTGAGATGTTCCCTTTTTGCCAGTGGTTCTGTGTGTAGATTGAAGAATTCTTCAAAGCTCAAGAAGTTATCAAATATGGGTCAGATTTTATTTTCCATTGTGCAAAGCTTCAAATTCATCTAGGGATGAGTAGATAGCTAGAGAATTCTCTCTCTCTTTCTTTTTTTAAAAATAAGATTTATTTATTAGAGAGAGAGAGTGTGTGTGTGTAAGTGGGGGTAGGGGCAGAGGGAAATAGACAAGCAGTGAGCAGGGAGCCTGAGTCAGGGCTCCATCACAGGAGCCAGAGATCACAACATGAGCTGAAGTCAGATGCTTAACCAACTGAACCAACCAGGTGCTCCACTAGGACCTCCTCTTGACTCTCCCAAGCATGCAGACAGCCTTCTAGACTACCAGAAACGTTTGGATTATTATCAAAACTTCTCATGCCTACTTTGTTCATTGTATTTCCTTGCTATATTTCTGGCTAATGTGTTATTTGGCCCAGTCATTATCACAATCTCTGGCAGATGTGAGGTTTGTCTCCCCTAGATTGGCACAAAGATCACTATTGTTTTCAATAAAGCCCTTAGACATGTGACTCCTCTCCACTCTGTTCCAAATCAAGTTAACCCTACATGGTAGTAGAGCTCTCTGTTCTTACACTCTGCCCAGCCATAGTAGAGCCACCATGCCATGAGAACAGCCTATAAAGTCACAAACTTTCACTGTCCTTAGAGATGGTTAATAGTTTTTCTTGAGTAAATACTTCTCAATTTATTGTATGCCTTTGATCAACTTTCAGAGTCCTACAGTGATTGCTATTAACAATTCTGCTTTTATTTTTTTAAGATTTTATTTTATTTTATTTGAGAGAGCACAAGCAGAGGGGAAAGGGCAGAGGGAGAGGGAGATGCAAACTCCCTGATGAGCAGAGACCCAGGTTTGATCCTAGGACCCTGAGATGACCTAAACAAAGGTAGATGCTCAAGTGACTGAGCCACCCAGGTTCTCTCAATTCCGTCCAGTTTTATCATTGTTTTTTAGAGTAATTGCCAGATCTCCCCTCCAACATTGTGTGGTTCATTCTATAAACATATACATTTTATCAATCATATTCTCCTACACATTTATACTCTACATATAAATGTAATCAAGCTTTAAAGCTGAATCCCCAAACCACCATGAGGTACCATACAGCATCCCACAACAACTCATAACCAAATTTTAATCTCCTTCTTATTCCCTCTGAAATTTCATGAAAATATATGATTTTAATAATATCAGGTTTAAAAACCATAGAGCCTTTCTTTCTTTGGTCACTGGTAAGGAGAGAGAGGAGGGAGAAGTCTTAGACTTATTCTATAACCCATGTAGCATCATTCCTGATGCGAGGAAGAAAGAATCTAGAAGGAATAGGGTGGTAGTAACCACAGATATAAACATTATTTATTTGACACTCTCATTTTACAGATTAACAAACTGAGTCCCAGGGAGATTAGTTCTGGGAGCAAATTTTAGATTATTAGTTTTTAGAGACTCTGTTATGTGTATGTAGCTGTTATATTTTTTAGTGGCAACTGATAGAGTTGGAGGAGTTGAAAAGCTGTGTGGAAGACTGATGTTGGCTGTTTGGCAGGATAAAAGTACTCCCAGTAATTCCTTTTACTTTCTTTCTAAGGAAAAGAATATGCTTTGTTGTGACAGAAAAGGGCTCTTTCTACAGGAAAAGAAAAATCAATTTCTACAGATGCCAGCTCTGCATTCCCTAGCTATGTGTCTAGAAATATAAAACTGAAATATAATGGCCAGGGATTTGTATTAGGATTCACTTGGGGATGTGTGCTGGGAAGAGGATGTGACAAACTCACAGTGCATTGCTTCTACACTCAGTTTAGAGATCAGACATCTACTTGGATCACTGATAGCAACACACAAAGTATCACCATTTCCTAGCTTCTCTTATAAGATTCTGGGCTGAAATAAGACACCTGCTTCCAGAAATGGGCTAGACATAAACAAATAGATCTCTTTAAAATGGATAGCAGTTTCCTCTGGTTTGGCTAGTCTTTATCCTCCCCCTTACCTAATGGCAGTGAATTTTACTTAATGCCTGCTCCATTGTATTAGAGGCTTGGTTTGGATTTTGCTACGCTTGGGCCTTTCTTTGCACTTTCTGTACCAAACAACCAGCATAGAAGTACATACATACTTCTATGTATGAAGATACATACCTCTGTAATCATGGAGGTGGTTTATATGTCAGACACTAGGACAGGATATTTTTTAGCCAAAATAACAGATAGCTTTTCAAGAGAGTAGAGGGAAAATTAAGAAAATGATTATTTTGAGATCTGTAGATGTTAGAATTTGAAGTTATCTGATACTGAATAGCATATGCCTGTTGGTCAGAAGTGTTTCATATAGGGATAAATCTTGCTGTCTTGACCTAACACTGACCACAAACCATGAAATTAGAAAAGACTGATGTCATGGGCAGGAAGAGAGAGGCAAAAGAATGGAAAAAGAAAGCATAGAGACAAGGAGGGAAAAAGGAAAAGAAATAAGGGGACTCAGATGACGAGGTAGCAGAAAAGGAAAGGAAGAAAGGAAATTCATGGAAGAAAAAGAAAAAAATGGAGGAAGAGTAAGCAGAAAACCAGGACAGATGACAATGAATGCTCTGTTACAAATCACAGGACCTGGGCACTATTCTACTATGGAGATGTCTATTAAGTTCTCTGGGGTTGTGTTTTCCCACCTATAGAATGGATAGACTAGACTGAGTGATTACTTAGGTCCTTCGGTGACTTAATATCCTGTAAGAATAGTACCCCATTATAGACTGCTTTTCAACATGCTTCCATCTGTGTTATCTTATTTTCTTCCACCACTTTCTTTACTTGGCCACTCCATTGAAGTCATGTATTCCTGCTATTCTTCAACATGTGGAGTACACTCATCCTATTGTGCCCACCTAGGCATTTTGCCTGGTAATTCCCTCTCCCTGGAGTTTCTCCTATTAGACCTTCCTGGGGCATGCTCGTTCACATCACCTAAATTTATACTTAAATATTACCTCCTTGGAGAGTCCTTCTGCAACCTTCCCATGTAATGGGAGACCTTACCTGCACCCTCCTCCTCTCACTCTCTATCTCATGACTCAGTTCTACTTAATTCCTGGGTAGTATAATATAGTATAATATAAATGTATGAAGTTAATTTTGTTTTAATCTCTCTCCGAGGCAAGGATTTAGTTTTGTTCTCTGATGTACCCTTAGCACCAAGGACAGTACCTGCTACATCGCAGACACTCAATAAATATTCATAGAATAAATCTTACACCTGGCTCTAGAGGTAGACCAGCCAAGTTTTAATATCCCCTTTATATAGATCAGGACACCACTGTACAAAGCAAGTATCAGTTCGAAACATCCTGTGATTTGGCAGTTATTTTTGCCTTATCCTCCTGTCACTGTATGCATTTGCCCTGCATTTATACTAGACTTCATCACTGTGCTTCCCCACCCCCAAACTCTAACATCCTGTTCTGATTAATAAATTGCAATCAATTGCAATGACTAATTACCTCCTTAGGAGGTTTGAAAAGAATGTAATAGATGGAGCATACTTACCTCTCAGCATGGGAGGGTAGTTATGGCTGGGTAACTCAGAAAAAAAATGCTTCACGGAGAAAAAAATAATAAGCGGGCAAATGAAAAGTTGTTCTAAGTAGAAATGACTGAAATGTGTTTGCTACTTCCAAATATAAAGTTTAAAAGAAGTTGTTTGGTTTGATGTCTGGAGGGTTTTTTTTTTTTTTAAGATTTTATTCATTTATTCATTTGGAAGCAGGGGGGAGCTGCAGTCAGAGGGAGAAGCAAGCTCCCTGCTGAGCAAAGAACCCAAAGTGGGACTTGATCCCAGGACCCCAGGATCATTACTTGAGCTGAAGGCAGACACTTAATCAACTGACCCATCCAGGTATCCCTGCCTGTAGTGTTGTTTAAAGCAGTATTTCTCCAACAGACCACCTGATTCAAATATACAGATGCTTGATACGAAGGCAAATGCTTAGAAAAATTCCAGAATGATGGAATCAGAGTCTCTAATGTAGCCCAGAAATCAACTTCTTTGCTAAGTGGCCCATGATGTTTTCTGATGCACACTAGAATTTGGCATAAAATTAGCTGAAAGATTATTCAGTTTTATTTTGCTCTTTAAAGAGTAATATGCTTTGAAATAGATTTTTTCCATTTATTTATCACAAACATTAAACATTTATTTATCACAAAGTACCTGCTTTGAAAAGACACTCTGCTGGGTAGATACAGAGATGAATTAGATGTGAGGTTTGTTGTAAGGGAACTCTGTCTTTTAAAATTACTGAAGGTCACAGAGAGAAGACAGTGCAGTGTAATGGAGGGGCCTGATCCTGTAGTCTGGACTCTGTGTGGGAAAGCTACTATCAGGAGATTTGAAGGGATATCATGTAGAAGGGGCATAGGCCATATTCAATATGGTCCAGAGAACAGAAGTTAGGCCAATGGGTGGCTGTTTCAGGAAAGTTAATTTGGGCTCCATATGGAGAAGAATTTTCCTGCTATCAGAGTTTCCCAGTTGGGGAGCAAGTGGTCATTGGCCTCATCCAAGTGGGTATTGGAAGACCATCTGTTAGAAATTTGAAAGCAGAGATTCCCATACTTAGTGAGAGGTAAAGCTCCTTTGCTTTTGACTGAAGAGTCACGATTCACCAAAAATACTGTATTAATTGATATTCTACAACAATCTGTAGTCCAAAATTCTTTTATGCCTAGACTCTGTGAAGGGTATAAAATAGGCAATACAGCTCATCATTGCTAGAAAACAAAAAGAAGAAGAAAACAAAACCAAAACCAAAAACAGTTACTAAGATTGAGAACCAGCCTTTCTGGCATGCTTCCTGTGTGCTGATGCTGGACCTTATGTTAAACACCATCCATTTGTACTTTGTCCTTAGAGCAACCTTTGATCTGGGTACCATTATTATCTCCATGTTACTGACAGACTCAATGGTATTTAATCCAATGACCTCCTCAACCCAGGAAAAGGAATATCATTTTAGAATGACTCAGTATTGCAGATTTTAAAATGTTAAAACAAAGTTCTCAAGTGATTTTTGACTCTTTCCCTGGCTATTCTCTCCTCAGCTCTCAGATCTTACCATCAATGTCACGTCTTTGGGAAAACATTCTCAACTCCCATAGATTAAGGCAGGTCTCCCATCCTGTACTCCATTGGTATCCTTTAACTCTTCCTAGTTACTGTGAACTATTATAAAGGGAGGAAATAGCTGGATATCCATTTGACAGAGATTCAGTTTATTCATTTGAAATTATACCTCATCTTTTTTTTTTAAAGATTTTATTTATTTGACAGAGAGAGAGAGATCACAAGTAGGCAGAGAGGCAGGCAGAGAGAGAGGGGGAAGCAGGCTCCCCACTGAGCAGAAAGCCCAACATGGGGCTCGATCCCAGGACCCTAAGATCATGACCTGAGTTGAAGGCAGAGGCCCAACCCACTGAGCCACTCAGGTGCCCCTATACATCATCTTATGCTGTAATGGCATCATGGTGACTGAACACTAATGTTCTTGGTGGATTTCTCAGCCTGTAAGAGAATTATAGTATTTCATTTTTAATATAGCAGGGATCTGTCACATAAAAATCTCAACAATTCCTGGGCCTACAGTCAGTGGCTTTAGGATTGCATATGAAACTCTTCAGAGGTGGTCCTTGACCACCACTCATTGCTGACTCTTCCTCCTCCACCTGCAACCCTACCGTAAATGCCAGCTGTGCTGAGTTGCAGACAGTTTCCTCATCAGCCTTGTTGTTTCTTATTTCCATTATTTGTTCACACTATTACCTCTGCCTGCATTCCTGTACTCTATCTCTCTGCTTGGTTATCTTTCAAGATATCTTCTGAGAAGCCACCCCTTCCTCACAATATATCCCACAGAGAATTTTGTAATAACACCAGCACCACTTGATTTCACATAAGCCTACTTTTACTAGATTGGGGAGGTCAGCAAACTTCTGTAAAGACTCAGATGGCAAATATTTTCAGCTTTGTGGGGTGCAGTTTCTGTTAGCAACTACTCCATTCTGCTACTGTAGCACAAATATAGCTATAGATAATACATAAACAAATGGCCTGTGTGTGTTTCAATAAACCCTGATTTAGCAAATCAGGAATGGGGCCAAATTTGGCCCATAGTCTGTAGTTTGTTGATCTCTGTCACAGACTATAGACTTTTCAGGATATCAACCGTGACTCATTTATATATTTCTAGGTACTAGCCTGATGCTTAACCCATGGTAGGTGCTCAGAAAATGTTTGTTGGCTGAATACATGATTCCAATCCTGAAATAAACTATAT
Organism: Lutra lutra; assembly: GCF_902655055.1. Taxonomy (NCBI): domain Eukaryota; kingdom Metazoa; phylum Chordata; class Mammalia; order Carnivora; family Mustelidae; genus Lutra; species Lutra lutra. The sequence continues at coordinate 52,159,157 of NC_062282.1, forward strand.
AGTAAGCGGAGACAATTTTCCTTCAAGAAATATCTTAAAATTCTAACATTCCTTCCATTTGAGCACGAAACTGATCATCTGAAAAATGATGGAAATACCAGCTACCTTGAATCAGTCAGGGTTTTCAAGAGGACCAAAGCGGCTCCACACTTGGATGTGGACTTCTACAAAGAAGGCCATGCATGTGAGGGATTTTAACTTCTATCATGTGTTAACTGGATCTATAGTCAGTGAGATTGCCACAAAAATTTATTGGAGAAGTACGCATGCAAATGTGAGGTCTGATTTGGCAAATGAAACCAAAAAGAAGATCCCTTGTAATTGACAGAAAGGTCTAAGGAGCAGTTAAACACATGGAGGAGGCAGGGGAAGCATTTGCACCCAGCAGCTGCCCTTTCTTGCCCTGAGTCAACCTCAGCACATGTTGGAGCTGTTTTGCTGCCTCATTACCAACTTATTTGGCTCTCAGGTCCGGGGTGGCAAATCGGTTTGTCCTCCTAAGCACCAGTGCTGGTTGCTTCTCAGGGCCTGCCTATAGCTGAGAAGGACTCTGAGTCTACACCAGCCTCAGGGAGTTTTACAAGAGAGCAAGTATTGCTCAGGGGACCTCTGCCATTGAGGGACAAACATATCATAGATCAGATTGCCTCAAGGGCCTGACTGTGTCCACTGCCATGGGGAGTGAAGGGAAATATGTTGGTTTCGGGTACCAGGTAAAAGCATATAAGCCAACTGAAAAAGAAAAGTGAGGGGATGCCAAAATCAAATGTGCATCATTTCAAAATTTTAGTTAGAATTAAACCAGGATTGACTCTTTGTTTTGTTGACTGTTTCCTTTGCTGCGCAGAAGGTTTTTATCTTGATGAAGTCCCAAAAGTTTATTTTCACTTTTCTTTCCCTTGCCTTTGGAGATGTGTCTTGAAAGAAGTTTCTGTGGCTGATGTTAAGGAGGTTTCTGCCTATGTTCTCCACTAGGATTTTGATGGATTCCTGTCTCACACTGAGGTCTTTCATCCATTTTGAGTTTATCTCAGTGTATGGTGTAAGAGAATGGTCGAGTTTCATTCTTCTGTACACAGCTGTCCAATTTTCCCAGCACCACTTATTGAGGAAACTATTTTTTTTCCCCATTGGATATTTTTTACTGCTTTGTCCAAGATTATTTGACCATAAAGTTGAAGTCCATATCTGGTCTCTCCACTCTGTCGCATTGGTTAAAGCTTCTGCACACAAAAGGAAACAGTCAACAAAACAAAGAGGCAACTCACAGAATGGGAGAAGATATTCATAAATGACACTACAGACAAGGGGCTGATATCCAAAATTTATAAAGAACTCTCAAACTCAACATCCAAAAAACAGATAATCATGTCAAAAAATGGGAAGAAGAAATGAACAGACAGATGCTTGTCCAATGAAGACATACAAATGAGTAACAGACACATGAAAAAATGTTCATCATCATTAGCCATCAGGGAAATCCAAATCAAAACCACATTGAGATACCACCTTATACCAGTTAGAATGACCAAAATTAACAAGACAAGAAACAACAAATGTTGGGGAGGATGTGGAGAAAGGGGAACCCTCTTACACTATTGATGGGAATGCAAGTTGGTGCAGCCAACTGTTGAAAAACAGTGTGGAGATTCCTAAAAAAATTAAAAATAGATCTACCCTATGATTCAGCTATTGCACTACTGGTATTTACCCCCAAAGATACAGATGTAGTGAAAAGGAGGGCCATTTGTACCCCCAATGTTCATAGCAACCATGTCCACAATAGCCAAACTGTGGAAAAAGCTGAGATGCCCTTCAACACATGAATGGACAAAGAAGATGTGGTCCATATATAAAATGGAATATTACTCAACCATCGGAAAAGATGAATACCCAACTTTTGCATCAACATGGATGGGACTGGAGGAGATTATGCTAAGTGAAATAAGTCAAGCAGAGAAAGTCAATTATCATATGGTTTCACTTTTGGAGCATAAGGAATAACACAGAAGACATTGGGAGAAGGAGAGGAGAAGGGAGTTGGGGGAAATCAGTGGGGAGATGAACCATGAGAGACTGTGGACTCCAAGAAATAAACTGAGGATTTTAGAGGGAAGGGGTGGGGGGATGGGTGAGCCTGGTGGTGGGTATTAAAGAGGGCACCTATTACATGGAACATTGGGTGTTATATGCAAGCAATGAATCTTGGAACACTACATCAAAAACTAATGATCTATTGTAGGTGACTAACATAACACAATTAAAAAATATCAGTATGAATGGGACTGGAAGAGATTATGCTGAGTGAAATAAGTCAAGCAGAGAGAGTCAATTATCATATGGTTTCACTTACTTGGGGAGCATAAAGAATAACATGGAGGACATTGGGAGGTGGAAAGGAGAAGTGAGTTGGGGGAAATTGGAGGGGGAGACAAACCATGAGAGACTGTTGACTCTGAGAAACAAACTGAGGGTTTTGGAGGGGAGGGAGTTGGAGGGTTAGTTGAGCCTGGTGGTGGGTATTGTGGAGGGCATGTATTGCATGGAGCACTGGGTGTGGTGCATAAACAATGAATTTTGGAACACTGAAAAGAAATAAAATGAAAAAAAATGCACACAATATTGTAAAAATAAACAAATAAATAAAGCCTTAAAAATAAATAAACTGATCTTTCTAGCTTCTACTAAGAAAAAAAATTATCTATGAAAGATCATGGAATCTGTTATTTTACCTCTTACTTGGAAGAACCTAAATATAACCCTGTGTTATTGGTACTTTAGATTATTCATTATATGGGTCAGTTATGCCCCTTGGTGCTAGTGGGCTATTGTAGAGATCTTTCTCTACTTAGAACATTGTCTTTATCAGTAAATTAGTTCTAAGCATTTCCTAAGTGATGTAAAAACTTATGAATATTCTTTTAGGCCAGTTACCTTATTTGCCTTCTGTCTGATTGGCCTGTTGTTTTGTTTTCTTATCCTGAATCCAGCTCCCCCACCTGCTTCAGATTTCAAGCTTGTATAACTATGGCTCTTAACACTGGCTCTACAGAAGAATCACATGGAAAGTTTTAAAGACAGTTTGGTACTTGGGATTTCATTAATATAGTCAGGATTTGGACAACAGAAGTTTTTAGAAAATTAGATTCTCCTCCCTAGAGAACTATTTTTTTTTTTTTTTTACTAAATTTTTACTAAATGTTTTCACAGTTGGTTTGAGGTCAGGCTCTTGGGACAGACAGAGATGGGTTTGTGTCCTACTTCCCCCACTTACCATGTGACCATGGGAAAGTGGAATAATTTCTCTGTTTCTTGATTATATCAAATTATTTAATGGGGCAAATATTTGTACCTTTCTCATAGAATTATTATAAAGAAGAGGTAAACATATAACAATATCTAGCACATGATAGATGAGTAATAAATATCGACTCTTAAGGGTATTGCAGTTTTTGTTCTTCTTTCTGTGGTTCTTATGATTATGATTGCCAGCATGATATACATAACTTCACTTATGTACTCCTGGATCCCTGTGGTTACTCCTAAGCACAACAACAAGTTAATTTTCTATTTTTGTTTTTACATTCTATAGCTGACTATGTGAACAACTATACAACAGAAGTCTAGAACTAGTCAGGAATCCTAGGTTCTAGAACCCACTTATGCTATGTACTAACTATGTGATCTTGGGTAGTCATCTTGTTTTCTTGGTTACAAATAGGGTATACCAATACATACACACAAAAGAACACCAGCATTCCCTGAGAAGGAAAACATTTATACTTCTCTTTGTCCATGTTGTTCCACAAAGAGGACCTGGAATATCTTCCTTCTTGATTCTTCTCCTAGTGTACTCCTTTCAATGCTTTAAGAACCAGCCAAAATTCTACCTTCTTGCTAAAAAAATGCATGGATCACATCAGTTTTATTTTTATGTTCCTGCAGTATATTATTGATGCTTATTTTGACACTCTAACTTTGTCTTGAATTATAATTAGTTCTTTCTCTACTCTCTTACTATGAGGTCACTAAAGATAGAGATTCCTTTTTTCTCGTGTAGCTAGACATTTTCTAGAATAGAACTTAGCATGTTATATTAATCAACTAGAGCTGCATAACAACAACCTCAAAATCTTGGAGGCATACAAAACAGGCTTTGATTTCTTGAGCATGCTTTGTTGGTCAGCTGGGGAAATCCTACTTCTGGTTGCAGGTCTGTGGGTTGGCTGGTGCTGGGGTTGGGGCTATTGTGCTTCATGTGCCTCTCTTCCTCCTTCTGGGACCACTGGGTTAGCTGGTACATGTTCTCATGATCATTGCAGAAGCTCAAGACAACAAGCTCAACTGTGCAAGTCCATTTTAAGCCATTGCTCATATTGTGTCTGGTTTATGCCATTGGCTAAAGCAAACCACATGGTCATAGGCTCAAATCATTTTTTATGAGAACTGAAAAGTTACAGGAGAAAGATTATTAGAAGCGATAAAGAATTATAACCAATAATTTATTCTAGCATGTGTGTAGTAAAATTGAAAAAGGTGACAAAAACCAAGTAAGCATTTATATCTAATAAAACACATCTTAGTGCTAGGAAAACATTTCCTAAAATATTTATCATAGAACACTAATTTCAGCAGGCATGACTAAGTGTTTCATGATAAAGGTGGGATGGGTTCTATAGTAGAATAAGTATGGAAAATACAGTTACATTTAAATGGTTTTTGTTTTGTTAACAGATATTTTCAGAGCTTTTAATTTGTTAACTTGTCTCATAAATATGCTAAAGAACTATATATTTATTAGCTTTAGCAACATTTATAGGAGCATGAAACTTTAATTTTTCTACTTTTTATTTTATTTTATTTATTTAAGAGAGAGAGAGAGAGAACACAATGGAGGTGGGGGGAGTGTGTGCAGGGGGAGGGGCAGAGGGAGAGGGAGAAGCAGACCCCCTGCTGAGTAGGGAGCCCAACATGGGGCTTGACCCTAGGACCCAGAAATCATGACCTGAGCTGAAAGCAGATGCTTAACTGACTGAGCCACCCAGGTGCCCCAGGAGCATGGAACTTTTAGATGCTTCTTCTTGAACTCGTGATATGTGGGAGCCATTTCAGAACATACTATGTTGGAATAATGGGAACACAGTTTTCTTGATCTTCCACTTAGAAGGGTTGCTTGAGGAAGGTGGAAAAGGATTATTAAGGTAATAAGTATAGAAGAATGGTCAATTAGAAAGTTGAGTGAAGATTCCAATTGATGACAGAAAGTGCACATAGTGAGGTAACTATTTAAGAAAATAGGCCTTTGGGAAACCTAAATAATAGAGAAATTGAGAATTTCATGGAGACCTTTTCATGCTGCAAATTACTATAATGTCAAAGCAGAATCTTGTTGATCAGTCAGAGTTATGACTTTGAATTGAAATTGTAAGTAATTACGTGTGATGAGATTGATCAGGCCAGACAGTCCCCATCCTCTGAAGTTTCATGCTTCAGGCAGCAATGATTTTCAGGGTTAGGGGCAGGCCCATAGAGGGGATGAATTATTGGCCCACGCTGTGCTCTCCTGTTCTCCAATCATTTCCATGCCTCCCTCAGTCCTTTGTCCTTGCTTTTGCACTTCCTTACTAAACTCTAATCTTGAAAACAGGGAGTCAAAACTCTCTGTTGACAGACAGCTGATGCATCGATTAGATGGCCAGGAGTGATAGAAACAAAGTAATTGTTGGGAGTGCAATGAGAGGTGTAGATAAGTGCAGAGAGGGAGGGAACTAGAAAAAGAGACAGAAAACCAATGTTATGGAGTAGGAGAGCTCTTCTGTACTCACTGGAGCCAAGCTGCAGGGAAATTTATTTACAAAGCTTTGTGAATCAGGATTGAACAATAAACATGGGGTGAGAAATACTGGAGGGAAGCACAAAATTTGAAGAGATAAAAAGTGTTAAGTAATCTTTTTCTGACAGTTTCAAAAAGAAACATGTATTTAATTTTTTTCTCCTCATGACTATTACAAATTTGAGAGCAAAATGTTGACACTTCCTGTCAAGAAATAAAATAAAGATATATTTTATAGCAGAAGTGACAGGTTTAAAAGCCTAGAAAGTCCAAGTATATGATGTCAGTGGTTGGAGCTGGACAGAGATAAACTGTGGAGATAGGGGATAGTGGTGAGTGAACCCGAAGGCACAGGTCCCATCAAAAGCACTGAAAGTGAGGGAGTAATCTGTAGGCAATTGTTGCCTTGCTACAATGGGGATCCAGAGTCACCAAATGTTCTAATTTATTAAAAAAAAATAAAAGTCATAAATGCACATCTTTTGTGTAAATTAATACCCCTTTGGGCATCCTATGTGGGTCTAACTAAACCATCATTCAGTAATCTGTGAACTCTGTCTCATAAGACTATAGGGAGGCAAGATTGGGAATGCCAGCCTTGGAGTCAAAACCTAGACTTAGATCCTGGTGACCTGGAGGTTACTTAATAACTAACTTAACATTATCAGTAGGATGTGGGGGGTGATAATATCTACACCAGAGATTTAAGTGGCTTCATAATCAGTCAGTCACTACAGCAGAGTAAGGTTTTGCTGTTCTTCTTTGGGGTATAATCATTTCTGGGTAGTGGTTTTCCTACAGTGACTACATTTTCTAGCTCCTGCTTATAACCAGATGTGGCCTGGTGAGTAGTTCTCAAGGATGGAGTCAGAGCAGAAGTGACACATATCAGTTCTGGACCAAGACTGTCAGGAAGTAGGGACGTCTTCTTCCACCTCTCTCTGTCATCTGAATGCATGTGATGCTGAGGGTGGCTGAGACACAAGATAGAAGAAGGCTGGGTCTCAGTATTACCATGTGGAGGTCAGGATGTTCCTGCCACCAGGAACATCCACTTGTATTATTAGATGAATGGTAAATGAATTTCTATTTTGTTTTGAACTTCTAGACACTTTGAGACCAATTTGTCACTGTAGCCTGTCCTAGCTTAATAATATTATCCTTGATACATAGCAGGTGTGTGAATGTGAATTCCTTTTCCTTGAATTATGCTCGTAATTATGCTCAGTTACCTTCTCTTCTGCATGTATTATGTGTGCAACACACTCTCAGTCTCTTTACCCACACAATGTCATTCCTCACTACTGTTTTGCTAGGTGGATAATATCACTTAAATTTTATAGATGCAGAATCAGCAACTTTGAGAGGTGAAGTTATGTACTCAAGGTGACCCAGCTAGTAAGTACTAGAGCCGTGTAAACTATGTCTGTCTAACTCCATACCTGGGCTCTTCCTTGTGAACCACACTGTGGCATTGGAGATGAATGACCTTAGAGATGAATGGAGTATAATGGAGGAAAGATTCCACATGTCCCTGAATAGCATGCTCAGAGCTTTTAGTCCCTTTTCTTTCTTTACCAATAAATAGAGCATAGACAGCTTCAGGAAACATTTCAATAATTTAGACAGATCTGTGTGACTCCTTGTTGGAACCTAAAGAAAGTACTTTTGCTTATCCAAATTAAACAAAGGATGTGACTTTCCAAAGAAACTTCACACTGAATTACTCTATGACAATAGTATCAGACTGGACTTGCTCAACTACATTTAAGATAAGTGAAAAGAAAAGACTCCTCAATGTACCAGACAGAGTATGGTCTCATCTCAAGTTTATCTGTGTATCCCTGGGGCCTGTGCAGTCTCTAACATAATCAGGCACTCAATTATGATTTGGAAGGGAGGGAAGAAAGGAGGGAGAAAGGTATGAAAAGTGGCAAGAGAAGGAAGAGGTCAGAGAGATTAGGGAAGGAAGAAGAGGATGGAGAAATAGGAGAGAAAAAGTAGGAACAGGCATCATAGTGCTAAACCGCAGTCGTGTGTTCTATTTTTGGTTGAAGTCCCAGTGCTCGCAGTAACCAGCTTTATAAACTTCTAACATAAATTTAGTATTGAAAGTCACCTTGAGTGTCTTGTCTGAGCCTGTCTTTGAAGACAAGGAATTTGAGATTCAGAGGTTAGACAAACTTTACAAGGTTTTTCAGCTAGTTAATTGTAGAACCACTATTAAAACCTCATTCTCTTGACTCTCACTTATACCAATTTTTAAAAACCATCATCATACAATTGCTGTGATGATAAATGTGGTTGAAATGAAAGCACAGGGACTTTTGGGCAGAGAAGTCAGGAAGAAAAAGTACATATGTTTATATAAGTAGTTTCATTATTCCCAGTCAGTGATTTATAATAAGCAACCTGACTAAATTTCACAGGCAAATTCAGTGAAGTCCCAACAAACATTGAATTTTGACAATTTTAACTCCAGAAGCTCAGCAATGAAAGTCAGAAGCAAAGAGGGAGGTTAGAGTTTAAATAATGCAGGTGATTACTCTAACATACAGCCCAGGCAGCCTGACACAGGAGGTATGGATCTGCTGTTCTTCCCTTAATACTAAGTTCTCTCATGCTTCCCATGGAGTGAGCATCTCACTCTGCTGAGTGTTAGTGTTTAAAGATACATATTTTTCATACAACATTGCCCCTGAATGCAAGCCAACTCACCACTTCATCTGGTGCTCAACTGAAGAAAGAGCAATCTGTTTCAAAATAGGAGCAAATGTAGTCTGTGTTGGATATGCTTTTAGTATTACGATCGCCAAGGTAGTGCCTCTTGTGGGGTGTTGAAGGATGATTTTGACTATTTTTGGTGTTTGCTTTAGAAGCTAATCCTCTGTTGAGATGGGATGTCCTTGTATTGATCTCTACAATGGGCATCCAGTGTCCATCTGCTTGCTACTCTGACTTTAACATGGACAAACATCATGTATTTTAATTACAAAATTAGTGACTTTTTAGCTTTGACTCAAACTGTATTATCAGAATACATGTTTGGATGATGGGAAATATTTAAGATTTCTAAAATACTGGGGACCCATAACACAAAACTGGTAGGTTTTTTTTCTTCTAATAGTAATATTTAAGATTTCTCTCATTGTAAGGACTAATAACAAATATTACCCCCCTCAAGAAAGGAATTGTATAGACTTAAAAGAGCAGTGGATAAGAGATCTAAGACCTCAAGTTTTAATCTTAGTCTGCCATTAATAGGTAGGTGGCACCAAGCATGTCATTTATACTGTCTGGGATTTGATTTTACCACTTAAAATACGTGCAGGTTCTTTTAAGAAATGGTGACCAAGAAGAGTTGATGTCTCTTCAAAATCAGAGAAAAAACACTATTATCTTGAGCTTGTCTTTTCTTCTCCCTAGATAAGAACAGTAATGAAAACCTCCTGTTCTAGCCAAAACACAATATAGAACCATAACATCATACCACCTTTTGAATTAAACAAGGAAAAAATCAGCAAGGAAAGGGCAAAGATGAGAGGACACAAACACTAAGGAATAGGGAGGAGAAATTAAAGATACTAATAGTTGAAAGATTAAAAAAGGAGAACAAAGCTTCAGATGAATGAAATGGCCTCTCTTTTTTTGGAAGACCTCCAAAGAGATGAGTGAACACCAAATGAAAGAGAATGGAAGCTCATGAAGGGAAAAAAAAACTCCAAAAACAAAAAACTAAAGTATAGTTGATTCTAATAAGAAGACACATTTGCAGATCTCTGAACCTTGTTTGAGCTATTAATATGGAGGATGCCTCGCCTTAGGGCCAAGACATGGACATGCTTTCTCATGTCATAGTGGAGTATGTTCTTTATGTCTGTCCTCTTCACCTAACTGAGAGAACTTGAGGGCTCATACCAGGCACATAGTACATGTTTTCCTTTATTAAACATTATTCTATAATAGCTTTTTTTGATTTCAACAATAGCCAAACTATGGAAAGAACCTAGGTGTCCATCAACAGACGAATGGATAAAGAAGATGTGGTATATATACACAATGGAATACTATGCAGCCATCAAAAGAAATGAAATCTTGCCATTTGCGACGATGTGGATGGAACTAGAGGGTATCATGCTTAGCGAAATAAGTCAATCGGAGAAAGACAACTATCATATGATCTCCCTGATATGAGGGAGAGGAGATGCAACATGGGGGGTTAAGGGGGTAGGAGAAGAGTAAATGAAACAAGATGGGATTGGGAGGGAGACAAACCATAAGTGACTCTTAATCTCACAAAACAAACTGAGGGTTGATGGGGGGAGGGGGTTGGGAGAGGGGGGTGGGGTTATGGATATTGGGGAGGGTATGTGCTATGGTGAGTGCTGTGAAGTGTGTAAACCTGGCGATTCGCAGACCTGTACCCCTAGGGATGAAAATATATGTTTATAAAAAATAAAAAAATACAATTCAGAAAAAAAACTCATTATTCTAGAATATGTCTACTTTAACTGTCCTCATCTTAAGATAGTAAACTAGTTTTTCTTTTGTAGGCACAGAAACAGGATAGAAGAGAAGGTGAAGTTTAAGGTCCTCTGTTAGAAATATATTTATAAAGAGTAATTTTAAGTGGAAAATCCAATACAGATAAGAGCAAAGATTATAGGCACAGCTGAGCAAACTAAACAGAATGATATTAAGTTAAAAGACAAGCAAGAGTTAAGCAATTCCAAGTGAAAGAAGGAACATAATAAGAATTCAGAGACAGGGATGAGGACTGTGGGTTGGAGCTTTGTGTGGCGTTCAGCTGCCAGAGTCCTGAGGAGAAGAGAACATCCTACATAACAGTAGCTGTAGTGTGAGAAGCTGGGAGGCTCTTATACTTGCACTGCCCTGGTCTTAGGCTAGAAGAGCCAAAAGGGCCCAAATCTCCTTCTTCCATCAGGGGGAGCCATGTTGCCTCAACAGACCATCTCTGGCCCCTGGAGTATGGAGGAGAAAATACAGGGGACTTCAGAGATTAATGTACTCACTTGCTGTATTTAAAAGCCCTGATGCTTCATAATAATTAGTTTATCAGAAGTACCTCCACCATTTGTTTTATAACAAACAAGCGTAAGTGCAAGCAATATTCCAAGTGCAAAAGGGGTGTGGTGATTAAAAAAATGATAGTGTATAATATATTTAATTTAATTTTTAAAATATTTTATTTATTTATTTTAGAGAGAGAGAGAGAGCACTTGTGAGTAGGGCAGGAGGGCGCTAGACAGAGGGAGAGGGGTGGAATCTTGAGCAGACTCTGTGCTCTGTGTGGAGCCTGATGCAGAGCTCCATCCCATGACCCGGAGATTGTGACCTGAGCTGGAACCAAGAGTCAGATATTCAACTGACTGAACCACACAGGCATCCCAATATTTACTTAACTTTAAAAACCCAAAATATATTTCTGAAAGACTGAGAAGATTCAGACGATCTATATTCTTTCCGCTGGTATGAATTTTGCCTTGAATAAGAGGGCAATGGAGAATTTTGCTGAAGTTTTACTGTGGGCCAGACATACACTTTTCTAAGCACTTTTTAGGGCTTGTTACCCTCAATCCTCACAAAACTATACATTACAGACTAGACTATTGTTGGACTGATGTTTAAAGATGTAGAAATGATACAAAATGAAGTTATAAAAAACTTCCGATAAGTACAGGAGACAACACAAAAACCTGGATGGACTGAGTTCAGTGTCCACATTTTCAGGAACTGTTTATAAGGAGAGCTATCTCTTATTGTGACAACTATTATATTGGATGTTTTAAATGTATCTTATTTAAATAACTCCCTGCCAAAACGCTAAAATTGGGGGAAGTGATTTGCCTAATATCATGTAGCTAATTAGTAGATGAGACAAGTCATTTATGTCAAAGCCATATTTTTGATATAGGAACTGGGTGGGGGGAGGATATAGAAAAAGAATAGATCTTGATTCCTCCCCTCTAGAACTTTATAGTATCATAGAGGATACAAAAAGCAATGGATAGAAAACAGCAAAAATTAGGTTAGAATCCTAGTTCAAAATATGAGGCTTAGCAGTTGATTGTGAGGGCCAGGAGGAGTGAGGGACAATAGGGCTTTGGGGGCCTAAAATCTCCTGGAAGAGAAAGGCTGGTTCTGGAACTGCAGAAAGCCTTGTCAGTCTCATTCTAATCATTGCCACAATCTATCTGTTTCTTCTCTATGGATCTTGAAATAAACCTCTTGTCTATTTTCAGCTGAATGATGCCATGGAGACAGGCCTGGTGTCCAGGAAGTAGAGATCTAAGCAGTCTGTCCTGGAGTGCCTCATGACTCCCAATCCAGGGCCATGGGAAGAGCTGTCTGTGTTGCAGGGAGCCAGCTTGTGTGTGGTTGGAGTTAGCAGTGCAGCTGTGAGATGCGAGGCAGGTCTCAGGTGGGGGTTTTGGAAATTGGAAATAAAGGCTACCAATTACTACCATTTTGTCTGAAGAGACTTCTGCAACAAACACTTGTAGAGAAATATATTCAGTGCAATTGTGTAGAAAGATGGGTCAAAAAGATGATCATAAGACAGAAGAAAAAGACACGTCTATTACATATTTTCACACATTTTTTTAGTTTCATAGAAAACAATAAGAAGTACTTTGTGTTGAGTATGTACTATGTGCCAGGTGCTCTAAATACTTGATCTCTATAGAATTCCTATTGAACAAAGGGTACTGATGGAAAATGTAAAGAAGTTAAAGTAAAATCACATATCTTTGAGCCCAGATTGGCCTGAATCCAAAGCCCATGCTTTTTGACCAGACGTTCAAGTATCCTACACGTGTTCCCAGAATCCATTATCTCAGAACTTCTTCTTAAATCCAGGAGCAAGTCTGTGTTGTAATGTATATATACATATACATATATACATACACACACGCACACATGCGCACACACACACACACACGTGTGTGTGTGTGTGTGTGTGTGTGTGTGAGAAAATAAGAGGTGGTAGCTATGTACATTGAGATTGGATCTTCTTGCAGACACTATAGTGGAGGCTCTCCTGGAGCAGCTGGGTGAAACTTCTACTCTCTGTCTCCATCATCATTGGTCTAATTTGTGGTTGATACTTGCAGCAGAGCTTCCATAGTACAGCACATGGGATGACTGGACTTTTCTCTTAATTGCATTTGATCCTGACTTAGTAGCATCCCAGTATGGTTCCCAGAAATCATGTAAGCTTATAATAAACCCTTTTCTGTTTGAACTAGCCAAAATGAACTCTGTGGTTTCCAAAGGACTCTACAACTTATTTTATAGTCCATTTGTTAACTGGGGAAATAAAGCCTCAAATGATATGATTTGCGAAACATTCCTTCCATCATATTCTTTTTGCATAGATATATGTTTCTTATACAAGTCCTCTATGGATTAGCCTGTCTACATGGCTTTTACCCTCAGTGACTGTTACCATGTGGTATTATTTTAGGCAACATATGGAATTCTCTTTCTGACCTAACTTTAAAGGAATAAGAATCCTTAAAAATACTATATGACAGGAGGCAATATATGGTGCACTAAAAATGTAGGTTGTTGGGATATGTGTTGTTTTGCCAATTCAGCAGACTTCTTTTTTTGGTAAGAGCTGCCTGCTCTTCCTTTAGATAACTGTTTTTCCTCTCTCCAAGTGATTTCGATGGGAATGAATCAAGAGATCCCTGCCAAAGGGCCAGCATGTTTCTCAGATTGGCCAACCAGGGTGCCAGCAGGGTCCATATGAGGGCATATGGCCCAAGTGAAGTCAACCAGAGCCAGTTTTGTGGTTTGTTTCGACTTTTGAGAGAGAAGGAAAGAGGGAGGGAGAAAGAGGGATATTCCCAACACACTCTATGTTTCCATAAGCTGGGAAGCTTGAAACTTCAAGGGACGATCTTGCTACCATATGGAACAAACTAATCTGAGAATGAAGTTTAAAAAGATGGAAATAGAGCTGATAACAGAAAGAGGAGATCTAGATGGGGCAAAACAAAAAGAGAGGCAGAGACTGATAGACAGAAAAAGGCAGAAGGAGCCAAAGGAAGACAGAGAAAGAGGAATTACTTTAGGCATGTATACTTAGAGACCACACAGATACAAACACACAGACAGGGAGAAACACACACACACATGCAGAAATATATATACAGGGACTCCATGACACTATCACTTGATATCATTTGAAGTCCTGTGGCCATCTCTGCCTAAGACAATATCTGTTCTGTGTACTTCCTGGGTTTAAGAGCCAACATTGCTTAAGCCAACTGAGGTTGGAGTCCTGAAGAATACAAACTAGGAATCTGGTGTTTCTGTTTCCATTTTGGTCACTTAGCCAGCTCTGTGACCTTACTGTGTCTCAGATTCCTCCGTTTTCTCATCTTTAAAAATGAAACAGTGATACAGCCTTGTTTTCCTCCAGTGTTGAGAGAGCTGATAGGATGAGGCTATGGAAGGGGTTTGAAAGCAAAGCAATGTTATACAGATACATGGTCACCATCATGGAATGTCTGTTCATGAAAAAATTGCCATGGTAGGAGTTTGAATGTTGTTTTTTGATGCTGCAGTTTTCATAGTGGACAAGGCTGGAAAAAAGCTAATTCACCCAGGTGATGCTTTTTGAGGTAACAGAAAGCAGCTATTAAAAGGTGTCAAACATTTGGGGGAGCTGATATATCTAATGGGAGAGAACTGCTTTGAACAGAGATGATTGCTACTTTTAAGGACACCTTGAGGAAATGACTCAGAAAACTAGCATGATCACCTACTGCAAAGTGGTTCTTGCATCTCCATTTGCTTTCGGAAGATAAGAAAATGGAGGGAGGACACGTAATTCCATTTCAAATCCATTTTTTAAAACTGATTTTGCAGAGAGTTAAAATCTTTGGTTAAAGATAAAAAAAAATTTTATCCTCATGCCTCTCTGATGAGAGATGTTTTCTTTGTGATCTGTTGGGTTCCTATAGGCGCAATAATGATGTACTAATTTTTGTGTTAAAGAAACAAAGGATACATGGTAGTTATGTTAAATAGGTTACCACCTAAAAGCAAGCTGAAATTTTCTGTAGAAAATCATCTCCAAAATATTAATCCAAGTACTATATTGTACAGCTGAAATTAATATAAATACTATATGTTAAAAAATAAAATTTATTAATTCAAAGAGAATATTTAGTATGTACTGAATGCAGTTCAGTAAAATAGGTATTTCATATCCTTTATCTTCTTCAGTACTCATACGTGAAATAGGAATTGGACCACATCTTACAGATGAGGACACTGAGGTGTAGAGAATATGGGGCAGAGGCTCTCAAACCTGGTAGCACATCAGCATCTGAAGTATTTGTTTAAAAAGAGATTCTTTGGCTGAAGTGCAAGTGACTCTAATGTGTGAGGTCAGGTTGGGAAAAAATCATGTTCAGTGATGGCTAACATTGTACTGATAGTTGATGGGGCCAGTATTTGATCTAAGTCTGTCTGTCTGACTCTAAATTCCACATTCTTTCTGTTTCACCATTTTTGTTAATGATCTTTCAAGGTGGCTTAAACAAACAAAAGGAATAGTGGACATCCTTCGTGTTGTTCCCCATTCCTAAAACATTTCATCAAGACATAGGAAATAACAAATCCTATTGAGTCTGCACTTCTGGAACAAATTTTCCTCTAGTGATGGTCTTGTCTATTTTAGACTCAACACAGGGCTAATTAAATGCTTGCTGTCTTTTGCCAGATTTGGCGAGTGACATTGGAGTGGCTATCTGTTTGCTGGCTAAATTAAGAGAACAAAGACACATTGACTTGAGTGTGGAAGGTCAGTTCTCCTTAATAAAGGATTTGTAGCTTTGCGAAATTGGAAAAGAAATGATGTATTCTGAAGCTGTTTTCATCCCATTAACTTAAGTCAAGAAGAATAAAGGCAAATGCAGTTTCAAAGATTAGCCTCCAAATCTGATGTGCACTTAAGAGGCATAACTGACTTTTTTCTCCTACCACCTCTACTTTCTCTGTTCCCCCCAGCTTAGAAACTTGAAACTGGAACATTCACAAATGCTGAGTATACTTGTACTTTTCATGTTTTTCTTTGACAAGACATAGATTTTCTGAGCTCAGGGTCTGTAAATCTACTGATCCTTATGGAAGGAATGAATTCTGTTTCCTTCTCTAAGACCAGACACCCCCTGCACCATTTATCTTTAGGATAGAAACCAAATAAATATGGGACCCTGATGCCTTCTAACATTTAATTCAGAGTTGGTGGCAAACTTGTTTTAATTCATGTAATCAGGTTAATCCAACTGGTCTATGTTATGATTTGGGACATTCTTCCCTAGAGGTTCTGGCTTTCTGAGGGCACCAAAATAACAGAGAAGGGGATTTGAGCTAGGGAAAGCATGACCATAGCTCAAGTCCTTCTCACAACAGTAGAGACCATAATACCCTCTAGTTCCATAAAAGCGCACAAGGCACAAGAGAGGAGAGGCATTTCCAGAAAGTGATCTTATCCAAAATGGCATATACATACTTTATGTATACATAATCTTTCTGGTATTCACAGTGAACAGCAGGAATTTAAGATTTTTCCAACTACCCAATATTCTAAGATGAAGACTAGAATTTCACTTTTAAAGACCCTGTGTTGTCTAGTTTTTTGTTTTGTTTTATTTTGTGTTTTAAACTTGAGAAGTAAATCTGGATCCTCATCGGAGAAACAAAAAGGTCAAGGTAGAAGAATGAGAGAGAGAGGAAAGGGAAGCCTCAAAATGTGCAGATGGGATTTTTGACCAATCTGTCTTTAGCAGTGAAATTCCTAGTGGTACATGGGACATGGGTGAATGGGGAGAGTGCTGCATTATGAAGGATGCTATTTGTCTGAATGAATTATTCCTCTTGATTTTAGTAGAATGCCTCCATTATTTTAACACCCATTACTCTTGTAAAGAGGAATCCAAAGCTATCTCTGATAAAAATGGTGCTTTTAAACCAGCCCAATGAATCCATCTTCTAGGCAGTCCACATTCCATAACAATGGGTACCCCAATGGTATGGTCATGAAAACTCTATTCCTTGCTGGGCCTTCCCTGGCTTCTTACTTTGTCTCAAGCTTAATGGGAATTTTCTCCCACCTCCAACCACCTAAGTTAGGCAGATTTGATTTTCTCAGGTTGTTCCTCTTTTCCATAGAATCTACACTTGATCTCTGACTTTTCTCACACTAAGACATTCTGGGAAACCACTTGGTTCACTCCAAACCCAGCCTCCAGGATGCTTCCAGATGTAACAGCTGATTTAGATGGCATTCATTTATTCTTGAGATTTTTATGAGAGGCATCATTTCACTCCATTTTCTATCAGTCACCCAGATAACCAGACCTCAAACTCCATCTGACTAATTTGCTTTGTGGCAAATGCCTGTTGGAAATGAATCTGAGATAAAAGTTAATCATGTTGGGTCTCTAATGGCAAAACCCCAAATCACCAAATATTTGATCATCTTTTAAGCATAGTTACTACTAACCCTATCACCCTATCTCTCTTATTCATAGAGGAAGACATGCTGAAGTTAATTCAGGCAAATACTTTTTTTTAAAAAAATGTTTCTGAAGATAATGTGGCCTTTAAAAAAATTAACATATAATGTATTATTTGTTTCAGGGACACAGGTCTGTGATTCATCAGTCTTAAACAATTCACAGCACTCACCATAGCACATACTCCCCTCAATGTCCATCCCCTAGTCACCCCATCCTTCCCATCCCCTCCACTCCAGCAACCCTCAGTTTGTTTCCTGAAATTAAGAGTCTCATGTCTCCCTCTCTGGTTTCATCTTTTTTCATTTTCCCCTCCCTTCCCCTATGATCCTCTGTCTTGTTTCTCAAATTCCTCATATCAGTGAGATCATATGATAATTGTCTTTGTCTGACTGACTTATTTTGCTTAGCATAATACCCTCTAGTTACAACCATGTTTTTGCAAAAGGCAAGATTTCATTTTTTTGGTGCCTGGATAATATTCCATTGTGTTTATATATATACCATATCTTCCTTATCCATTCATCTGTTGATGGACATCTGGGCTCTTTCCATAGTTTGGCTATTATGGACATTGCTGTTATAAACTGGGGTTTATAACTACATTTGTATTTTGGGGGTAAATACCCAGTAGTGTAATTGCTGGGTCATAGGGTAGCTCTATTTTCAACTTTTTGAGGAACCTCCATACTGTTTTCCAGAGTGTCTGCACCAGCTTGCATTCCCACCAATAGTGTAGGAGTACAGACAAATACTCTTTATTAGTAATTTTCAGTCTCTGATTCCAACTCCTTTGTATTCTATGTATCTTTTGAAAGGGCCTAAAACCAACCAGTGGACATACCTTTTACCTACATCAGTGGCTGGCCCAAGTGTTTCCTTCAGTAGTATCCTGTTTTCTTCAGGTTGGGAGTAAGAAGTCCTTTAGGCTTCTAGAAGGAGGAACTGGGTCTCTAACTTCACAGGACCAAAAAGAATTAAACAATACCAAGAGGGAAAATGTCAAGAGAGAATTCCATTCCCCGTTTAGTTCTATTCACAATCTACTCCCTCTATTTTCTCCATCTTGTTCTTTTTTTTTTTTTTTTAAAGATTTATTTATTTATTTATTTGATAGAGAGATCACAAGCAGGCAGAGAGGCAGGCAGAGAGAGAGAGGAGGAAGCAGGCTCCCTGCTGAGCAGAGAGCCCGATGCGGGGCTCGATCCCAGGACTCTGAGATCGTGACCTGAGCCGAAGGCAGCGGCCTAACCCACTGAGCCACCCAGGCGCCCCTCCATCTTGTTCTTAAATCCTGTCATGGCACCACCTTTACCTTGATGGGGAGGTGAGGTGTGGAGGCAGTGTGTGTGTGTGTCTGTGTGTGTGTTGGGGACTCTCCATTAGGGTTAGAATGGACAGCAAATAATGGCCCTTAGGGCATTCGGTGACAAAGAGAACTGGATGGTGAAGCTATAGGGAAATCAGTCATTATTGAACTCGGCTGGCTGAAGGCAAACTGATAAAACCCTGCTTGAGGAAAATCTGTTAGTTTGTATCAATTATGTTAAAAATGTATAGTCTGTTCTTTAGGAATCTATTTTTAAGGAAATAAGAAATGCAGAAAAGTATTTGTGCCCAAAGATCTGAATCTCAGCATCATTTATGTCACTGAAAAAAACTCAAGAATTTATGTTATGATAAATTATGAGTTATGAAATATCCACACAATGGAAATCTGTCATTAAAAATACCATTTCTGAAGAATATTTAATGATGGGGAAATTATTACACTAAGTGAAAAGGATAAATATAAAACTGTGATTATAATAGTGTTTTACCAAAAATGAAATATTGAAAAAGATTCTGTACAAAATGTTATTTGAATTCTAGGTGATGTTTTTTTCATCTTTATATTTTCTGTGTTTAAACACATACACACACACACACACACACACACACACACACACACACACACATTTCCAAACAATAGTCACTAGGTAACAAAAGACAGAAATAAGACAAAGGTTTAGTAAACCAAATGAAGGCCAACATTTGATGCCAAGTATGTCTGGGAGGTTCCCAACTGCAAGAAATAAAACCTGATCCTGATGGAATAAGTAAAAAGAGATTGTTGAAAAGCACCCTGGGGCTTACAGAATTGATGAGGAGCCTGAAGATAAAACTGGAGAAGGGCAAGTAGGCTATCCAGAACATTTGAGATGCCAGTGCAAGAGTACAAATGGAGGTCCATATACTTTATGTTTAAATATTTGTGAGTTATAAATAAAACTAATAAATGATTATATGAAATATGTTCTATCTTTTGCTCTTGACAAATAAGTCTTCTTTAAAAAAATATGTACAGAGCAATAGCAACTTCTAAGTAACTGTGGATGGCCTGCACATTTTCTCTGGGGATATGCAGACACAGCAGAGGCCAGACAGGAATGTAGAGACATGACTGAAAAGAATTTTTCCCTGCCTTGCTGGCTCCATCCTCAGTCTCCACTTCTGATGGCTCAGGAAATCCCTGAGATAAGCTTCTACATTTTTCTCCCTCTTTGAGCTGTTCTGTGGGGATAAGGAAACTCTTTCTGCTCAAATTTGGCTGCTTGTCCACTGAAAACCCCTTTCCCCTGATTCTAAGCGCTTCATAAGCCACAAGGTTTCTCTTCACCCTACCGAGTTCAAACTGGGCAACATGTGTCCACAAAGTGCCCCAGTACCCCTGGCCTCTGATTGCTCTTCAAGGTTTCTCTGAAGAACCTCCCTTTCTTCTCTTTGTACACATTTGTAGGCCATAGAAGGGCATTGCCAGTACACATATGGATACCTCACATCATTATATTAGCATCCTACCACCTTACAAAAATCATCCCATAACCAGGAATGTGTGCACCAGTGGCAGTATGGTCTACCCTCATGAGTGTAAATATGAGGAAGAACTGAATGCAGGCTGTAGCCTGTGAGCAGGGAATTTTGGACCCTGGACATGAAAAATAGGGTGGGTGGGCTCCAAGTGAGGACACCTCTTTGGTCCCACTGGAAACAGGAACAGGGAAGAAAAAGAAAAGGGTTCAGGAAACCAAGGCTGTCTGGTCACCAGAAGAACGTGGTCAGGAAGGACTGGTTATAGTCATTGCCATCTTTGCTATTGGCACTAGGTTAGGATTCAAGATCCAGGCAGAGGTCTTCTGATTGGACACTCGTGGGTCTCCTGACAGGTCCTAACTGAACTAGATAGCTATTGTGCTACCATAGTTGGAGGGTGATACTAGAAAATGTCCTTTTGCCAAGACAGTATACAATATAAGAGGAATCCTCCACATGGATATAATGAGGCCACTCAGAAGGGCAATAAATGCTGCAGAATCACCTAGAAAACAGATAATTTATTTATAAAATTACTTACATGGGAGAAGGGTACAGCCACAGCTTTTCTCTGAGAAGATTAATTAGGTTATAATCCATGCTATGGTCTAAAAGTCTATGTCCTCCCAAATTAATATGCTGAAATCCTAACCCCCAAGATGATACTATTAGGTGAGGCCTCTGGGAGTTGTTTAAGTCATACAAGGGGAGTTCTCATGATTGAGATTTGTGTTTTATAGAAGAGACCCAGATAAATCTCTTGCCCCTTTCAATATGTGAAGACTCAGAGAGGGTGCTGGCTAAGAAATAGGAAGAGGGCCCCTATGTTGGTGACTATGTTGGTGCTTGGATCTTGGATTTCCCCAGCCTTCCAAACTGTGGTATTTTGATATAGTAGCCTGAATGGACTAAGGCAGTGGAGAAGATAAATGTCGGTAGGAAGGTAAGTTAGGAATGCTCTCTACTTTGGAGTAAGTATTCATGGTTACTTCTGAGACCAGTGGTTATTTAAGACCATGACCTTCACATTCCATTTGGGGCCTGGGATTCCCAAGTATTTCCTTACAATCCTCTGTGGGTTATGGAGTGACTGTCTTGCTCATCTGGCTGGACTGTATGTGATGTTGGGTGAGGTAGCTTTCTGCTTGCCTCCAGCCAAGAAATACATTTAGAGCCACAGAGGCGGAGAGTGTTGTGCATAGAAGAACTACTCTTTGACAGAAGAACAAACATTGGGCCCCACTATGTCTGGGAGTACTTGCCGATGAAGGATTCAGTGGTTCCCTCTGAGAATAGGTCTGTCACACACACACACACACACACACACACACACACACACACTCACTCACCCAGAGGGAGAAAGAGAGAGAGAATACATATGCTGAGGGGACCTAGAACACATAACTGCAATGAAAGAATTTATGTGTCCAACTCCTTTTACATCAACTATCTCAACACTTGTATGTGAATAAATGTAGGGAAATGGGTTGAGGAAGAACACTTTATTTCATACCTCTATTTGAGAGTATAATGCTTAGCTTCTGGTTAAGTCCTTCTGAAAATCAAAACAGCAGATCTCTGGGATAGGAATTACAAATTATCTCCTTCATGATCCATTATTTCAAAAGTTGTAACTTTTGTCATTGTAACTCAAGTGTGTAAATGTCTGTGTTTCTGGTTTGAATGAACATGGACTCTAGTATAGGTTTCTCTTTAGAAGAAGCAATGATGATGTCTTATACTTTATTAATCTCTTCTAGCTTCTCATTCTTTGTCTTTCCACACAAGTCTTGCTCTTTTTTCTCTAGCTTCCCTCTTGTTCCAAATTAACTACCTTCTCAGACTTTGCCATTTATGTCGATAGGGTAATTATTATCTTATTCAGAATCAGTACATGGTTGACATAATCAATGCCTCCATTTTCCTCATATCTACTCAGTCACAATTCCTGTCAGTCCTGTCAGTGTGTCCATATGACATCTCTGACATGCCTACCATTCACCCATTTTCTATCATCATATGGCCTCCACAATTACTCATTCTTATCTATACTATGAGGTTAATTATCTCCCTTTTTTTGAATTTCTCTCGATTCACTCAAGTTTGTATCTGTATTCTGTTAGATTAATATGCTATTACTAAGCACTATTTTAAAACTGCCAAGGAATTTCCAAGTCTTAATTATAAATTACAAATTCCTTAACTTGGCATTCAAGGCTTTTGCTCTGTCAGCTACCTACATTTTTTTTCATCTTACCTCCTACAGAATTAGTAGCTACAATGTCCCCTAAGTGTTTCTAAGAACGTGACGCACATTTTTACCTGATTATCTTTGTTTCTGCTAATCAAACTGCCTAAAATTCTCTCCCTTACTCTACTGCATTACTTAAAGATGGTCTCAAAACTGACCTTTGCTTTGGAATATTTTCTGAGCGCCCAAATTAGAATATTTTCTTTTCCTCTAATAACTTGTATGAACTTGCTCTTTACCATTCTCTCATTTTAATTTAATGCTAGCTAGCTATAATGTTATTTTTCTCTTAATAGAAATACCCTGTCTTCCAGCTAGGTTGTATATTCCTTGAGTGTATAACCTTCTTTTATATATTTTTTGACTCGAAACTCTAACAACAACAATTAATAAAAAGAATAACAGCAATAATGATTAGGTGCTTACTACATGCCTGACACTGGGCTCGGAGTTTTATGTTTATGATCTCACTTAACTCCTTACATCACTGAATGAGGTAGGCACTGTTAATCTTTCCCCTTCACACATAAGGAAGCTGAAGCTTAGAGAAGGAAAGTCACTTGTCTGAGGTCACAAAACTAGGAAGTCATAAAGTCAGCATTTGAACCTAGATCTTTCTTGCAGCAAAGCCTAAACTCATAAACCTGTTTTCTACTGAACCCCTACTTTTTCATTCGGTGTGGTACATTCAAAGAAATCTCAAGGGTCAACCAAATACAAAGCATTGTTTTTATAAGTTATCCACTGATATGATAACTTATAAATAGCTAAAAGTAGCTCAATGTAGCCTGCCCAAAAGGGCTCCTTCCTATGGAGGCACACAACATTCAGAAACCCAAACATTGCCAGCTACCATGCAGGATTAAGGATGGCTGCCAATTCCTTTCTACTCTTTTCATCAAGAGGTCAAGTCTAATTTTTCACCTCTTGAAATTAAACTGCACTTAATGAATTGCTTTGGAATTAATGAATAGATTTGGGGCAGAAGAGAAAGTAGTGGTAGTTTTTAGCCTGGCACCTTAATGGATTTTCAGCTTTCACTTCCTCTCTTGGGATACTTTCTGGAGGGGAATTCTGAGTCACTCTGAAATGAGTCTGACTAGGAGTGCTGTGCTGCAGAGGTCACCTGGAGAGGGTCAGGCTGACAGGTTCAATTGAGCCCAGGCTTCCTGCCAGCTTCACCAAGGTACCACATATATGAGTGGAGACCATCATAGGCACTCTAGACTGGTCTGTCTGCTGGCTGAAGTAACTTCAGTCAATGGCATATAAAGCAGGAGACCCACTCACCCAAGCCCTGCCTTAATTCCTAACCCACAAAATCATGAAGTGTACTAAAATCATTGTTGTTTAAAGCCCTAAGTTTTGAGTGAGTCTGCAGAGCAAGTGGTAACTGGAGCTAACTAAAACCGGGGGCTGTTAACCATAAATTGCTCTATGGGCCTACCAGGGCTTCCATCCCTTTTCCTTGCTAAGTGCTTATGTCATTCTTCTCCCTTTCTGTGGAATGACTTCCTGTTTTCCTGTACATATTGCTGGAACCGGTCATAGCATAATTCCCTAGTTTATATATCCTTCTGGTTCAAGAGATAATGGAAATTGAATAGTATCTGTATTCAGTTATGAGTATTATTAGTATGAGAAGGGAGGTCACAGGGCAAATTGCTGTCCCCAAGATTGGAGAGACAGGTGAATACAGGGAGACACAGATTACCAGAGCAGAGACTCAGGAGTGGAAACTGCCTTGGAAACCAGTAGTAGGGTAGGAAAACCTGAACTGCAGTTGACAAATTTCTGGAGGCTCAATGTGGCCAATTCTGTGAGCTAAAACCAGGAGCCTAAGTCATGGTAGGAGGCACCCTTTCGTGGGTTTTCCTCCTGGAAAATTTTGGATCTTCTGTAGTTTGAAAATGATATGGTTAGGTATAGCCTTTGTATTTCCTTTTGTTTTTGTTGTTGTTTGGTATTTATATTGTTCAGTGTTCTCTCAGCCTCCTGTGGTTTGGTGTCTGACATTAATTTGGGCAAAATTTCTGTTGTGATTGTTTCAAATAGCTCTTCTGTTCTCTCTTCTCTTCTTCTTCTGGTATTCTTATTATGCAAATGTTATGCATTTTGCAGTTGTCACACTGGAGTTGTCACACATTTCTATTTTGTTTTCTAGTCTTGATTCTCTTTGCTTTTCAGTTTTGGAGGTAACAATCAAAAAAAATCCTCAAGCTAAAAGATTCTTGCCTTGGATATGTCCAGTCTACCAGTAAGCCCATTGAAGGAAGGCAGTCTTCATTTTTGTTGGTGTTTTTGTTCTGAAGCAATTCTTTTCTTTCTTGGGATTTTTATCTCTCTGTTTACTTTTCCTATCTGTTCTTACATGCTTTCTACTTAATGAAAGCCCTACTATATTGCACTCATTTAAATTCCTAGTCTGAGAATCCAATATTCCTGCCATAACTAGTTCTGATATTTGCTCTGTCTTTTCAAACTGTGGTTTTGCCTTTTGGTATGACTTGTAACATTTTCTTGATAGTCAGATATGATGTACCAGGTAAAATAAAGTACTATGAGTAGGACTTTAATGATGTGGAGAGGTATATGTGTGTGAGGCACGTGTTCTACAGTCCTATGAATAGGTCTTAGCCTTTTAGTAAGGCTGTGCCTCTGAACTGAACTTCACATATGTTTTTTCACATTTTTCCCCTCTTCGGTGGGACAGGATAACTACAGTGAGCTGGAGTTGGTATTTCCCTCCTCACACATGGATCACTAGAGTAGATAGGAATTTAATATTTCCTTTATCCTATATGGAAGGTAGAGCTGGCTATAGTTAGTTATTTCCCTTTCCTTTTGCCTAGGTCAGGTAGGCTCTGATAATACTTGAGCACGTTCTAGGCTCTGGTTGACTCATTTCTTCTGAAGGTAAATGGAGCACTATGGTGTATTTGATTCCTTCCTCCCTCCCCCTGTGGGAATCTTGAGGAGATTTTTGTTTCATATTTACTGTGAGAACATGGAAAACCTAGAAGAAGTGGATAAATTCCTAGAAACAAATCTTCCAAAACAGAATGAGAAAGAAGTAGAAAATTTGCACAGACCAATTACTAGTAACAAAATTTGAACTGGTAATCAAAACTTTCAAAAAACATAAATACATAACCAGATGATTTCATGAATGGACTTTACCAAACATTTAAAAGAGTTGATGCCACATCTTCTTTCTCCATGAGCATAGGATGATGTATGGAACTGCTGAATTACTATATTATACACCTGAAACTAATATAACATTGTATGTTAACTAACTGGAATTAAAATAAAAACTTAAAAAAAGAGTTATTGCCTAGTTTTCCTAAACTATTCTTAAAAAAGAGAAAGAAAGACTTCCAAATTTATTGTCTGAGGCCAGCATTATCCTGATACAAAAACCAGACAAAACACTACAAACAAAATACAGGACAATATTCCTCCTGAATATAGATGCAATCTTCAACAAAATATTAGCAAACCAAAATCAACAATAAACTAAAAGGATCATTCACCATGACTAAGTGGGGTGTAGTTCAGGGATGTAAGGGTGATTCAATATTCACAAATCAGTGTAATACATCACATTGACAAGAGGAAGGATAAGACATCATATGATCATTTCAAAATATACAGAAAATGTATTTGACAAAGTACAGCATCTTTTCATGATAAAAACTATCAACAAAATGGATTTAGTGGGAATATAGCTCAACAAAATAAAAGCTATATATGAAAAACCCACAGCTAACATATTACTCAATGGTGAAAACTGCAAGTTTCTTCTCTAAGATCAGGAACAAGATAGGATGCCCAATCTCAACACTTTCATTCAGGACTAGAATTCTTGGCTATGCAATCAGACAAGAAAAAGAAATAAAAGTCATCCAAATTGATAAAGAAGAAGTAAAACTGCCATTATTTGCAGAAAACATGATGCTATATATAGAAATCCCTAAAGATTGTACAAAAAACCCCACAAAAAACTATTAGAATAAGTGATTTCCATGAAGTTACAAGATACCAAATTAATATTCAGAAATCTGTTTCTATACACTAATAACAAAGTAGTGGAAAGAGAAATTAAGAAAACAATCCCATTTAGAATTGTACCAAAGAGAATAAAATAACCAAAAAAATTAACTAAGGAGGTGAAAAATCCATACTCTGAAAACTATAAGACATTAATAAAGGAAATAGAAGATAATAGAATGAATACAAAGATATAGCATGTTTACAAATTGGATCAATATTGTTAAAATGTCCACACTACCCAAAGGAATTTACACACTCAATGTAATTTCTATCAAAATACAATTTTTCTTTTTTCTAAACAGAACTAGAAATATCTTAAAATTTGCATGGAACCATAAAAGATGTCAAATAGCTGAAGCAATCTTGAGGAAAAACTGGAGGTATCACAATACCACACAGATATTGTGAAATATGACAATATTTCAATATCTTGAAATATAGATTTCAAGCTATACTACAAAAATAAAGTATTCAAAACAGCAAGATCCTGGCAGAAAAAAAGACACACCGATCAATGGAACAGGATAGACAGGCCCAAATAGTCCCATATTTAAATGACCAATCTACAACAAAGGAAACAAGAATATACAACAAGGAAAAGACTGTCTTTTCAATAAATGGTATTGGGAAAGCTAGGCAGCTCTATGCAAAAGAATGAAACTGAACTGCTTTCTTATACTACACACAAAAATAATCTTAAGCCAGATTAAGGACCTAAATGGGACACCTGAAAACATAAAATTCCTAAAAGAAAATATAGGGAGTAATATCTTGGACATAAACAACATATCTATGGATATTCCTTCTGGGGGAAGGGAAACAAAAGCAAAAAAAGAAAAGAAAAGAAAACAACTATTGGGACGCTACCAAAATAAAAAGCTTTTGCATGGCAAATAAAATCAACAAAACAAAAAGGCAAATGTGATAAGGTAAATGGGAGAAAATATTTGCAAATGATATGTCAAGTGGTTGATATCCAAAATATATAACAAGTTTATACAACTCAACACCAAAAGGAGAAAAAAAGCCAAGTAAAATGAGAAAAATAGACATTTTTCCAAAGAAGACACACAGTTGGCCAACAAACACATGGAAAAATGCTCAGTACCACTAGTTATCAGGGAATTGCAAATCAAAACCATAATGAGCTATTACCCCACACCTGTGAGAATGGTTGGCATAGAAAAGATAAGAAATAAAAAGTACTGGTGAGGATGTGGAGAAAAGGAAACCTTCATGTACTATTAGTGGGAATCTAAATTGGTACACTACTATGGAAGACAATAGGAAGATTCCTCAAAATATTAAAAATAGAAATACCAGTAACTCTACTACTCTAATCTAATCTAATACAATAATAACTCTAATATAATCCAGTAGCTCTACTACCAGATATTTATCCAAAAAAACCCAAAAATGCTAATTAGAAAAGATCTATGCACTCCTATGTTTATTGAGCATTACTTACAATAGCCAAGATATGTAAACAGTCTAAGTATCCATCAGTAGATGAATGGATAAGATGTGGGGTGTGGTGTGTGTGTGTGTGTGTGTGTATATATATATATATATATATATATATATATATGTGTGTGTGTGTGTGCATATTTATATACATGTGTATATTTATATATGTTTATAATAAGTGTATGTTTACATGTGTGTATATGGGGGTGTGTGTGTGTGTGTGTGTGTATAGGAATATTGCTCAGCCATAAGAAAGAATGATATTTTGCTATTTGCAAAGACATAGATGGACCTATTCAATATTATGCTAAGTTAAATAAGTCAAAGAAAGACAACTACTATATCATTTCACTTATATGTAGAATCTAAAAATCAAAACAAATGGACAAAGAAAAACAAAAGACCCATAAATACAGACAACTAGTAGTTGCCAGAGGGGATGAAATGGGTGAAGGGGAGTGGGAAGTACAGGCTTCTAGTTATGGAGTGAATAAGTCACAGAAATGAAAAGTACAGCATAGGGAATATAGTCAGTAGTATTGTAACAGCATTGTATTGTGACAGATGGTAGCTACACTGGTGGTGAGCCTAGCATAATATATAGAGTTGTTGAATCACGATGTTGTATGTCTGAAACTCATGCAATATTGTATGTCATCTACATTAGAAAGTAAAAACAAAAACAAAAACAAAAAAAACCACAAAAACTCAAGGAAAAAAATTAATTTTTTTGTTTTTTAATGAGAAATCTGCTCATTGTCAAATCATATGAGGGATAAAGAGAATAATTCTGGGAGAGATGATTATTTTGAGCCAAAAAGTCAAAAGCTGTTAAAAGTATGTTCTATTTGAATCTCTGCTAACATTCCATGTGAAAGTACATTGTGCTGAAAAATTGGTGGATAATTTTTCCACTGGAACAAAAAAATTCCAAGCCAAAGGTTGGTTTCTGGTTAAAAATAAAGAAGGAAAGGGGTGCCTGGGTGGCTCAGTGAGTTAAAGCCTCTGCCTTCAGCTCAGGTCATGATCTCAGGGTCCTGGGATTGAGCCCCACATCAGGCTCTCTGCTCGGTGGGGAGCCTGTTTCCTACCCCCCACCTCTGCCTGCCTCTCGGCCTCCTTGTGAGCTCTCTCTGTCAAATAAATAAATTAATTAAAAAAAATAAAGAAGGAAACAACTAGTTTAAATAAAATTTCCAGTTTAACAAAAAATTATGAGATATGCAAAGAAACAAGAATGTATGAGCCATACTCAAGAAAAAAGCAGTCAATATAGTCAATGGCAAACATGCTCCTAAACTGAATTTAGCAAAGACCTCACAGCAGTTATTACAAATATATTCAAAGAACTAAAGGGAAGCATTTTTAAAGAATTAAATGAAAGTATGTTGATCAATAATAAAAATAAAAATTTCAGTAAGAAAAATTATAAAAAAGACCAAACAGAAAGTCTTGATTTAAAAAGTAGAGCAAGAAAGAAAAATTCACTAGAACATCCAATGGAACATTTGAACTGGCAGAAGAAATCAGTTGAATTTGAAGCAAGAGCAGCAGAAATTATCTAAAGGAGATAGAAAAAAATACTATAAAGAAGCAATGAACAAAACCTCTGAACTGTGAGATAATATCATGAGTACTAACCTGCATGTAATAAGAATGCAAAGAAAACTAGAACATGGAGAATTTGAAGAAATCATGGGCAATTTTCCCTATATTGATGAAAAGCAGTATTCTACATATCTAATATGCTAAGTGAATCCCAAGTAGAATAAACACAAAGAGATTCGTATCAAGACACAGCATAGTCAAGTTGATGAAAACCAAAGACAAATGAAAAAGAGGCCATTGATATCTGAGGGTTTCACAATCTTTATCAAAATGCTGGACAAAACCACATCTGTGATCTTTATTCTTTAGTTGGCATATGATTAAGTCTCTTATCCAAGAAACTTGAACTGAAATTCTCTTGTGCAGAAGAACCCTATGAGCATTTGTACGTGGTGTTTCATCTCTAACTGTGGAACAGAGTAATAGTACTGGAACATGGAAGTTTAATTATGAAAACTACACAACTTGGCCATATTCAGAGCAGCTTCCCCGACTGGATAGAATATGTCTAGAATGGACATTTTTGTCTCAGAGGAAAATGTCAGTTGCCTCTTGACTTTTTAGGTATATTAGTTTCCCCAGAGAAGGTGAGGAGGATTTTCTAGCTTTTCTGAAAATGGTGACAGGAACATTTATACCTGGGGCCTGTTAAAAGACATAACTAGTAAGAGCTCATCAAGACGTGGCTGTTGATGCCTGGTTTCTTTTCCCAGACTCCCCAGTTGCTCATTCTCTCTCCTTAGAGAGTCTCTAGATTCAGGGTGATATCTTTTTTTTTTTTTTTTTTAAGATTTTATCCATTTATTTGACAGACAGAGATTACAAGTAGGCAGAGAAGCAGGCAGAGAGAGAGAAATGAGGAAGCAGGCTCCCTGAAGAGCAGAGAGCCCAATGCAGGCCTCAATCCCAGGACCCTGGGATCATGACCTGAGCCGAAGGCAGAGGCTTAACCCACTGAGCCACCCAGGCACCCCAGGGTGATATCTTTAGGCAGGAATTCCTAACAGCACGTTTGAGAACTTAATGTTCAAATCAAAGCATGGATCATTCAGGGAACAATAAAACTCCAGCTCCAATGCCATCCATTCCGTCCCATGTCCCTAACTTCTTGGAACAATAATTCTGTTTCCACTGTGTATCTGCAGTCCAGACAATGATTTCTTGGAAGTTATGAAGCCTCACATCAACTTATCTGCCAGTATCTCATGAATGGTGGATCTTGCTCTGCCTTGGCACATGAAGATAATACAATTTTTTCTACTCTAATCTTTTTGCTTCCTCTATCCTCAAAGTGTATTTCATTAGCAAGATTAAAAGGGCTTCTTACTGGGTACCTGGGGCTCAGTTGGTTAAGCGACTACTTCCCGCTCAGGTCATGGTCCCAGAGTCCCGGGATGGAGTCCCACATCATGCTGCCAGCTCCGTGGGGAGTCTGCTTCTCCCTCTGACCTTCTCCCTGCTCACCCTTTCTCTCTCTCTCTCAAATAAGTAAATAAAATCTTAAAATAAATAAATAAATAAATAAATAAAAGGGCCTCTTACTGTCCACCAAGCTCTGGGAAGTAGAAAGAAAAATAAGTAGCAAACCCAAGACTGAACTCAGCTCACAGGGGAAATTTAAATCATCTAATTTCCGGCAGTGATATTGCAACATCCTTACTAGATTTAAGGAGTTACTTAAAGGTAGGAAACAAGTCTTGTCTTTTAATAACAATACATAATAGGTTCTCAACCTCAATGTTGAAAGTTGCAGAATCGCTGTTTTGAGATATAATAATCAGGCATCATCTTTTTTTTTTTTTTTCTTTCTTTGGCTTGTGATTTAAACCAATTCACTGGTCTCTGGGCAGTATTGGTTATAGAGTTGTGGAACCTCTTAAATATATATTTACTTAACCTCACTGGATCTTGAAGCTTCATTAATGTTTAGAATCTATTCAGTTTCTTTTTTATGATTCCCTAATGAAAGATCTATTTGTAGTGCAGTCAGGAGATTTCACAGTGCAATCACATATATTGGTGCATTTTTTCCCAACACTACATTATTTATAAAAGTACAGTACAAATAGTACAATTTAAATGTACATATTGACAATTAGTTTCACTTTGCCAAAGTGAAAATTTTAACGAATGCTTAATTTCTTTAATGTCTTATAAACCAAATTCATTAAATGTTCACTTTTCTGTTCTTTCCTGTTTTCTTACCCATTGTGTGTTAGTCTTTCTAGCTGGTTTCTCTCCTCCAACTGGAAGATGAGAGAGATAGGTAGGGAGGGATTAGAACCACAAAATATTATTTCATACACAAGTATTTTCCTTGAAGTTTCTTTTGTAGTGACTGCCTCTGGTCCCAAGATGATGTATTAGCTTTTGCTATCAATTTGAGTTATAAGAGTATTTACAGTTTTTATTTTCCTCCAGTCTTTTAAAGATATTTTCTAGGGTCTTTATTCCACAAGCCATAGATGGACAACATCAGTGTCATCTGGGAACTTGTTGAAACTATGCTATGTGGAGTCCCATTACAGGCAGAGTTTTCATCTTATCAAGAACAAAAGGGATTCTTAAAAACATTAAAGTTTGAAAAGCACTGCTCTAACTCACTGGTTCGCAAACTTGGCTTCATATTGGAAACATCTGAGGGGTTTTCAAAAACACTGATTTTAGGTCTAATCCTCAGAATTCTGTTTAAATAGGGACATTGTTATTCAAGAAAAACCCACAGAAACCGCAGGTGATTTTTAGTATACAACAATGTTTGAGAACAACTGCTATCACATATATGTTATATTTACAGATATACAATGATACTATAAATAAACTTTCGGTCATATGTCTATGTTCTCCTCTCAGTACACTGGGAGATCAGCAGGTAGGTTATTAATATGCCCATCTTACAGCTGGAAACAATAAGATTCAGGATGAATAAGTGATACATGAGGGGTAATTATGATGGAATCTACAATGCACTCTTCTGATGCTTTTTCTATACCGTCACATTGTGTTTTAGATTAGTGAGACATAAAGTACTATTTTCAAAATCTAAACAATGTGTACTTCAGCTGTGATTGTTTCTGACCCTACCATCAAAAGCCAATTTTGTTAAAATAACTTGCTTTTTCTGCATAGGTTATTCTAGAAAGCTTGTTAAGTTGCAATAAAAGGAATACCAACATGATCTTATCATTATTTAAGCAGTTTACTTGTTATTTTTAAAATTGGAGATCAAAGTTATTGAAGTCCACTGGCCAAAACCCACTAGGAAAACCCAGCAAAAAAGTTTGATTTATTTCACTTGCATAGAGCACCTTCCAGATAAACCATGGGGGCGTGTTTGGGGAAGGAGGCTAGGAAGACTTGCTCAGGCTCGTGCTGGATGAGTCTCAGGAGAGATGAAGGAAGAAGGGACAAGTTATTGATTGGAAACTGTATGTTTTATTGAGGAGGTGGGAGGATTATGGGGGCTATTGTTGTCACTGGTAAAGAAGCATCAGCATCACGCATGTCAGTCAGAAGTTGTAGTAGTAGTCAATTGTAGTTGCAGAGTGGCCTTATCTCTATTGTATTCCAAATATGATCCTAACGTGGTCTTATCTGAGCCTTATTCATATTCTGTGACATGTCACAATCTGGCTACAAGGCTATTACCTTTTACTTTATAAAAGTTTTATTTCATATGCTGTTAAGTTCCGATAACTCTTGAAAATTCTAATAAGAAAAAGAAAAGGAATACAAATTCCCATGTCCTATTACTACTGAGGTCTGAAAATAGACATAGTAAGGATTTCCTTTGGAAGTAGGTTATAAAATATTATAAATCAAACAGATTAAGCATTTATAATCCATCAGCTTTTTAAAAAATTACCAACAGCTTTTTAAAAAGAGTGCATTTGGATAGTTGAGAAAGTTTTTTGCTGTTGTTTTGTTGGTATTTTGTTATTGTTGTTGTTCTGTTGATTAAATTCTAGGTGTATTTATGGTAAAATGTTATGGATAAGAGAATAAAAACAGAGTATTTAATTACCAACAAATTAAAGGAGGGAAGTGGAATTGGAAAACAAATATCTCTCTCAGTCAGTAAAAAAAAAAAGGAGATAGATTAAAAGGAGAGAAAAAAATAGAAAGCACCAAATAAAATGGTAGAAGTCAGTTCAAATATATTAATAATCATAATGAATTAAAATGGATTATGCCTGTCGATAAGGAAATAGATTATAATATAAAATTTTTAAAAATCCAATTCTCTTATATTTAAAAGACACTAGACTGTGGGAAGCTTGAAAGAAAAATGATGGAAACAGGCATAACTGCCAAGTACAAACCAAGAGAAACCTAAGTGATAAGATGGATTATACTTTATGATCAATAAAGAAAATGATTAGGTATAAAGTAAATTAGTATGAAATGCTGATATGAGGGGTTCAACTTACCAGGAAGTCATAATAATTATAAAATTACATATATATATATATGAGACATTATATATATTACATGTAATATATATAGCATATATAAAACATTATATATATAAGCATATAATATATATAGCATATATATAGCATTATATCTTTAGCATAAGAACTACATGGCACACTGATAGATCCACCATTATGATGGACATTTTCAATATATCTTTCTCAATTTTAAGACAAACTGGTGAAAAATTAGTAAGATACAGAAATTTGAATACACCTGTAACAAGCCTGATAAAGTAAATGTAAAGAACACTGCCTCTAACAACTAGAGAATTTTTTTTTTTAGGCACATATGGCACATTTATAAAGCATACCTAAAACTAGCTCATAAAACAATTATTAATAAATTTTAGAACATGTGTATTATTAGAACACATTTTATAATCACAATGCACTTAGAAATACCTTTTTATTTATTTATTTACTTAAAGATTATTTATTTATTTACTTAAAGATTATTTATTTTTAGAGCGAGAGAAAGCATGAGTAGGGGGATGGACAGTGGGAGAAGGAGAGAATCTCAAGCAGACTCTATGCTGAGCATGATTCTTGATGTGGGACTCGATCTCATGACACTGAGCTGAAATCAAGAGTCAGACACTTGACCAACTGAACCCCCAGGTGCCCATACCTTTTTAAAGATAAATTTAAAGAAATAACTAACACTAAAAGAAAATTTAAAACAAAAGCCCTCTAAAGGTTTTAATCTTGAGAAAAATTATAATGGAAATAAAAACTACAACTCAATTAAAATATTAAAAATACTATGTTATAGTCACATAATAGTATACCATAGAGTAATGAAATTGACAAATTATGGTGATATGGAACCATGTGGATGAATCTCACCAACATAAAACTGAGTAAAGAAGCCAAATATAGAAGTTTATACAATGTTTCCTTTTTCATAAAGATAAAAAAGGCAAAACTAATAGATGGTAACAGATATCAGAATCATACATTCTTTCATGAAAGGACAGTGACCTGGGGAGCATGTATTCTGAGGTCCTGACAGTGTACTGTAGTGTGATCTGGGTAGTGATCACATGGGGACAATACCTCTGCTACTACCACAACCCTGCAAAACTACTTTCACTTTGGAAATATCCTCCATGCAGACTTAAGGCTTGTGCATTTCTCTGTGTCCTTCCGTAGAGAACTTCCTTTAAAAAGGCAAACACATCTGTGTAAAATACTATAAATACTTATGTGCTAAAACTTCTCTCTTTAAATAAACAAGATAATGCTACACCCCAATTCAGAATAGCAGTTACCTCCGAGGAGCGGTGGGAGGTTGACGTGTGCCCGGAGAGGAATGAAGGACATCAGTAGAACTGGTGATGCTCCAGGCTGGGGTTGGCAAACTCTGTCAAGAGACAGATAGTAAATGTTCTTTGCTTTTGCAGGACATACAGTCACTGTTGCAACTATTCATCTGTGTTATTGTCACAGAGGTAGCCACAGACAACACATGAATAAATGGGCTTGACTGTATTTCAATAACTTTATTTACAAAAATAAATGGTGGACTGAATTTGGTCCACAGGGCGAAGTTTGCTGATACTTATTCTCATTCTTCACAGAAGATCAAATGGCCTTATTCGCAGTTCACATTGTTCTCTTTTTATGCTTTATAATTTATATCTGCTTTATTTATATTTATTTTTGCACATTTCAGAAAATATGCATCCACCAAACTCACATAGGATAGTATGAGGGCATTTAATGTGACAATGCTTTTTTTTTTTATGACAATGCTTTTAAGATGGAGTTGGTACTTAAGATTTCAGTTGTATATACTGTGCAAATATGGTAATGTCATAACCTCTTAGGTAATTGACCTTGAACAAGTTATCCAACCTCTGTTTCTTCACCTATAAAATGAAGATAAAAATTCCGTGTTTGTTGCTGCCACCACTGCCACTGCCATCAAGGCTTCTACTACTACTCTATTGCTACTATTAACCTCTAGGGCCCAGTTCTGTTTGGTAGAAAATAAGACAAAGTAAACTCTAAAGGTACTTCTAGCTCAGTGTCACAGACAGATAGGAATGGAGTTAGGATTCCCCTGTGTTTGTCCAGTTGAGGTGACCTGATATAATGGATAAATAAGAACAAGGATATTCAGCCTATGTGTGTGACTGAGTATTTTATAACGCCCTTGGGAATGCCTGAGGCAGTTTGGTTTCTTAAGTAGTTCAAACACATTCTTGCACCATTCATTTACACCGGATATGAAGAAGATATTTGCTGAGTCTGTGTACTGTTAGCCTCAACATCAGAATGTTGATAAATCCCTAATGAGTTAGGCTTTACTGTAGAAAAGATACTAAAAAGAGGTCAAGAGGGGGTGTGGGAGCAGGATAAATGAGGCTATGCAGCCAAGAATTTAGTGTTGCTGGAAAGTGCCACCATTGAGTGTATCGGCTCTCCTGGTAGACCTGGATTCTATCCTGATTCTGCCACTTCCTAACTAGGTCACTGATGGAGTTACTTAAAGTTAGAGCCTCAGTCTCTTAATCTGTAAAAAGGAAGTGATCATGAAAAGCACCTTTTAATGTTGAATGCATGTCAATCACTTTCCTTCATGCCTGCATTAGTAAGTGCTCAACAAAGGGTCTTAGTATCAATAAATATTAGACTGGGTGTTTCTTTTCAAACATGGAGGGCAGAGGAAAAATTTGAAAATCTCCAACGCTTTGAAAGAATGGTGTTTCCCCCACAAGGTTTTAAGAATCAAAGAAGTTCCCATGCATTTGTTCACGCTCTGTACCAAAAATCAGTCTAGGGATTTTATGTGTCTTATTCACTTAATCCTCACAAAATCCTGCTGAGGTGGACAGTACTATCCCCTTTTACAGAAAAATAAGGTCATGTTGAGAAAGGATGATAATTTATTCCAGGTCACATAACTAGGAGCTTAATAAAAGTCTCTGACTTTAAACCCAGTACTTTCATCAGCTCATCACGTTGTCTCTTTTTCACCAGATCCCTTTGTTCTGCAATGTTTTTAGGGGTTCAAATTGCATGCATATTTTTGCATCTGTCACTTGGGTATTGGCCTCCGACCTACTAGGCTCTCTTGTACCAGGGGTCTGAGGTTACCACCTTCCTCTCAGTCCAGAAGTTAACTTTTAAGAATAAGAAATCTCTTGGGATGCCTGGGTGGCTCAATTGGTTAAGCAGCTGCCTTCGGCTCAGGTCATGATCCCAGCGTCCTGGGATCGAGTCCCACATCGGTCTCCTTGCTTGGCAGCGAGCCTGCTTCTCCCTCTGCCTCTGCCTGCCACTCTGTCTGCCTGTGTTCACTCTTGCTTCTCTCTCTATGACAAATAAATAAATAAAATCTTTAAAAAAAAAAGTTTTAAGAAATCTCCCTGTTTCTAGTTCCCTCGTATGTGCAGATACCTCCTGGAGGAAAGAGTCATTTGTGTATTTATTCAGGATACACTTCTTAGTGCAACCGAAGACTGCATGTGTTATGCAAAATTGACTCCTCTTTTCCCAAGGGCCATTACAACTATATTTTTATATAAATCTAGCATGGAAACATTTTTGATATTTTGAATAATATGAATTATTATTATTAATTAAATTAATAATAAATTATAAATTATTATTATTATTAAACCAGATTTAAATGCACATACATTTTCATAATCTCATGCTTCCTCTCACCTGTAAATTTTGCATTTTCATCTTCATATGAGCTTTTGAGGTAAGTACCTCAAAATATTATTATTAGCCATTATTCATAATAATGAATGACAATTACCTATTACCAATTGAAGAATTATGTCAAATAACTTTATACTTAAAGGAGAATAAAATAACTGAAAATAGTGGGAAATATTTTGTCAACTATAGGAACTTGAGGTCCTGGTAGAAGAGCCCCAGTTTAAGAAGGGTAGACACAGCAGGGCACTACTTGCCCCCAGCAAACATCCCATCTCCTCAGAATAGACTTGGCTTTGAAGTGACCCTTATTCCAGCTAAGTAGAATCAAGAGAAAAATCACAATACTCTGTACATATAGGATCAACATGTTGTGCTGTTATCCTCTCCTCAGCACTCATGAGCTGTTTCTGTGACTGCAGGTTCATACCTTTCCACTGCACCATTTTGCTCAGTCCTACTTCTGACCCATATGTTTTGTGTGGCTGGAGTTACAGCACCTAACTTCAAGAGTTGAGAGAAACTAATTGGTCTGCAAAGATATCAGATCCACTGAGTGACTTTCATCTTCAACAACCTAATTAATGAATATTCCCTTCTCTACTGACTTGGTAAGTCATCTAGTGTATATGTGTGTGAAAAAAATTAAGAAGTTAAAATATGAATGCTTGTCAAGTTAGGAAACTATACTGACTGAGCAAGTATTCTGTGCCAAATGTTGCATGAGGTGAGATATATATACACACACATACATACATATGTATAATGTCATTTAGGTTTTTTAATTAAAGATTTTATTCATTTATTTA
This sequence comes from Lutra lutra, assembly GCF_902655055.1. NCBI lineage: Eukaryota > Metazoa > Chordata > Mammalia > Carnivora > Mustelidae > Lutra > Lutra lutra. The sequence continues at coordinate 52,197,742 of NC_062282.1, forward strand.
TTTGAGAGAGAGAGGAACAGAGGGAGAGGGACAAGCCGATTCCATGTTGAGCATGGAGCTGGATTCCACGATCCTGAGATCATGACCTGAACTGAAATCAAAAGTCGGCTACTTAACCTAGTGAGCTACGCAGGCGCCCTAGTCATTTAGTTCTTAACACAACCCTTACAGCAGTGTTATTATTCCCATTTAAAGGCAAAGAACAGGATGCCTGGGTGGCTCAGTCGGTTAAGCAGCTCCCTTTGGCTCAGGTCATGATCCCAAGGTCCTGGGATCGAGTCCCGCTTCGAGCTCCCTGCTCAACAGAGAGCCTGCTTCTTCCTCTTCCTCCACCTGCTGCTCTGCCTACTTGTGCTTTCTAGCTCTATGTCAAATAAATAAATAAAATTAAAAAAAAATAAAGGCAAAGAACAGACACAGGGTGACTTCTTCCAAGGTCTTGAAGTCTCAGAAACCAGATTTAAATGCACATACATTTTCATAATCTCGTGCTTCCTCTCCCCTATAAATTTTGCATTTTCATCTTCATATGAGCTTTTGAGATAAGTACTAGTATTATTTCCATTTTACCAATGAGGATACTGATGCTGAAAAAGCTTAAGTAAATTGTTCAAGATGACAGTTTGTATATACAAAAAATAGTATTCTCATTCATGTATGTCTGAGTGCAACAAATTATAAACATTAGCAGTGGCACTTAGATTTTAGTGTTTGTTTTTTTAATAAAATACTATGTCCAACTAAGCCAGCTGACCATTGGCTTGCAAATTTCAGAAAGAAAGAGTGGGACTGAATCAAATTGGAATTATTCTGCATGGATGGAGAAGACGGTAGTCTGAAAAGTCTGCTTTGATTAGCCACTCAGCAAAATCCTTTTTCTTATTTTGCCTAATCAAGGAGTCACTGACTTCTTCACAGCTTGGGTAAGAACTACTGTGTTTTAATTGAGCAGTGGAAGGAAACTGCAAAGAAAAAACACAGCAGAAAGTGTTTTGCTTGCTAACTCATTACTACTTCTCATAAAGCAGAGTGATGCCTGGGGTGTGGAGAACAGGGCCCTGGGAAGGGACTATGAAATCTGATGGTAAATTCTCAGGTTGAGCAGAGATTTGAGGGGGTAAATCCAATTCTGCTCAACTGCTCACCTGCTGAATGACCAGCCAGGGTGTGGGGTGGGGAGGGGTGTTAGTTAAGCTCCTGGGATGTTGAAAAGATTAAATAAGTTTATGCAGGTGATGTATTTGGCATAGATCCTGGTACATAGTAATAAGAATACCATAATTGTCCATTATTATCATAGCGTCAGCTAGAGCAGAGGCTTAATATCAGTCCAGACTAGAGTCTATCTTGGTTCATTCATGGGCTTATCCTTTCTTGTTTCTGAAAAGCAGAGGGGGTGGTGAGGGGCATGATGAGGGCACACAGGATCCTCTTGAGATGCTGCCTGCAGCTTTTCAGAGTAGTTGCTCTGCAGACCAGGTGTTCCAGTCACCAAATCTTTTGCAGGTACTTAGCAAATCAAAGCTGACAGCAGGAGGCTGTCAGCCTGACATATGATAAACACACTCTGTAATTTAGCACTTTAACACAAGGAATGTGCTCGCAGGATGAGTTAATTGCCAAGCTATTAACAACTGAGCACCCTGGAAGCCAGCTGAGAAAGGTCTAAGAAACTTGGGGGTAGTGCAAGGTTTCTAAGCCTGAAGAGAAAGTTGGGTGGGTATGGCCAGTGAAGGGTTTGGCTGGTGGTAATACAAACTATATCAACTCCCAACAATATGATTATCTACATGCAAATTAAAAAAAAACCCAAAACCAAAAAAACACAAAAAACCTAACCAAAAGAATAGGAATCAGAAAGAGCCCTAGAAATAAGGCAATAAAAGGCATTCATTTTACAGGTAGAGAGTGAGACCAGGGGAGACGCAGGGTTTGAGGGGCCAGGAATGGCCTGAAAGCTAGAGAGTCAGAGACAAAGCTGGCTGATCTTTTGGGTCTGAATTCAGTTTTCATGCAATCATATGGTTGTTTTCTATGCAATTAGATTTTTATGCTGTGTTTTTTTTTCTTGCTATTAAAATTTTCTTCTGGAATGGACAATGGGCAGCATAGTGTAGACTCTGGCATATCTTGGCCTGGCCATTACTAGTTCTGTCATCTCGGGCAAATTATTTAGTCTTTCTTGTGCTTCATTTTCTTCAACTCTAAAATGGGTTAATATTAGTACCCATTCCAAAGGATTATTATGACAATTAAATGAGATAATACATGTTAAAGGTTTGAGTTCGTGAAGGTGTGAGTAAACTTCATCTAATGCTATTATTATTGGTCCCAGATTATTGGTTTAATTTCTTGGTGATGGGTTTGGCTGGGATTTTTGTAGTGACTGAGGACATGGCAGAGACACCAGCTTTCTGATAATTTCCACCAAAGTCCTCTCTTGTAATTCTCAAATTCATATTGAGGAATAAAGCTATCAAGAGAAAAAATGCCCTGGACCAGTATTGCAGAATTTGGTTTTGGTCTCAGCTGTGGGTTAATTATTGGGTCTACAATGGACTATCCACTTGATTCCTTTGAGTCTTTTTATCTGTAAAGGGGATAAGAATGTTGATCCCATTGTGTTATTGTAAGAATCAAAATAATATAATACATGTTAAAGTATTTTGTGTGAAATCTGTATAAACAAAATATAAGCTTTGTATTTTTTAACCCCAAACTTCTGATACTTCCTTTTCTCTCAGATCCCTGTTTGTTCTACCACTAAGTCCTACCAATTCTACCTTTAAAACAGATCTCAAATCCAACCAGTTATCTACCTCCACAGCTACCACCTTAATCCAAGTCCTTGTCATTTTTCAAATGGTCATTTTCAATAGCCTCCTAATCCATCCCCCTGTGTTCAGTTTTTCTCTTCCAACTCAGTCTCCAAAAAGCAAACTGGCACTTCACTGTGTCACCTGGCCTCCTACACTAGTCTCCTTTTATGACACACTCTTCACTTAGGCTTGCATGTTTTCAAATACTTGATGAAAACATCTTTCTGTATGAGAAAAAGTCCATCTTCCATCTCTTGCATTTCCTTTACTGCTCACACAAAACACTTCTGGTCACCAAATACATAGGTGGGTCCCCCACCCACATACCACATAGTGCTTCCTGACTACAGCTAGGTGTCCTACAATTTAACTCAGGGCTGACACTATTTACCTGGAGGTAGCATCAGTTCCCCACAATCTCAGGACTCATTCCCAACAGACCTTCCCCAACCTCCTTCCGATGCCCAGCACGGGCCCAGTTTATCACCTGTCCTTCTGACCAACCAGCCTTAGATTAAAGGTTCCACAATATTCTGGGAAACATTACACTTACTTGATTACTGGTTTGTTATGAAAGTATATACTCAAAGATAGCCAGGTGGAAGAGATGCATAAGGCAAAATATGAGAAAGGACATGGACCATCTATGCCTCTCTGAATGCACCACTCTCCCCAGACATCATGGTTCACCAACCTGGAATTTCTCCCAGCCTCTCCTTTTGAGTCTTTATCGAGGCTTCATTACACAGGCATGATTGATTAACTTGTTAGGCATACATGCCTGAACTCAATTGCCAGTTGTCTCCCCTCCCTGGAGGTCAAGAGGTAGGGTTGAAAGTTGCAACCTCTAATCATTTGTTGGTTATCCAGCACCCATCCTTAGGTGCCTTCTATAAATCACTTCATTAACACAACAAAAAAATACTTTGACCACTCCCACCATAGGAAATCCAAGGGTTTTGGTAGCTCTGTGCCAGAAACAGGAAGATAAAATAAATGCATATATATTCATGTGCATATGCATATGCATATATAAGATATATATATATATATATATATATATATATATATATATATATATATGTATCTCACTACAAATCATAATGTCATACTTTCCCACTTCACAATATTACATACAATGTTTCTTCCCTTTGAAATGATCTTGTTTCCATTCTTTTCTGGAATAATTTCTTATTTTTGAGGTCTCAATTTAATTGTTGCCTTAGGGAGGATTGACATGACCCTGAAATCTGAATTAATTGCCTTTAAGGGGCGCCTGGGTGGCTCAGTGGGTTAAAGCCTCTGCCTTCAGTCAGGTAAGGATCCCAGAGTCCTGGGATCCAGCCAGGGTCAGGCTCTCTGCTCAGCAGGGAACCTGCTTCCCCGCCCTGCCTCTCTGCCTATTTGTGGCCTCTGTCAAAATAAATAAATAAATAATCTTTATTAAAAAAAAAAATCAACTGCCTTTTTTTTTTAACCTTATGCACTTTTTACCTCATTCTTTTCCTTTGTAGCACTTACCTTTTAAATTGTATGCTGATTTTTTTTAATGTAATGTAATTTTTTAATGTAATTCTCCCACTCAATTTTAAGCTCTATAATGGCAAGGACCATATATGTATTACACATGTTTGTATCACTTGAAGCTAGTACAGTATCTGGTATTAAGTTAAGGACTCACTGTGATTTTCAAGATGGAGAGCTGGTGAAGGAATAAGAGGAAGGTTGTCGAGAAATTTCCCATCTCAAATTCATCCTCAAAATTCTATTTCTAAGCAGGATAAAGTAAGTACTAAGAAGCTCTTGCTTCTACCTAGCAACCACATATAACAGAATCAAAATTTAGAAATATTGGAAAAAAATACATTTAAAAGTATGGTAGCATGGATAGATAATTAATATTCTCGAGAGGAAACAGACCCTTCTAGGTGGGCTTTTTCTAGAGACATTTGCCAAATCTGAGAGTAGGGTGTCAGTCTGGCTTGCTATTGCCAACAGGACACATCTAGGAGAAAGAGAAACCCATGGAGTTTCAGAAGGTTATGGTAGCTGCTGTGGCAATGTGAAATCTAGAACACTTCTCTAATTCCATGCTTGGTATTGACACTAGCATAGTTCTGTATCCACGCACCTCCCCCCTCCAGCTTTATTGAGGAATAGTGAACAAATAAAAAAATTTTTTTTGAGATTTCATTTATTTATTTGAAAGAGAGAGTGCTAGTGCATGAGCAGGGGGAGGGGGAGACAGAGAGGGAGATCATCTCAAGCAGACTCTCCCCTGTGCACCAAGCCCAACACGGGCTCAATCCCACAATCCTGAGATCAAGAACTGAGCTGAAATCAAGAGTTGGATGCTTAACCAACTAAGCCACCCAGGTGCCCATGAACAAATAAAAATTTTATATATTTAAAGGGTGCAAAGTAATGTTTTGATATACTTTTATGCTATGAAATGACTGCCACAATCAGGCTAATTAACATACTCATCACCTCACAAAGTTAGTTTCTTTCTCCCCCCCCCCTTTTTTTTTGGTGGTGAGAATAGTTGAGATCTACTTTTCTAGAAAATTTCAATACAGTAATATTAACTATACTCACCATGCTTTACTCGAATCTCTATGTTTTATTAATATAATAACCAAAAGTTTGTACCATTTGAACAACATCTTTCCAACCCTCCTTCTGCCCCCACTCACTGGTAACCACTATTCTAATCTCTGTTACTATTACTTTGACATTTGTAGATTCCACATATAGAAGAAATCATGCAGTGTTTATCTTTCTGTGTCTGGCTTAGTTCACTAAGCATAATGTCCTCTGGGTTAATCCAAGTTGTTACAAATAGAAGGATTTCCTCCTTTTTTAAAAGGCTGGATAATATTCCAGTGTGTGTATGTATTTTATATTTTCTTTACCCATTCATACAACCATGGACACTTAGGGTGTTTTCAGATCTTGGCTATTATGAATAATGATTTGATGAACATAGAAATGCAGATATCTCTTCAATATACTGATTTCATTTTTCCAGGATATATACCCAAAAGTGGGATTGCTGGATTATATGATACTTTGATTTCTTTTTTAAAGATTTATTTATCGGGCACCTAGGTGGCTCAGTCATTAAGCATTTGCCTTTGGCTCAGGTCATGATCCCAGGGTCCTGGGATCAGGCCCCACATCAGGCTCCCTGCTCAGTGGGAAGCTTGCTTCTCCCACTCCCACTCTCCCTGCTTGTGTTCCCTCTCTCGCTGTCTCTCTATCTGTGAAATAAATAAAAATCTTTAAAGATTTATTTATTTATTTTAGGAAGAGGGGGGAGGGGTAAAGGAAGAGAGAGAGATAATCTCAAGCAGACTCCTTGCTGAGCAAGGCGCCTGACGTGGGACTCAGTCTCACAAACCTGAGGTCATGATCTGAACCAAAAGCAATAGTTGGAAGCTTAACAAACTGAGCCACCCAGGCACCCTGATACTTTGATTTTTAATTCTTTGAGGACACTTCTGGGTGTACCAATTTACATTTTGGGTGTGCCAATTTACATTTCCACCAACTATAAATATGGTTCCATTTTCTCCACATCCTCAACATTTGTTATCTCTTTTTGAGGATAGCCGTTCTCACAAATATGAGCTTATATTTGTTTCACTGTGGTTTTGATTTGTATTTCCCTGATGATTAGCAATATTGGGCATCTTTTTCCATGTATCTGTTAGCCATTTGTATGCCTTCTTTGGAAAAATTTCTATTTTCTGCCTATTTTTAAATTGGACTTCATATTTATTTTATTTTTTTGGTATAGAGTTTTATGAATACTTTATATATTTTAAACATTAACCTTTCTTCAGATATATGATTTGAAAATAGTTTTTCCCACTTCATAGATCGCCTTTTTATTTTGTTGATTTTTTTTTTTTTTTTTTTACTGTGCAGAGCTTTTTAGTTTAATACAGTCAGACTTAATTAATATTTACTTTTGTTGATTGTACTTTTGGTGTCAGATCCAGAAAATCGTTACCAAGATCAGTGTCAAGGAGCCTTTTCACTATGTTTTCTTCTAGGAGGTTTCCGATTTCAGATTTTATGTTTCTCTGTAAAGCACTTTGGGTTAATTTCTGGGAGTGGTATAAGATGGGGGTCCAGATTTTTTTGCATGTGGATATTCAGTTGTCCCAATTCCATTTAAGAGATTATTCTTTCCCCATTGTGTATTATTAGTGCCCTTGGAAAAGATTAGTTGACGATATATGCATGGCTTATTTGGAGGCTCCATTCTGTTCCATTGGTCAGTGTGTATATTTTCATACCAGTACCATATTGTTTTGTTTTGTTTTGTTTTGTTTTAGAAAGAGAGAGAGCCCAAGCGGTGGGAGGGGAGGAGCAGAGAGAGAGAGAGGGAGAGAATCTTAAGCAGCCTCCACACTCAGTGTAGGTTCCATCATGGGTTCAATCTCATGACTCTGATATCATTACCTGATACAAAATCAAGAGTTAAGGGGCGCCTGGGTGGTTCCGTTGTTAAGTGTCTGCCTTCCGCTCAGGTCATGATCCCAGGATCCAGGGATCAAGCCCAGCATCGGGCTCCCTGCTCAACCGGAAGCCTGCTTCTTCCTCTCCAACTCCCCCTACTTGTATCCCCTCTTTCACTGTGTCTTTTTCTGTCAAATGAATAAATAAAATCTTAAAAAAAAAAAAAACCAAAAAACAAAATCAAGAGTTAGAAGCCTACCTTGCTGAGCCACCCAAGTACCTCAGAACCATTGTGTTTTGTTTACTATAGCTTCAAAATATGCTTTGAAATCAGGAAGTGTGATGTTTTGTTCTTTGTTCTTTGCTAAATATTGCTTTACCTACTCAAGGTTGTTTGCAGTTCCATACAGATTTCAGAATTGTCTGTTCTATTGCTGTGAAAAATACCATAGGAATTTTGATAGGAATTGCGGTGAATCTGTAGATTGCTTTTAGGTAGTATGCACATTTTAACAGTATTAAATATTTTAACCCACAAACATAGGATATATTTCCATTTATGTCCATTTATGTAAAATATTATATTTTACAATTTTCAGTATATGGATCTTTCACCTTTTTGGTTAAATTTATTTATGTTTTATTCTATTTGATATTACTATAAATGGGATTGTTTTCTTTTTTTTTTTTTTTTTTTAAAGATTTTATTTATTTATTTGACAGAGAGAGATCACAAGTAGATGGAGAGGCAGGCAGAGAGAGAGAGAGGGAAGCAGGATCTCCGCTGAGCAGAGAGCCCGATGTGGGACTCGATCCCAGGACCCTGAGATCATGACCTGAGCCGAAGGCAGCGGCTTAACACACTGAGCCACCCAGGCGCCCTGGGATTGTTTTCTTAATTTATTTTTTGATAACTCACTGGTTGGTGTATAGAAATACCACTGATTTTTATATGTTAATTTTGTATCCCACAACTGTGCTGAATTTGTATATTAGTTCTGTCAGTTTTTTGAAGGAGTCTTTAGGTATTTCTTTTTTTTTTTTTTTAAGATTTTATTTATTTATTTGACAGAGAGAAATCACAAGTAAGCAGAGAGGCAGGCAGAGAGAGAGGAGGAAGCAGGCTCCCTGCTGAGCAGAAAGCCCGATGCGGGGCTTGAACCCAGGACCTGGGATCATGACCTGAGCCGAAGGCAGCGGCTTAACCCACTGAGCCACCCAGGCGCCCCTAGGTATTTCTATATATAAAATTATATCATCTACAATTTTATTTCTTCCTTTCCTCTGGATGCCTTTTATTTCTTTTTCTTGCCTTTTTGCTCTGGTGAGGACTTCCAGATCTATGTTGAATATGAGTGGTAAGAGTGGGCACACTTATCTTTTTCCTGAACTTACAGGAAAAGCTTTCAATCATTCACCATTGAGTATAATGTTATCTGTAGGCTTATCATATATTGTCTATATTATGTTGAGGTAACTGTCTTCTATATCCAATTTTTCAAAGAGTTTTAAATCATGTTGAATTTTGTCAGTTTTTTTTTGAATCTATAGAGATAATCATGTGATTTTTATCTTTCTATTAATGTGGCATATCATATTTATTGATTTGTGTATATTGAATAATGCTTCCTTCCCAGGGACGAGTCCCTCTTGATCATGGTTTAAGATCATTTTAATGTGCTGTTGAATTCAGTTTGCTATTATTTTGTTAAGGATTTTTGCATCCAGGATCATCAGAAATATGAGGTGCAATTTTCTTTTTTTCTTTCTATAGTGTCCTTGCCTCACTTAAGGTAATGTGGTCTCCTAAAATAAGTTTGGAAGAATACCTTTCTCTTTCATTTTTTGGAAGAATTTGAAAAGGATTGGTGTTAATTCTATTTTAAATGTTTGTTAGAATTCACCAGTGAAATCATCTGGTCCTGGGATTTTCCTTTCTAGCACTTTTTTTCTTTCTTCCTTTAAAAAAAAAAATTACTGATTCGGGGGTGCCTGGGTGGCTTAGTGGGTTTAAGCCTCTGCCTTTGGCTCAGGTCATGATCTCAAGGTCCTGGGATCGGATTGAGCCCAGTATCAGGTTCTCTGCTCAGCAGGGAGCCTGCTTCCCTCTGTCTCTCTCTGCCTGCCTCTCTGCATATTTGCAATCTCTGTCAAATAAATAAATAAAAAATCTTTTAAAAAATTACTGATTCAATCATACTACTTGTTATCGGTCTGTTTAGATCTTCTTTTTCTTTGTGATTCAGACTTGGTAGGTTATTTGTTTCCAGATATTTATCCATTTTATCTAGATTATCCAATTTGTTGGTCTATAATTGTTCATAGCAACCTCATGATTTTTAGTATGCCTACAGTATTAGTGGTAATGTCTCCTCTTCCATTTCTGATTTTATTTGAATTTTCCCTTGTATTTTTCTTGGTTAGTCTACCTAAAGAGTTGTCAATTTTGTTTGTATTTTAAAAATCCAGCTTAGTTTGATCTTCTATATTGTTTTCCTGATATCTGTTTTCTTTATTTAAATTCTTAACTTTGTTATTTCCTTCCTTCTGCTAACTTTGAGGTTAGTTTGTTCTTTTTCTAGTTCTTTAAGGTCTTCATTTGAGATAGGTTGTTTACTTGAGATATTTCTTTTTTCTTCAAATAAGTAGTTACCACTATAAACTTTCCTCTTAGAAATGCTTTGTTGCATCCCATAAGAGGTTCAGGAAAACAAAGTCTTATTGCATCTCTTATACTGTGTTTTCATTTTCATTTGTCTCAAGATATTTTAAATTTTCTATTTCTTTTTTGACTGAGTATTTAGCAGTGTGATGTTTAATTTCCATCTATTTGTGACTTAGAAGAAGAAAAACCTTCTAATACTGATTTCTAGTTTTATATTATTGTGGTTGGAAAAGATACTTGATACAATTTTAATCTTCTTTAATTTGTTAATACTTGTTTTGTTACCTAACAAATGATCTATTCCTTAGAATGTTCCACATGCACTTAGAAAGAATGTGTATTCTGCCACTTAGATGGACTCTTCTGTGTGTCTATTAGGTTCTTTTGGTCTAAAATTTAGTTCAAATCCAATAATTCCTTATTAATTTTGTCTACATAATTTATCCACTGTTGAAATTGATATATTAAAATTCTCTAATATTACTGTATTTTGTCGATTTCTCCCTTTAGATTTGTTAATATTGGTTTTCTATATTTAGGTACTCTAATATTGGGTTCATTCATACTTACAATCTTTTTATCTTCTTGATGATTTTTCATCCCTTCGCTCATCCTATATGTGTTGTTAAATCTGAAGTGAGTCTTGTATAGGCAACATGTAGTGGAGTCTTGCTTTTCATACATTTAAACATTGTATGTTTTTTGATTGGAGAATTTAATTCATTTACATTTAAAGGAATTGCTAATAGGTAAGTCCTTATTGACATTTTGTTAATTATTTCTGCCATTTTGTAGTTCTTTTATTTATTCTCTCTCTATTGTCTTCTTGTGTGCTGTAACTGTCCCTAAGAACAATGTACTGACCAAACATGCTTAAACACGTACCAGCAACAGGCCTCTGGAGGAGAGGATGTTATACATCATTGAAGCCCAGCAGCTGAGAAGGCCTGGCCAGCTCAGGGTGGAATACCACCTGCTTCTTTTTTCTGTTATCTCCCCTTCTCCAGAGATCACCTGTAGTTAATTAGGTGATTCCTTTAAATGTGTTTACTCAACCACAAATCCTATATTACTTGATCAGACATATCTTGTTTATCTATAATCTCCTTCAACTCCTTTGTTGACTGTTTTTTGTATCTAATAAATCCAGACTGAGTTGTTCTGAGCAGTGGTCTTCTCAACTGCCAACCCCTGCTCCCATTCTCTTGAAGCTGACTTGTTTGTGCCTCATTCTCCTGTGCGTCTATTGGTAAGTGGCAAGTGGCAAGTGGTCGTTGAAAAATGGCAGTGTGCTTTGATGACTTTCTATAATGATATGCTTTAATTTCTCTCTCTTTTGCTTTTGTATATTCAATAGGATATTTGTAGTAGAAATAAAATACATAAAAAAATAGCTCAGAGGTTTGAAAGGGTTAAAAAAACTGTGATAAGGTTCCTACAATACTTGAGAAGTACCAACAATTTAAGGTAGAATATTTAAGTTCAGGATACCTATTGTAATCTCCAGGGTGACCACTAAAATAATAAGGCAAAACAGTTTACCCAAGAAGTTAATGGAAGAAATAAAATCATGTGAAATGTTAAAATAATATGGAATAATAAAAACACTTCATAAAAAAAGAATGTAGAACAGAAGGAATAAAAAAATAAGAAACCTGGAACAGAAAAAAATGAATAAAAGAAAATGAATACCAAGATAGTAGGCTTAAATCAAATTATACTAATAATTATATTATATGTGATTGGACTTAGCAGTCCAAGTAAACGACAAAGGTTGTTGACTTACTAAGACAAACAAACAATGAAAAACAAACCAACAAGTATATCTGCTTATAAGAGCCATATTGTAAAAATAAGGTCTTTGAATGCTTGGCATTAAATATGTGAGAAGATATACCTCTTTTAGTATGTGATAAAAAAAAACCAGACAAAAAAAGCAGAATATAGAATTAATGTTTACAAAAACATAACACTCAGCAAGTACAGAATACAAGTTATTTTTTAGTGCATATGGACTACTTACTAAAATAGACATTTGTCTAAGCCAAAAACAATACATTTCAAAATATTGAAATTGTAGAGTATATGTTCTCTTACCACAGTAGAATTATAGAAGTCAACAACAGAAAGATAATTAGATTATTCCCAAATGTCCAGATATTAAGTAGCATACTACTTAATAGCCTATTGGTCAAAGAAGCCACATGAAAATTAGAAAATATTTTGAAATTGAGTGAAATAGAAAAAATGACATAAATTCATTTAAAATTACTTTATGGCCAGGGCCCTTGAAGTTGAAGATTTTAGAAGTAAAATAAAATTGAAAAATCTTATGGTCAGATGGCATATTTATTTGTTAGAGCTGCCATAAAAAAGTACCAAAGACTGGGTGGCTTAAACAACAGAAACTTATTTTCTCACAGTTCTGGAGGCTAGAAGTCCAAGATCAAGGTTTCAGCAATTTTGGTTCTTTTGAGGCCTCTCTCTCTGGCTTGCAGATGGCGCTTTTTTGCTATGGCTCCACATGGTCTTTCATCTATGCACACACACACCCTTGATGTCTTTTCTTATAGGGACATCTCATATTGGATGAGGGCCCAATCATACAACCTCAGTTAACCTTAATTGCCACCTCTTTAAAGTCCTGGTCTCTAAATATAGGCACACTGGAGGCTAATACTTAAACATATGTCCTTTGACAGGGGAGATAATTTAGTCCATAAAAGATGAAAACAGCTTGGCCGGGCTTCTCTACATCATTAAGGCTGGAAAAAGAGAAGAGGCAGAGATGAAGATAAAAGGGAAACACTTGGGGCGCCTGGGTGGCTCAGTGAGTTAAAGCCTCTGCCTTCGGCTCAGGTCATGATCCCAGTGTCCTAGGATCGAGTCCTGCATAGGGCTCTCTGTTTAGCGGGGAGCCTGCTTCCTCCTCTCTCTCTCTGCCTGCCTCTCTGCCTACTTGTGATCTCTGTCAAATAAATAAAATCTTTAAAAAAAAAAATAAAAGGGAAACACTTTTTAGAAAAATAGAGGTTCAGGAAAGCAAAACCTTTAATAAATGAGCTATTTTCTGCAGTCAAAAGGCTACAAAGAATGACAACTATAATATCACTAGCCATTAACACTTGTTACCTGCTTATTGTGAGAATTTTCTTGATGATTAAATAAAATAATCTATAATACTCCAACAAAATTCAGAACATATACCAAGCATTCAATAAATGCCACACGTTTGTTATTATTTCTGAGCTTTGTTCTTGCCAGTGGAAGAAAGGGGCATGCAGTGTCTCAGGAGTTGAATTGTGTTTAAAATGTAGCTATTAAAATGTATGGGGCAGTGTTATCAAGTTTTTTCCAAGAAGCGTAATGGCAAATGGAGGTTAAAAGAAGTCTGCTGATGTATAATAGAAAATATTGGTTGTCATGGTGAATCAAACCTTGAAGTACGCAGAACATGTTTCATTTTATTTTAATTCTTATCCAAATGTCTATAAAAGTATTCTCTCATTTGGAAAAGAATACAAGTAAGCAACAAAAAATTGATTTCTCACGAAGAGGATATTTGGTAAATATAATGTAAATATGTATAAGCAGGAGAGCAAAAATGATTTTGTTTTATTTTAGTTGAGAGTAAAAGGAGACAGGATAGAATTATACGATGGACAAGTTTCTGTATTTTGTCCTCCAAAGTCTCCACCACCTTTTTCATTTCAAGGGAAAGCCTGTGATACAGTTAACAACAAGCACCCTTTATTGAACACTTACTGTATGCCACTGTAATGAAGTGCCACAGCTCTGCTGAGTACAGACCTGGAGTTTTCAGAACTGTCACTTTGTCCTCTGCAGGAGGAGGCCAGCTTGGGTACCCCACCCTTAACCCTCCCATCCATTCCTCTTTCCCTGCCCTCTAGTGCCATTCCCATTATTCAAACCTCTAGATCCAATCTCATGACTTCAGTAAAAACATCATAAGTAATGTCCCTATTTCTGGTCAGTCCCCAATCAAAGTTATCCTCCATATACACTGCTGCCATACTTTGGTTTTCTGAAACACAGTCTGGAATTTGTTACTTCTTTGCTAAAACTGCAACAACAAAATCATGCCTCTGGATCATATTCAGAATGAAATCTTAATTCACCCTAAGCTGCCTTTCCTACCTTCCCTTCCAATTTACTCTCACAGTTATTGGTGTCCAGCCATTGGAGATCACTACCTTACATTACGTAAGTATGTCCTATAATTCCTCACATCCATGCCTTGGCTTATGCTGCTCTTTGGACTATCCTCCCATATGATATATCCCCATCTATCAAAATTCCTCTATATACTTTGAGGCCAATATCAGTGCAGCTCCTCTTTCCAGAAATGTGAAAAACTTTCCAGGGATGCAGAGTTCCATTTCTTCCAGAGCACTCTTTGTTTTTACTGTCACATTTGACATGGCTACCTTATTGGTTTCCCAGAAGGTGAGCAGTTTAAAGACACTGACCATGGACTATTTCTGTTTCCACTGCTTTATAGTAGCCTCTCCTCAAAAAGTGTTTGCTTTGGTTGAAGAGATAATTCTGTGATACACGTACTTCACAGTCATAATATTTACTAAATATGACTACTACAGATTTGGGCAGAAAGGTTCGCTATGACCCTGCAATTGCACTACTGGGTATTTACCCCAAAGATACAGATGCAGTGAAAAGAAGGGCCATCTGTACCCCACTGTTTATAGCAGCGATGGCCACGGTCGCCAAACTGTGGAAAGAACCAAGATGCCCTTCAATGGACGAATGGATAAGGAAGATGTGGTCCATATACACTATGGAGTATTACGCCTCCATCAGAAAGGATGAATATCCAACTTTTGTAGCAACATGGACGGGACTGGAAGAGATTATGCTGAGTGAAATAAGTCAAGCAGAGAGAGTCAATTATCATATGGTTTCACTTATTTGCGGAGCATAACAAATAACATGGAGGACAAGGGGAGTTAGAGAGGAGAGGGGAGTTGAGGGAAATTGGAAGGGGAGGTGAACCATGAGAGACTATGGACTCTGAAAAACAATCTGAGGTGTTTGAAAGGGCGAGGGGTGGGAGGTTGGGGGAACCAGGTGTTGGGTATTGGAGAGGGCACAGATTGCATGGAGCACTGGGTGTGGTGCAAAAACAATGAATACTGTTACGCTGAAAAGAAATAAAAAAAAATTAAAAAAAAAGAATTTGGGCAGAAAGGAAGGGAAGCAGCTTAGTTTTAAAATCTTATTTGGTCAAAGTCTGTGCAACTTTAGAGTCAGAATTCCTTTCTCCTATTGAAAGAATATTGGAATGATTTACTTGGAAAGTTTGTGTTGTGAAAATCAAAGTGAAGATTACAGAGTTTTTTTTTTCTCTGTAATAAAAAACTACCTCACAAATCATAGCTGAAACAAACAGAAAATGGGACAAGGGCAGGCAAGTGTGGGAAACAGAGAAGGTTAGAATTCCCATTTATTTTATACGCAAGGAAACTAAGGCAAGAGATATTTTTAGGGCATATTCTTTATGATATTGTAATAGTGGATGCATGACACTATGAATCTGGTTAAGTACCCAAAACTTTAGAGCACAAAAAGTGAACCTTAGTATGTATAAATTATACATAATTTAGAAGATTGGGGGATCTCAGAATGGAATACAGAGTAAGACAAAATACTTTAACTATTACAAATATATGAAATAATCTTACTTACAGGGAAGGGGGCAAAAGGTCCTGGCCTAACTAACTTTGGACATGAGTATAATCTGTTAGGACCAAAGGCAAAAGAAACAGTGCATAGGCACTGTATTCTAGATGATCAGGTTTTTTTCCAAGGGAACATAGTTAACAGTTCTGACAACACTTTACATGTATACTGAAACTGAACAGAACAACTAAATGGTGGGTGGTGGGAGCCAGGTTTCTCACTATTGGAGTAAGAAGTTAGAGATGAGCAAGGTAGAAAGGCTAAAATAACCCATGTGGTAATGGATTATAGTTGGAAACATAAGTATGAACTCATAGATTTAATATAGGTACTAATGGTGTCATATAGAAATATTTATAGATATGTGAATGCATATATAATATAATATATATGTATTATGCACACTTATATTTCCTTATTCAGTCAGCTGAGAGGTCCTACATGCAAGCAACCCCCATGGAAACCAGAATAACTAATGCTAAAAAGAAATGGAGCTCCATGGAGAAATGGCTGATTTTAGAATTGTGGTAGGAGAGGTACAAGATGGGCCTAGAGCATTTCGTGCCAGAAAGTAGTGCAAAAAACAAAACAAAAAAACAACAACAACAAAATCCACAATGATTATGTCAAAGGGGCACAGGGACCAGCTGAAAGGACCCTTAATAGCCAAAGCCAGAATAGTTTTGTTACAGGATTTCTTCTCCGTTGGTGCCCATGGTTTTTTGTCAAGCTGCTTCGAAGAATGAAGAGGTGGACCAGACAGAATGGTGGGCAGCAAAGCAAGGTTTATTGATTGATAAGAAAGGGATCTTACAAAGCTCCTGAAGAGGGAGGGGACCCAACAGGGTTGCGGCTGGGATTTTTAAGTCTAGGGGTTTTCATGGGCTTGTCGGCAGGCTGTTTTAATCTGATCAACCCTCCCTGCACCTCATCCAGTCAGTTTTTTGTCACATGGAAAACGGTGGAGGGCTCCTTCCAAGATGGGGTAAAATCCTTTTAAAGGTGGTTTCCTCTTAGGGTGGGGGGCACCTTGCCCCTGCCTGCCTGCCTTCCAAATATCTTTCATCAGTTCCAACAAAAAATAAATAAATTAGTATTTGATTATAATCCAAAGTATAAAGTAAATATCCATGAGTCCATACTGATATAAGCAAATAAACAATGATATAAATGATAAATAAAAAGCGCTTAAATAAATAACTGAAGGTAAAGAGACAAGTCTCTTGGCCAGAAGGATTTCAATGAATTTATTTACATACTCTACCCTCAACATTATCAATATTGGTTCATCAGTTGTAACATATATAGTAATTAACATAAGATGTTTGTAATAGGGGCAACTGGATGTGCGGCATATGGACCCTCTCTGTACTATTTTAGCAATTTTCTGTAAATCTAAAACTACTGTAAAATTAAAAGTTTATTTAAAATAGGATGGAAATATATTCCTAACTGAAGTGAAAATCTGGTTTTATACTGCTCTTGCTTCAGAGACATCTGTTAGCGTATTTGGACTTGTTCATGTTCAGATATGCACTCGATGCCAAGAAAATGCTTCCAAAATAATGGCCCCTGAACAAAAAGCCAGCTTTAGTAAAACAGTTTCGTAGTTCACAGTTTAATGGGCTGGAGCCAGCTCCTGTAGTTGGTAACTAGAATCCCTCTCCTATTTAACTTGTCCAATTACAGCAAAAACAGCTCACCAACATAGGAACGGTTTTGTAAGAAAAGAAAAAAATGAGGATTGTGTAACTTAGTACCTGTCTCAGCTGTATTGGTTTTAAGGTTTTAAGTTTTTCACTGAGGAGAGAGGAAAAACACTTTGGAATAGTGAGCTGCTTGTATATTTTTGTACCTCGTATATCACCCTTACCCTATGTTTCACTATATTACCAGGGTTTGTATTTATTGGAAAGGGGACACACCAACTTTGTTTAGAGATCTGATTTAGAGTCTTTTTCATATGATGCGTATTGTAAAAGACAGTGCCCATTAATCCTTTGGCTTATGGGTTTGTGTGTATATTTAAAATGCATCTTTTCTGTTTCTGTAATTTAATCTTGAAATGACTGTTTCTAATAAATATAATGTTTAAATGCATCTAATACTTCAATAAGTTACTGAAAACATGAGATTTGGAGCTTTAATATAATAAGTAAACATTTAATACAGGATTATTGAGGTACTTTTCTTTGTAATTAATGCCTTGATTGAATCAGTAATTATAATCTCTCAGCAAATTAGTTTATTAACATGTGCATTTAAACAGAAAAATTTATGCTTTAAAATAACTAAATATTTATTTAGCG
The DNA here is from genome assembly GCF_902655055.1 of Lutra lutra. Lineage (NCBI taxonomy): Eukaryota > Metazoa > Chordata > Mammalia > Carnivora > Mustelidae > Lutra > Lutra lutra. The sequence goes on from NC_062282.1 coordinate 52,215,723, forward strand.
TATCAGGATTATTTGAATAATTTAAAATTAGTATTTTCTCCCATTAATTTAGACAGGAATTTCATATACTTCGTTAAAGTGTTCTAATTTACTTTAAATTGAGGGGAGTGGGGTGAGGGGGAAAAAAGATACAAAAATTATAAAATAAAAACTTACATTTTTTTGCAGTTTTGGAATTTTATCCTTTTTGGAATTACCATTCTCAATTCTGCATATCAAAATCTTATTCATCTTTAAAGTCCAGTCTGTTGGGGCACCTGGGTGACTCAATCCATTAAGTGTCTGCCCTTGACTCAGGTCATGATCCCAAGGTCATGAGATTGAGCCCCAAGGGTTCTAGGATCCAACTGAGCATCTAGTTCCCTGCTTATCAGAGTCTACTTCTCCTTCTGCCCTTCCCTCCTGCTTGGGCGTGCTCTCTCTCTCTCTCTCAAATAAATAAATCAAATATTTTTTTAAAAAGCCCATTAACTATATTTTCTCAAAGGTCTTATATTTATCCAGATAGACATGTAATGTCTCCCTCTTCAGAAACTCTGTTAACCTCTTAGATAAACTGCTTATAAACATGTGAAGAAGACTTATATCCAGCTAACCTCAAGGGAAGAGACTCCAGAGAAAACTAAGTCAAATATTTTTGTCTTATGGCCAAATACAGAAAATAATGTAAAATAATGGAAAGGAATGTCCAGTTAAAGATTATTATCCAAGTCACAAGTCTGACTGCATGATATCATTGTATCTTTAAAGTTCTGGTTTGAGACTGTTAGATAGTATATACAAAGGGAGTGGGTAGCTTTCACTTTTCTTAGGGAGTTATTAATTAGATCATTGTTCAGGAATTTTATCAAGAATTCTAGTTACTTTGTAAGAGGGGTTGTAGATTTTGTCAAAAAAAACTTTCTCAGATGGGGTTTAGGAAAATTTCCTTTCTCTGCACTGAATGACTCATCCCCAACCAGACTGTATAAAACAGGAAGCAGAGAAATAAACATGGAAGCTTTCTCACCCTGTAAGTTTTATTAGAAGAATATTTAAAGGGAACAAAATTTCTTTTTCTCTTTTAAGGGGATTTACCATAGATATGGACAGGTAAATCAACAAAATTTCTTTTTTTTTTTTTTTCCACTGACCATTATTCTTTTCACCCTTGGGTTCCATGCAAGCCCAAGGAACAGAATACTTACTGCACGTTTAACTAGAGAATTTTACTCTTGTGTGCTTTCAGAAACATTGTATTGTTTGTGCTACATTAAATCAAAGTGAGAGAATGAAGGAGATCAAAGTTCTAGTCATAAAATAGCATTCCAGTGTCACAACTAGCTACAATAGATGAGCAAAGACTGCTGTTTCACAAACTTTCTTTGCCATCTTAGAAATTTGGGCTGCTTTTTGCCCTCTAGTACTAATTACAAATACAAAAAAGCACAGGCTTTCACAAATCAATTCAACTTCCTGGATACACTTTCAAATGTTTCATTCACAAACAAGGGACTATATTTAATTTCAATTCCTATGTAACAAAAGAACCCTCAAATTTCTGGGTATTGATGTTTTCATTTTCTTCTTTGTCTGAAATGAAGACAATTTACTGGCAACAAGGAACACAAATTGTTCATTAAGAGAATATTTGAAGCATATGCTTACCACCAGTGAAATTATGCAAGGCAATGAGAAGAATTCAGAATAATCTTGAGTCACTAATGCCTTTGATGAAAACAATATTGATGTTGAAGATACCACAATGAACTTAACAGAGAAAAAGATGATAGCAATCTCAACTACAAGTATAATTCCGTGCACTCCACTCTGAGTAATTGGTATACTGAGCAGCAAAAGTCAGAAAGGATACTGAAGATTTAAGAGCAAAAAATGATGTAAAAAAAAAAAAAAGTGATGTTTGTATAAATTGTAATTATACCCAGAATTTGAGAATATGTATTTTTCTCAAGCACATAATGAGCATTTAAAATAAACATATGCTATACCATAAGTATCAACAAACTTCAAAGAATTAATATTATCCAGATCACATTCTTTGAACATAATCCAATTTATTAGGAAACAAATAGTGAGAAAAGTAGGAAAAATCCCTTATGATTAGAAATTAAAAGAAAAAATTTGTACTTTTTAACAATGGATGGGGTCACAAAAGAAATCTTAAAGGAAAATAGAATATATTTATAATTTAACTGTAATAAAAGTACTACATATCAAACTGTAAAGCATAGATAATTAAAGTTTAATTTGCAGAATTGAATGTTTAATTTTGAAAAACAAAGGAAAGCCAAATATCAATAAACAAATAATCTAACTAAAACATTAGAAAAATAAAAAGGAATAAACACAAAGAAATTTGATACTGAAATCAGTAATATAGAGAGAACAGAATGTTGTGAAATAAAAGATACAAAATACAAAATACAAAACTAAATTTTGGTTGTTGGGAAATTAATAAAACTGACACATTTCTCTTGGGACACATCTAAACAGAGAAGAGGACAAATAAAATAAAAATGGGAAAAATAACATAATCATAAATCCTACAGATGTTAAAAATATATTATTTAAGGGGCACCTGGGTGGATCAGTGGGTTAAGGCCTCTGCCTTCAGCTCAGGTCATGATCCCAGGGTCCTGGGACCGAGCCCTGCATCGGGTTCTCTGCTCAGTGGGGAGCCTGCTCCCCCCCCCTCTGCCTACTTGTGATCTCTCTCTGTCAAATAAATAAATACAATCTTAAATACACACACACACACACACACACACACACACATATATATAACTATAGGAACAACTTTATGTAAACAAATTTGAAATGGACAAATTCCTAGAAAAAGCTTACTTAGTCAAACCGACTAAAGAAAGATGATATTTGCTTAGTTCTATAACCAACAAATAAATATGTAGTGAAAAATTTTCCCTCAAAAAAAAAAAAAAAGAAAAGACAAAAAAACCTCAGGTGATCTAGGCAAGTTCTAAAGTTCTAATAATTATCCAAGGAATAATTGATCCCAATCCCATGCAACTAACCCCAATTAATAGAAAAGAAGGACCTCAACTACAGGTCTATTTATTTAAAGCTGATATAACCTTATTCCAAAGGCCTATGAAGAAGGAAGAGAAAGGAAACTTATAGTCTAGTTTCACCCTTGAACACTGATGCAAAAATCCTAAACTAGGGGTACCTGAATAGCTCAGTTGGTTAAGCGACTGCCTTTGGCTCAGGTCATGATCTCCAGGTCCTGGGATCGAGCTCCACATTGGGCTCCCTGATCAGCAGGGAGTCTGCTTCTCCCTCTCTCTCTGCCTGCCTCTCTGCCTACTTGTGATCTCTCTTTCTCTCTGTCAAATAAATAAATAAAATATTAAAAAAAAATAGAACTACCTTATGAGTCAGCAATTGTATTACTAAATATTTTTCTACAGGTTACAAAAATACAGATTTGAAGGGGTATAGGCCCCCCAATATTTATAACAGCATTATCAACTATAGTCAAACTATGGAAAGACCCCAAATGTCCATTGACTGATGAATGAATAAAGAAAGTGTGATACACACACACACACACACATGAATGCACGCACTGGAATATTACTCAGCCATCAAAAAGAATGAAATCTTGCCATTTGCAATGACGTGGACACAACATGGATGGAGCTAGAGTGTATTATGCTATGTGAAGTAAGTCAGTCAGTGAAAGGCAAATACCATATGATTTCACTCATATGGGGAATTTAAGAAACAAAACAAATGAACATATGGGAAGGAAAAAATAAGAGGGAAGCAAACCATAAGAGACTCAACTATAGAGAATAAACTGAGGATTGATGGAGGGAGATGGGCAGAAGATGGGCTAAAAGGATGATGGATATTAAGGAACTCAATTGTGATGAGCACTGGGTATTATATTAAGTGATGGATCACTAAATTCTACACCTGAAATCAATTTTACCATATATGTTAACCAACTAGAATTTAAATGAAAAGTTGAAAAAAAAAGTTAGGTCAACCAAAGATGCAAAATTGATTTAATAACTTTAAAATCCAATTGCTATAAGCACATCAAATATTAAGGAGAAAAAATCACCATCTTATGAAGAAACTATGTTTAATAAAATTCAACTTCCATAGATTAGAAAAAAATGTAGCAACTAAAAGTACATGAGAACTTTTTAACCAGATAAGTTTATCTACACAAATATCTATAATGAGAACTATTTATAATAATGAGATACTTAAAAAACTATTTTAAGATTAGGGAAAAATACAAAGATACTGCAAAATTTTCTGTTCAACATTGTATGGTAGCTCAAGCTCTAGAAGCAAGGCAGGGAAAAAAAGATACAAATAATGGGGAAAAATAAAAAATTCTATCATTATATGCAGTTGATAAAATTATCTACATAGAAAACCCAAAAGAATGTACAGACATATTATTAGAATTTATAAAAGCACTTAACAGTTGCTGGATTAAACAAATTAATGAACAAATTCCAAATAAATTTCTTTACATCTCCAACAAACAGAAATATAATTAAAAAATGTGTCACTTACTTGGATATTACCTGGAGATAATATACTTAAATTATAAATCTAAAAAGATGTAAAGTCCATAATGCAGAAAAAAAGTAAAAACTTCATTCAAAGACATTTAAAAAGACATAAGTAAATGGAGAATTACACCATGTTCATGAATTAGAAGTCAGATATCACAAAGACATTAATGCTTCTCAAATTGACCTAATCCGATGTAATTCTAATAAATATCCCAATAGCATGTTTTGCGGAAATGGATAAGTTGCTTGTGGGATTTATATGTAAGAACAAAAGATCTGAATATAGACAAGGTATTTCTGAAGGTGAATAAGATGGGACAACTATGCTATCTGAAATAAAGATTTATAATCAAACTCTAAGTCTTAACACTATTATAGTGGAACATGAGAAATGGATCAATCAAACATAATAAAAACCCAGGCATAAGACTGCATATAAGGAAATTTGATTTTGACAAACATGAAGTAACACTTCATGGGGGAAAGAATAGAGTATTTAAAAAAAAAAATTGTGGAACAATTTGTTATCCATAAGGAGGCAGTTGAACTCTCAAACCACATCTTACAAAAATTCAATTCTAAAGGCAAACATTAATGTTTATAGGAGAAAATACAAAAGAATATCTTATAAGGCTAAGTAAGGTTCTTAAAAATAAAAACACAAAAATGCAACTGTAAAAGATTGACAAATTTAACTTCATTAACAATAAAATGTGTGTTCAGCAAAAACATGATAAGGATATGGAAATACAAACTACCTGTTGCAAGGAGAGAATTAATAAAGTAGTTTTTTTTTCTGAATATGTTATGAAATTTTACAAGGATTAACAAGAAAAGACAAATAATGTTATCAAATTGATAAAGGACTTAAGAGACACTTTAGAGAAGGAATAAAAATGACTAATAAGTATATGAAAATATGTTCAACCTCATTAGTGGTCTTCAAAATACAAATGCAAATGACAATGAACTTATGTTTTACACCCATCAGATAGGCATACTGAAAGCTGGACAAAAACAAGTATTGGCAATATCATGGATCAATGGGACTACTTACATTCTGATGGCATTATTAATAATATAAATTAGTACAACTACTTTAGAAACAATTTTGGTAATGTTTATGAAGCTGAAATGTCTATTCACCACAAACCAGTAATTTTTGGAGAAATTTTGTATATGTGTTTTAGGAGTTATGCTTAAGTATGTTCACTGGGACAGCAGAGAAAGATGGAACCACCCAAACATTGATTGAAGGGAAAATGGAAAAATAAAATGGTGTCTATTAAAGTAATTCTAGACAGAACTGAAAACAAGTGAATTAAAGCTGTATCCATCAACATGAATGACTCTCAAGACTATAATATTGAGAGAAGAGAAGTTACCAGAGAATTCCTACACTATTATTTCATACATCAATTTCAAAAACATGAAAAATGAAATAATCTGTTTGGTGATGTATATACATGGTAAAAGCTTAAAACATAAAGTCATAGAATAGCAGAAGTGAAATTCAGGACAATGGTTAACTTAGGTGGTTGTGCAAGGGGAAAATAGGATAGGGCTTATATGTGGTTATAAAGTTTTGACCCTTAAGCTGGTGATGGGTATATAGGTGTTTGAATTATTGTTATTCCAAATAATTTGCACATATTATAAATACTATTTTGTGTATATATCCAATCTTTAACATTAAAAAACAACAAAGAAAGAAAATTCATTCATATAATATTAGATCTTACCAGAAGCCTTGCCTGAAAACAAAATAAAAGTAATACATTGTATGTTAATAAAATAATTAATTAATTAATTAAAAAAGTAACAGAATTTTAAAAATATTAATCATCTATTTTATAATCATTTGAAAATGTGATAAGGACCAGATAACACAAAATTTAGCAATGTTCTGCTTGATAGAAGTTTGGAGTTGAAAGGTAGCAGTCAATCTTGAAAAGTTTCTCTTACTCCAACTATTATATGGCACATTTCAACCTATATGCAATATATAATATACTTCATCAACTGTTTGGGAGGCTGAAGTTTATCTAATTCTTTCCTTAACTATTATTTAAAAACTAGAAAATAAGTGCCTTCATGATTTTGTCATTTTGTACTTTATAAAGGTGTCTTAAGCCGCCTCAGAGTGATAAAGTCTGAAATTATGTTAATGTGCAAAGTGATTCATGATAAGATAATTAATGAAAATATTTCATGCCAAATATAAATGTTTTAGTGCACATTGACTGGAAAGCTGACTAGACATGAGTAAATGAGGCCAAGCTGTTGTTAACAGGCTGCACAAGAAGAATGGGGAACTTGATCATGGCTTCTAGGCTTTCTAAGCTCACCCATGGACTTCATTGCTTGAGTTTCTTTTCTGATGTTTTAGAGAGTACAATGGGCTACTCTGAAATAGTTTTGAACCATAAGAGACTATGGACTCCAGGAAACAAACTGAGGGTTTTAGAGGGGAGGGAAGGAGAGATGTGTTAGCCTAGTGATGGGTATTAAGGAGGGAGTGTATTGCATGGACCACTGGGTGTTATAAGCAAACAATGAATCATGGAACATTACATCAAAAAACAAAACAAAACAAAACAAACAAACAAACAAACAAAAAAACAGAAACTACCTTCACAGGGGAAAGAAATGTATTTTGAACACAAGTCTCTTTAGAAAAATTTATAACCAAAGACCTCATTTTTCACTCCATTATTTTCTGCCTTAGCCAGTAGAAGGAGCTTATGAGGGTAAACATAGTTAGGGATTGAATTTGTTTTACTCTAGGAGAAGAAATAAAATGGATCATGAAACAAGGAGAAAGGAACTGGATTGGGTGAATTTTTTCAGTTTAAAAATCAAGAAAGACTTACAGTTTTGGTTTATGAAGTAGGTGTTTTCTCAAGCCTGCACACTTTTAACAATAATTGCAAGGCAAAGAGTGTAAATTTTTTTTACAAAAGCATAAAATGATTACTGCAATATAAAACAAGTTTGAGCAGTGGAAGAAGCAGACTGGCCATGGAGAGACTGCAAGAAATTTTAGACTCTTGACTCATTAAGTTGTGATGAAAATAAAAAACCCACCCCTCAGAAGTAACTTTTAATCTCTGTCTCTCTCTGTCTCTCTGTCTCTCTGTCTGTCTGTCTCTCTCTCTCTCACACACACACACACACACACACACACACACACACACACACACACACACCCCTTTTGGTAGCGACTCTGCTGAGAAAGTAAAATCAACTACTTCAGCCTCAGATACGGCATGATGTTTAGTCTATGAGAAAAGAAGGTGCTCGTGGAAACTTTCATCAAACTTTGCTGATTCTTTAGCAGCATTCTGATCACACTGGTATAGCTCCTGAAAGAGTCAAAGTACCGTTTTGATTTGTACCCACAGGCCTATTTCTGCACCTGCTAAAATGTTTGCTCAAGTCTAGCAATGACACTATCTTGTCTCAAACTATCTTGTCTCTACTCAGAGAGTAGAACTTATAATTTTGGACCAACTTTAACAATTTTCTTCAGAAAATGTTAGAAATGAAAGAGAATTTAGGAGACAGACCCACACTTTCTTCCCTCATTTTATGTAAGTGGAAGGTCCAGAGAAGTGAAGATGAGCTCAAGGCAACATACTCTTGTTTCAGGTTCAATCACTGGTTTACAGGGATAAAACAGGAACCCAACGTTAGAATGAAGATGATAAGGCACTTTTCAGATCATGGCAGCTTTTCAGTCATTGGAAATTCCCTCACATGGAAACCATTGCAGCTGTTATGGATATTTTGACAATAGATTGAAAGTGCTAGCATAAATAGAATCAAATCAAAAAGAAACCTGACATAGAAAATATTAACTGTTTTATTAATTTGCAAGAACAGGATTTTTAAAAAGATGTATAAAAATTTTGAATTTTAAATATAATAACTCAGATTTTTAAAAAATCTAACAAATTAGAGATTTCACATTCTTCTATAGCTACACTATTAATTTTAATAACATTTTATCCATGTTTGGATGAGTCCTTAATTGCAATAATTTGGTTTCAGAAGATAGTATTAAAAAAAAACAGGTGAAAATAGTTGTGAACATTCTTGTGAAGATACTTCATTTACCTTATTTATAGATTGTAATAGATTATTTCTAATCAACTCCCTGGGTACTGAAGAGGACATTTTGTTATCTCCATGATATGTATATTAAAATTCTATTTCAAGTTTCATTTTTGATGGCAGGCCATCAGGGTGACGAATGCACATGCTTGATATAGTTTTCTAACTTCCTGATAATGAGGATGTATGAAGATCTTCATGTTCATAGTAGAATATTCTTTGTATCATAAAACTTCAGTACAAAGTACAGAGCTAGCAAGTCTCCAAATGATAACTGAAATTTTGTTGGGATGAGAACCATTGGATATGGTATTGAAAGGCTATCAAGATTGACCAAAAATCACCAAAAATATGTCTTAGGTTTAAAACCAAGTTTCTCTTCCTTTGGAAGTTACACGCGGGGTTTTTGATTAGTAGGTCTGCAATAATGTTTTCTCATATTTGATGGCACAACCTTTAGGTTGTGCATTAGGTTATATTAATTTGCATGGATTTGCCAAAACAAAAGCAAAGCAAAAACTGTAGTACAACCTTCCCTTCCATTATTAAGCGTTTGTACTAAAGGGAGAGGGACGCAAGAGAAGTAAATTTGCTTTTTTTCTGTCAGATCTTATGTACCTCTTTGGATAGCCCCTCCTCTCACTGACTGTAAGTCTGCTATTTGAAGGCGAATTTTTTATACAATCGACTATTAAGCTAATTTTCTTTGCCTGGTTCTTCAATGAAGAAACAGATTTGTTCCAAGACTGGAGAAAAGCCAACTATATTGGACTGAAAGATGATCTTATCAGCTCTCTTATGGTAAGTGAGTGTGGCCATGAATTAGGGGTATCAGGTAAAATGCAAGACACCCAATTAAAATTGAAATCTGGAGTAATAGAACAAAATTTTTAGTGTAAATTTGTTTGTTTTACTAAATTTGTCAATGCTACCATAAATCCTGTATTTTAGGGAATATTTCAAGGACATTTTTCTCTCCATAGGTGATTTTGATTAAAACTGATTTTCATTTCCTATATTGATATTTTAACCTAACCCTCTTGTAAAATGAGACCATGCTGCTGTTTTATCAAATTCCTTTATAGCTATTGTCTCATTTAGATCTCCATGATGATCCTCATGGAGACCTGAAGTCTCTCTCATGAAAGCCCATTTTCCATATGAGAATGTTGATATTCAGGGTAATTCTGTTAATCAAGGCCATTTGGAGAGTTAAGAGGCAGAGTTTGAACTCTCTTTCAGTCCATGTTCTCTTACAAACTCATTCTTATGTGGGAGTGGATAATAAGGATATAATTTTGTGAAAATATTGGGGTGCCTGTGTGGCTCAGTTGGTTAAGCAACTGCCTTTGGCTCAGATCATGATCCTGGAGTCCTGGGATCAAGTCCCACACTGGGCTCCCTGTTCAGCAGGGAGTCTGTTTCTCCCCCTGACCCTCGTGCTTCTCGTGCTCTCTCTCATGCTTACCCTCTCAAATAAATAAATAAATGAATAAAATCTTTTTAAAAAGTCTTATGAATATATTTCAGTTACTTCATTATAGTTACCCCTGCCCCCTCTTTCTCTCTCTATAATGTACTATAGTATATAAATATAATACCATATAATAAAATTATATAATACTGCCTCATTGATGGCATTGTGTTTTAACCTAATAAAAATGTTTGCTTTCCTTCAAGATTCTAAATATATGTGATTGGGTGGGGGGCACCTGGGTGACTCAGTGGGTTAAAGCCTCTGCCTTCGGCTAGGGTCATGATCCCGGGTCCTGGGATCCAGCCCCACATCGGGCTCTCTGCTCAGCAGGGAGCCTGCTTCCTCCTCTCTCTGACTGCCTCTCTGCCTACTTGTAATCTCTGTCTGTCAAATAAATAAATAAATTCTTTAAAAAAATAAATATACGTGTTTTGGGACAGTATTGTCTTCTACTAAGAGATTCAACAGGCCTATCCGAACACCTTAACATTTTTATTTTTACCGCATAGATTACCACCTCCTGAAACTGTTCAATGGCATAAAATAGTGCATAAACTATAGAAATGAGATTTTTCAGAAGAATAGTTCTTTAAATGGTTAAGTCTTCTGAGGCACTCCTGCCCGAGTCTACACATAATAAGCATTCACTGTTTATGCCTTTGTTTGAAACATATCTCTAAACCTTCTCTCTTGAAATCACTTTCATATAGTCTGTCGAATTGAGTTTTATGGTTTTAATGTTATAACCTTCTTTCCTTCCATGGTCTGTTTCCATTTCTGGAACTAGAAGAAGTTGCACAGTGACAATATAAAGCAATAATTATGTTGCTACACACTAAAATGTTCTAGATGGTTAATAACGCATACCAAGGCATGTAGTCATAACCAGACCAGTTTTCATCTTTGCCACATCTCTGGTATAATTTCCTCCCTCAATCATTTCAGATCTTCTTGGTAAGAAGCGGAGAGTTAACAGTATCAGGAGGAGAACATTTTGAGTAAATAGTTTCTTCAATGTTTAAAATGCCCTGAGCATAATCTTCACAGTATTGTCAATTACGGGTTCTCAAAATGTCACATTTTCAAAGAATGTAACAAACATGTGTCAAGCTAAATGTAGCTCGTCATGGCATACTGGAGTGGGGAAATTAGTAAGGGATTAACATATATGAAAAATGTGGCTGAAGCTTTCCTATCCCCATGCATTTGTTGGTGGGTGAGTTCATTTTCTGGATTCTTTATTTTTCTCAAGGTAATCTCACCAAATCTATTTTCAGCTAAATCCTCAGTACTTTATCTAGTAGACAAATTTATCTTCTTCATTGAGAGTAGATGGTAACACACAGGTGCACAGTGACTTTAATGAAGAAATCTAAGGAATATGGGAATAGAAAAAAAACTAAGAAAGAGAGGAGAAGCTGGGTGATGGTGGGGAAACCGTCAAAGTGGGGGAGAGCACTTATAAGAAAATTATGGAAATTGAGACTTTAAATCCTTTTGAATAGTAGAAAATCATGCCCTTCTTTGTTCAAAGGAAACTAAAGGCTTTATGAGTTCTTTGGACATCAAATATACTTCAATGAGGGAGAAACATGCCACTTAAAGTCCCTTTGAAATTCACATTTGATATAAATCTCAAGTCTAAAAATGGTTTTAGCATAAATAAATTTATAGAAGGACAGCTCGGGAAGAACATGCAAATAGATTAAAATACAACCCTATGGCTTCCCAGTTTTCTCTCTCTCTGGTACTGGCATGGAGAAGATATTTTGATTTTTCTTATTTATAAAGGAACAGTGGCTAAAAAGAAGCATTGAGTACAGATTCAAATGAACAGAACTGATGAAGTGGAAATGAATATGCTTGAATTAATCATAATATTTTAATCAGGGTTTTCTAATGCTAGTTAATTGCATCCACAAAATATAGCACCAAATGAGCTTGGTGAGTTGTAAAAGAGAGACTCAGAGATTCTGAATAGGATCCTGTTTTGAACAAGAGAGGTGTGGAAAAATTGACCAATTGCCACTGAAGCTGTTATGTGCCCAAGTGGCTGAATAAACTTGGTATCAGTCAACTCAATTAAATTATAGGCCTAAATTAAACTTATATCATAGGGCTACCATATTCAATTTCATTTGTTTTTCTAAGTCATCCCAATCCCAAGAGACACTAGACATCTCTCATGACTGAAAATAAATTATCTTTCTTTTCCAGTGTGGTTTCCATTAATTTAATTATGCTGCATAATAATTAAAACAGTTTGGCCTCTGTGGCATTGAAATATCTATGTATTCAGAATGACTGTTGTCCCCAACAATATCAGAGCAGGAGACTCTACAAACTCTGCCCCCATCCCCTTCAGAAACATCACTCTGGTCTCTCTGACAGGACCAAAAGTTTTTATCACTAATTCTCCTCTTTGGCTTAGGACATAAATGATTTTAATTTCATCCTGCCTGTGTGACTTAAAGGACCATATCTTAAATACTATTTTTGTTTTTGCCAACAGACCCTTTCAATAATTAAAACCAATCTATTTTTCCCTTTCAGCAGCATATTCACTCAACTATCTGGCAAAGACTCTCTGATGGAATGTGTTATTAGAATTTATAAACTCTAAGATCTCTGCAACTTCTCTGTCTCTCTTGCTTCAACATCTGAATCCATGAGAGCCAGTAGCTTCTGAGAAAAGCCAATTCTTAATGAGAACATGAAGTTTTGAATCAACAAACATCTACTAATCTTTCAGAATTCCTTACAAGCCTTATGCCTTCAGATCTTTGAGGCTAGTAGTAATGGTTTTATAACCCACATTTCTAATATGTTGCTTTTTCTTTTTTTGAGTCTCTGAAGGGAAATACTTCATTTATAAACTTCTCTGGGTTGATAAGTTGGATGATGTCTTGTTGGGGGTGAATAGACAAGTAAGAAAGTTAATTTACGGTGAAGTTTGTGTGGGGTGGGGAAATGCATGGTTGGGGTAGAGAGTGGAAATTATCCAGTGAAAATGAATTATGCAAACCAAAACAATTCTTTCCCTAGCTACATTCCTGGGGCCACTGAGATTTATCATTCCACACATATCTATCTACCTGACTTATCTAAAAACTAATTTAAACTGCTTTGTTTGCTATTTTGCTTATAATATCTGCTATTTCTGTGCATTGTTTCTTCAAAGTCAGGACACTGCAGGTAACTGTTTGTTGGTCACTTGTATTGAGCAACTTACTCAACAAATTTATCTGTGTTTCATTAACTTATTAATTGGTCTCAAAAGCCTAGGCTTTGTGTCCTAGTAGATGTCTGGTTTCCTCTTGATCAATACTCCTTTATGCTAAAAAACACAGTGGGTTCTAGTCTAATCATGAAGTGGGAAGACTGTTTCCCTAATCATCCATCTGCTTGCTCTTACCTTTTCAATTAGCTTTTTTGGTCACCTTAATTCTAATCAACTAAGCATGTCTCACTGAGGTAAGCCCAGTAGGTTAGGACAGAATTCTATGAAGGGATATTTTCTATTAAGTGGCAAGGAGTGTCAACAGGTTAACCCCAGTCTCCTCATCTGTAAATTCACACTTAATGTATCTCTTCAGAGAGAAGTCACAAGATCAAAATAAAAATAAAATTTTCGTGATATATTAAAAAAAGAACAGAGCAAACCAACCTCCTCTTTTCCATTTCACTCATTTACAGTATTATTAATAGCAACAGGTAATAATGGAGTATGAGACAGATCATTTGCAAACACAGCTGCTACAATTACCCCTATGTTTTGCAACATAAATTGGAAGCTAATCCCATCGAGGGGTGAAGCCTAGTTTTTCCAACCCGTACGGAGGTGGACTTGTGATTTGCTTTGACCAAAAGGATGTTGAGGATGACTTCTGAAGCCAGAGCATATGAAGATTTGCAGGTTTTGTTTTTATCCTCTTAGAACGATGTCCCAAGATCATTGTGCCATAATGAAAGCTGGAAGGATGATCACGTGGAGAAAGGAATCTAGATACCTCAGTTATCTCAGATGAGTCCAGCCCTCAGTTGACTCTCCAGCAGAGAGCATTCATGAGTGAGCCCAGGGGAGACTGCTCAACCAACAGCCAGAATTATAGACAATAATAAACTGTTTCTTAAAGCTATTAAGCTTTAGGATAGTTTGTTTTACAGCAATAGATAATCAATAGAATTATTGTGGTAAGGATTAGCAGTGAACAACAGAGAAGATCCTTGCTTCATAAATGTATATTCTAGACTCAAAGGTTACAAAAATTGTATTGTAATTGAAACATATATTATGCACTTTTTATTTATGTTACATAAAGGGATGGTATGTAAAAGCATGAGTTTAATATTTTGCTGAGGGTTGTTTGTGATGCTTAGTAGGAAACATACTAGAGTTAATGGCTAAATTTTTTAATGCTTACTATATAATAGGTTTACAGGTATTTTTACAAGTGTTAACTTACTAAATATGTATAATAATCCTATGTGATATATACCATATATATGTGTGTATATACTCTTTGCATTAAAGGAAGCTGAGGCACAGAGGATGATAGAATTATCTAAGTTCACATAGATTATAAGTATTGGAGTTGGAATTCCAATTCAAGCAATCTAGCTCCAGAGTCTACACCCTTAACTTATGCACACTGTTGGACTAAGCCAACTATTGCATTTACATAGAAATTCTCCCACTTAATTTGGGGAAGGCTAATTTTTATTATAATGTATGAGATAAAAGATAAAGCTGATTAGAGCATAAATCTCTCAGAAATCCCCATTGAATTATCCCAAGGATGGATATAAGGATTTTCAGTCTTATTATTTCACCACTCAGACTTACCTTCAAGGTGACAAATAAAGTAGAAATTATGTTTATTTAAAGCAGACAAATGACACTGGACATTATTATACCAGAGATCAAATTAATCAAATTTTTTTCTGAATAGAGTAATATTTAATGCACTTATTTTGCTCACTCAAAGTCAGTAAACCTGTAAAATGTACACAGTTTTCTACACTATAATCTAGTGACTATTTTGATTAAAGCACAGAACTTACTTCTATCTTAAAGTGAGTTTTGTTGGAACTTAGCTCCCCTAAACGTTTTTTTTTTTTTTTTTTTTTAATGAGTTTGTTTTCAGCACCATGGACAGAAACCATCTAGGGGGATGATTAGGATTTGCCTGCACCAACCTTAAAGAGCCTACTAAATAGTTGAATTAACTATGGCCCTGCTAGAGGAGGCAAAAAAATCTACTGAATTGTAATCTCCAAAAATGGCAATCAGGAACACTAAGCATGTGAATATGTTCCTAAGGTAATTCTGAACATCAGTCAAGTATGGAACACCTGACCTGGCTATTGGTTTTATGAAAAAATCTTAGAATACTGCATTACCTATACACTCCCTTTCAACTCTCTGAGGTTATGGAGTTATGCAGAAAAATTATTTTTTTTAATGTAATGATAGACTTCCAAAAAGGAAGTTCTTGAGGTTTGTATTCAGTGTCTTGCCTTCCAGTTTATGGTTCTTCCTGTTTGGTTATCCTTTTCTCTTAACTCAGGGACTTATCTGCATGTTATAGTCATTTATTTTAACCCACTCCTGAATACACTAAAATAAGCTATTCATGAACAACTGATATAAACTAGAAATTCACAGAAGAGGATTACAAATGGCCAAAAATAAAAATAAATAAATAAATAAATAAATAAATAAATAAGTTCAACCACTTAGATTACAAGGTAAATGAAAAAATAAAAAAATCAGTTATGTCTTTTTGTAACATATCAGATGGGTAAGAAACCTGAATTTTCTAGTGTTAGCAAGAAATTGACATTTCCAGTCACTTTTTTTTAAAAGATTTTATTTATTTATTTGACACAGAGAGATCACAAGTAGGCAGAGAGGCAGGCAGAGAGAGAGAGAGAGGAAGAAGCAGGCTCCCCACTGAGCAGAGAGCCCCATGCGGGGCCCGATCCCAGGACCCTGAGATCATGACCTGAGCCGAAGGCAGCGGCTTAACCCACTGAGCCACCCAGGTGCCCCTCCAGTCACTTTTGGGCATTTAACAAACACTGATTATTTTGCTAACCTACACTCATTTCCTATCACTACCTCAACTAGAGATTAGAAATGTTAATACTCATTTCCCTAGCCTTCTTTGTAGCTGTGGTGGTCATATAACATGGTTCTAATTGATAAACATATATTAAAAAGTCTGTTGTGGAGGTATATGAGAAAGTGAGTATTTATTGATAAGAAAATAGATAAGAAAATAGAATAGAAAATAGAATAAATTCCTCCCATTTCTGCCTCATTATGTTTTGAATGTAGACATGATACCTGGAGGAATGGTTTTCATTTTGTTATCATAAGGGAAAGGCCAAGGAACTCACAGATAGCAGCTATAATATTTTTAGGTTCTTGAACAAATGCCAGCAGCTGTCCACATACTACTTTTTGAGACAAATCCCCATCTATGTAGATTTCTTTAATTTGATTTTTTTTTTATTTAAAGAATTCCTAATTGATACAATGGGATTATAAAGTGATGAAATGTTTTTGGAAGGCAATTTGACATAATCTATCAAATTTTAAATACTCTAAGTATTATTATTGCAGTTTAATGTCTATAGTATACAACTTTATCCTGAAGATATATTCACCCATGTATGCAAAGATTAAAGATGTGTGTGTATATATATATATGTATATACATATATATATAAATATTCATTTAAGCATTCTTACAATAGCAAATAATTATAAATTGTAAATAACTTGGATGTTTACCATTAAGAAGAATGGTTAAATAAAACATGGGTACTATGCAGCTATTAAAATAAAGAATACACAAACACAGAAAGACCATCAAAATTTAGCGTTAGTTTAAAAAATACATTTAAGAACAATATGTATAATATAGATACCTCTTTATACCAGTTAGAATGGCTAAAATTAACAAAGCAGGAAACAACAAATGTTGGTGAGGTTGTGGAGAAAGGGGAATCCTCTTCCAGTGTTGATGGGAATGCAAGGTGGTACAGCCACTCTAGAAACAGCATGGAGAGTCCTCAAGAATTTAAAAATAGAACTACACTATGACTCATCAATTGCACTACTGGATATTTACCCCGAAGATAGAGATGTAGTAAAAAAAAGGGGTATCTGCACCCCAATGTTCTCAGTAGCAATGTCCACAATACCCGAATTGTGGAAGGAGCTGAGATGTCCTTCAATAGGTAAGTGGATAAATAAGATATGCTTCATATATACAATGGAATATTAGTCAGTTATCAGAAAGGATAAATACTTAACATTGACATCAGTGTGGATGGAACTGGAAGGTATTATGCTAAGTAAAATAAGTCAGTTAGAGAAAGACAATTATCATATGGTTTCACTCATATGTGGAATGTAAGAAATAGCACAGAGGATTATAGGGGAAGGGAGGAAAACTGAATGGGAAGAAATCAGAGTGGGAGACAAATGGTGAGAGACACTGGATTCTGGGAAACAAACTGAGGGTTGTGGAAAAGGAGATGGGTGGGGGGATGTGGTAACTGGGGGATGACCATTAAAGAGGACGTGTGATGAGATGAGCCCTAGATGTTATACACAGCTAATGAATCATTGAACACTACATCAAAAACTATATGTGGGGGGGGGGGGGCAAGATGGCAGAGGAGTAAGACACCTAAATTTCACCAGGAATTCAGCTAGATGGTTAGCAAACCTTTCTGGACACTACAAACTGAACAGAAGATAGAAAAGAATAGCAGCAATTCCAGGAATAGAAAAGTGACCACTTTACAGAAGGTAGGACATGTGGAGAAGTGAATCTGAGGTGATATATGGGAAAGCAGGGGGAGGGGCCAGCTCCCAGCATGCGATATAGCAGTGGAGTACAAAGTTGAAACTTTCAGAAGTCTGCTCCATGGAGGAAACTCACTCCAGTGACTAAGGGGGTGGGAGGATCCTCACTGTGTCAGTGTGGTCTCAAGACCCTTGGGGTCACAGAATGACCAGGGGTGCCTGAGTATTGCAAAGCTCCCAGGTATCAGAGCAGGGAAGCCAGCTGCAAAGATAGAGCTGAGGAGGGGGCTTTCAGCTCAGGGTTGTCATAAACTGATCCAAGGCAAAGTCAGACCACTAATCTTTGAGCAGGGACCCCACAAGTGGCAGATCCAGGGATACTCCCCCTTCCTCCACTGGGAGGAATAGCACAGGAGTTTGCTGCAGGATTCTGCTGGATTTGGAGACTCCAAATGAGGCTGTGTGCCAGAGAGAAATGCTCAGTCACAGGCTGGGTGAGCTTTGGGTGTAGCTGGAGACCAGGGAGACAGGCATGATTGCTTTTCTCTGAGGCTCACTGAAGAGGCAGGACTCTGAGCTCTCAGCTCCTCTGGGGCTGGTTTGGGAGACCACCATTTTCATTCTCATCTTCCAAAGCTGTACAGAAAGTTGCAGGGAACAAAAGCTACTGAGAGCAAACTGGAGCAGATTACTTAGCCTGGCCCCTGGCAAGGACAGTGCAACTCCACCTCAGGCAAAGAAATTTGAGAATCATTGAAACAAGCCCCTCCCCCAGAAAGTCAGCAAGAACATCCAGCCAAGACCAAGTTTACTGATCAATAAGAACTGCAAAACATCAGTGCTAGGGGAATACAGCACATAGAATTCACAGCTTTTGTCCCGTGATTCTTTAGTATTTCAAAGTTAATTTTTTTTAATTTTTGTCATTTTTTTCTATTTCTTTTGAATTTTCCTTCTTTCCTATTTTATCCTGTTTTAACTATTTTAACTTATCAATACATTTCTAAAAATCTTTTTACATTTTCATTGTTATAGTCATATTCTATCTCTTCATTGTATTTAACCTTATTTTTTGTATATATAAGTTTTTCTTTCTTTAAAATTTTGGGATTCAGTTTCTTTTAACAGATCAAAATATACTCTAAATCTAGCATATGGCTTTGTTCTAGTCTACAGCCTGATCATATTGTCTCTCTCTTTCTTTTTTAAACCAACTTCTTATCAATTCCTTTTTTTTTTTTTTTTTAGTATATTTTGAGAGAGAGAGATCACAAGTAGGCAGAGAGGCAGGTAGAGAGAGAGGGAAGCAGGCTCCCTGCTGAGCAGAGAGCCTGACGTGGGGCTTGATCCCAGGACCCTGAGACCACGACCTGAGCCGAAGGCAGAGACTTTAACCCACTGAGCCACCCAGGCACCCCATCAATTCCTTTTTTAAAATCTTTTTAAATTTTCATGTTTATAGTCATATTCTATCCCTTCATCATGTTTACCCTTATATTCATGTATATGTAAGTTTTTCTTTCTTTAAAATTTTGGGAGGCAATTTCTTCTAACAGACCAAATACACCCAAAATCAAGTGTGTGGCTCTGTTCTAGTCACCAGCTTAAATATATATATATATTTTTTCTTCCCCCTTCCCTCTCCCCCGCCCCTTTCAGGTCTCTTCTGATTTGGTTAGTGTATATTTCTCTGGGGTCATTGTTACCCTTTTAGCATTTTGCTCTCTCATTCATCTATTCTTCTCTGGATAAAATGACAAGGCAGAAAAAAAGAACAAGAGGTAGTACCAATGGCTGGACACTTAATCAATATGGGCATTAGTAAGATGTCAGAACTAGAGTTCAGAATGACAATTATAAAGATGCTAGCTGTACTTGAAAAAACATAGAAGATACTAGAGAATCCCTTTCTGGAGAAATAAAATCCCTTTCTGAAGAAATAAAAGAACTAAAATCTAACCAAGTTGAAATTAAAAAAAAAACTATTAATGAGGTGCAATAAAAAATGGAGGCTCTTACTGCAAGGATAAATGAGGCAGAAGAGAGAATTAGTGATATAGAAGACCAAATGATGGGCAATAAAGAAGTTGAGCAAAAGAGAGACAAACAACTACTGGACCACAAGGGGAGAATTCAAGAGATAAGTGATGCCATAAGATGGAACACTATTACATCAATTATTATGGGATAACAATTATTATGGGATATTTGGGATCCCAGAAGAAGAAGAAAGAGAGAGAGGGGCAGAAAGCATATTGAAGCAAATTATAGTAGAGAAGTTTCCTAATTTGGTGAAGGGAACAAACATCAAAATCCAGGAAGCACAGAGAACCCCCCTCAAAATCAATAAAAATAAGTCCACACCCCTTCATCTAATAGTAAATCTTACTAGTCTTAGTGACAAAGAAAATCCTGAAAGCAGCTTGGGACAAGAGGTTCTAACATACAATGGTAGAAATATGAGATTGGCAGCACACCTATCCAGAGACCTGGCAGGTCAGAAAGGACTGGCATGATATATTCAGAGCACTAAATGAGAAAAATATGCAGCCAAGAATACTATACCCAGCTAGGCTGTCATTGAAAATAGAAGGAAAGATAAAAAGCTTCCAGGACAAACAAAACTTAAAAGAATTTGCAAACACCAAACCATCCCTATAGGAAATATCGAAAGAGCTCCTCTAAGCAAAGAGAGAACCTCAAAGTAACAAACCAGAAAGAAACAGAGACAATATACAGTAATAGTCACCTTATAGACACTACAACGGCACTAAATTCACATCTTTCAATAGTTAACTTAAATGTGTATAGGCTAAATGCCCCAATCAAAAGACACAGTGTATCAGAATGGATAAAAATACCAAGACCCATCAATATGCTGTCTACAAGAAACTCATTTTAGACCCAAAGACACCTCCAGATTTAAAGTGAGGGGGTGGAAAACAATTTACCATACTAATGGACATGAAAAGAAAGCTGGGGTGGGAATCCTTATAACAGATAAATTAGATTTTAAGTTAAAGACTATAATAAGAGATGAGGAAGACACTATATCATACTTAAAGTGTCTGTCCAACAACAAGATCTAAAAATTTTAAATACATATGCTCTTAACATGGGAGCAACCAATTATATAAACCAATTAATAACAAAATCAAAGAACACATTGACAGTAATATAATAATAGTAGGGGACTTTAATAGCACCCTAATTGAAATGGGAAGATCATCTAAGCAAAATATTAACAAGGAATTAAAGGCCTTAAATGACACACTGGACCAGATGGACATCGCAGGTATATTTAGAACATTCCATCCCAAAACAACAGAATACACATTCTTCTTTAGTGCACATAGAACATTCTCCAGAATAGATCACATCCTGGGTCACAAATCACATCTCAACTGGTACCAAAAGAGCAGGATCATTCCCTGTACCCAGTGCTCATCACAACATGTGCCTCCTTAATACCCATCACCTAGTTACCCCACCTGCCAACCCCCCTCCCTTCTGTAACCCTCAGTTTGTTTCCTGGAGTCCAGAGTCTCTCCTGGTTTTTCTCCCTTTCTGATTTCTTCCCATTCAGTTTCCCCTCCCTTTACCTGGGTCCCCCATGCTATTTCCTACATTCCATATATGAATGAAACTATATGATAATTGTCTTTCTCTGCTTGACTTATTTCAGTTAGCATAATCCCCTCCAGTTTCATTATTTTTTGTTTATGGCCAGATAAGTTTAAAAGTTAATACAACTATATCAAAAACTAATGATGTGCTGTATGGTATCTAATATAACATAATTAAAAAATAAAATAAAAAGACAAAAATAAAAATAATGAGTAAATTTTAAAAGATTAATACAACCAGTATTTGTATAGGAACAGATAAGTGGGAGTAAGGATGAAATCTATTACTAGAATGAGTCATTACTGAAAAAGTGAGGATGAGTGAATAGTGGATCTTTACAATTATCACAATGTTTTTCATAATACTTAACACATATTGAGCACTTACAAGGTCACTGATGTGAGGTACTCTCTTTATATACACTACCTCATTAAATTCTTAAAACAAGATATAATGTAGATTTCTATTATTTATCCATTTTACTGAAGTAGCTAGCTGCTACTCAGAAAAATTAAGTAATTTGGCCAATTGAGTAATAGACCTAGCATGGAATTCTATCCCAGGTCTTTGTAACTCTGGAATTCAAACTGTTCATTATTATCCTTGCAGATCCCAAAGGCATTAAACATGCACTTGTATATGACACAGAGGCTGGGTCAATATATAAGTCCCATATTGACAAGTATATTTTTGTCTTGTTCAACACTATATCACTAGGGCCAGGAATAAAGTAGATACTTGACTTATATTTGCTAAATGGATGAATAAACATATACATAAATGAAAGGTTAATGATCTGAATATGAAATAAAAATAACTCCTTTTTTAAAAAATGTTTATAGATTTTATTTTATTTTTTTTTACTTGACAGAGAGAGAGAGAGAGATAGTGAGAAAGCACAAGCAGCGGGAGAGGGATAAGCAGACTTCCTGCTAAGCAGAGAGCCTGAGGTGTGACTTGATCCCAGGGCTCTGAGATTATGACCTCAGCCAAAGGCAGATGCTTAACCAACTGAGTCACCCAGGTGCCCCAAAATAACTCCTTCACAAAATCAGATCACCTCTCAGGATGCTATTAAGTGGTTTCCTTCCTTGACTATTTGGCTAGAAATGTTTTTAAGATACCTCTTGTTTAATAATTTTAACATTCTAGGAAATGTTTATTAGTTCTAGAGAAATAGCCTAAACTGAAGACTAAGTGATTTTTCCACTAGTGGATGGAGAGAGTCCAAGTGGAACAGTGCTTTAAAAAAGCCTCAAAACAGTATGTCCTCCTTTGCATCCTTCTATCAATGGGTCATAAAGAAACAAGCTGAGAATGTTGACTTTGAAGAGCTCCCAAGATAGCTTTCCAGATGACCTCTTGGTCACAAGGGCCTGTTATTTTAAAAGGCATAAGTACCATAGAGAGCAAAGGGAGTGGCTGGAATGTCCTTCTTTGATTGGTGCATTATTTTGAGAAAAGCTGATACAGATCATTTTGCCTCAGAGGGAGGGAGCCCAAGCTCCTGGCTTTGCCTAGTTTACAAATCCTGAAACCAATTAATCTTTTAGAACTCCAACAAACTTGCCAAACTGAAGAAAATAAGAATTTCTGTATATATGAGACAAGAAAATAACAATGGAAAATCTAGCATGTATGTGTCAGTACATATTGAGATCATGGGTAGTACTGGCTACCAACAGATCACTTTTTCTAATACAGAGCTGGGGAAGAATTAAACCATTTCTCTGCTTAAGCACACTGCTTATGTGTCTCTCTGCTTAGACTCTTTAGAATTGAGTTCTGGGCCCTCTATGTAGCTCCATCTAGCATTATCTCCCACTACTGTCATATATGGATTCTTTTCTCCAGACAAAACAAGTTCTTACCCTCTTTCTAAAATAAGCTGCAAGATCCAACATTAGCATCTAGCATTTATCAAGCAGGTACCATGTGCTAAATATTCTGCTAAATGCTTATGTGTATTATCTCATTTAACCTCATGACTCTGAGGTAAATTCCATTTTACAGATAAAGATATTGAGATATGGAGAGGGTAAGTAGCCTGTCCCTCACACAGCTGTTAGTGGTAAATTTGAACTTTAACTCCAGCAGTTTAACCCTAGTTGCTATAATTTTTACCTCTCTCTTATAGAAATAAAATGGTTTAGATCCTTAGTTTTACCCTTTGGCCAACATATAGCATCACAATCATAAAATGAGTACAATATCTCTTTTCTACCTCAAGAAGTTTGAAGATCTGTAGATATCATTTGAATTTGGTTCATTCAGGCTTTTAACAAGTGTTCGTTGAGTACCTCCTATGTGTAGGCACTGTTTAAAGCATGGAAGATACATTAGTGAAGAAAACAGAAATCCTCACCTTCATGGAACTTATATTTTAGTATGTTCCAGTTCCTCAAATTTATCAAAGGGATCTAAGTCCTAAATCTAAATATAGAAAAGTTTTTGTCCCTGGCAAGGGATAAGCAGGCATGTAACTACTTTGCTTTCCCTTGGAGGCTGATTACCTAGAAAAAGAGACTTTTTCTGGAGGTGAAAATGATGTTTAGTAATCAAGAGATATCAAACTTTCATACTACAAGGGCCATCTGGGATATGTAGCAGACCCACTTCCTGGGTCAGGAGGTAACTGAGGTACACTAAAGAGAACTTATCCAGTCTATACAGGCAGGCCCCTCTCAGCTGTTATGGGCTGTCACCATCCCGGAATGTGGGCTAGTGTTATAAAGCTACCAGATTTCAAGAGAAGACAGAAATCTCATTATTTGTGTGTGTGAGTGAAATATTCAATTTTGTAAATTTTGGAAAATGAATTCAAAGTAAAAACAACAAAATACAAATACCAAAACTCTGCGCCAATTAAAAAAAAAAAGCATCTATTTTAAGGCCAAAGAAATGTTTCACAAGTACTGCAAGATTCCCCTTACATGAGGTTTCTAAATTAGTCAAACTCATAGAATCAGAGAGTAGAATTGCAGTTGTCAGGGGTAAGGCAACAGGGAGTGGGAGATTTATAATCAATGGGAATAAAGTCTCAATTATGCAAGGAAAATGATTTCTAGAGCTCTGCTCTACAACAATGTCTCTAAAGTTAGCAATTGGTATTGTACACTTAAAAATTTTGTTAAGAAGGTAGATATCATAGTGTTTTTACCACAATAACAAAAAATTGTATACTCTGTGCATTTGTGTGTGTGTTTGTGTGTTGACGTGAGGCAATTAGGAATGCTCCAGCAGTTAGCCCTATGATTGCACTAAAGTAATGTATCACCAGAGGCCTCTATCCTAAGTTAGTAGAATACAGGATGAAGGAGGCCAGGGATCTTGCAAAAGATCCTATAAAAAAAAATGAAATAAGGAATTAAATCACCAACAAAAAAAGGTACAAGGAGTGTTTGACAAAAGAATCAGGAGCAATGTCAGTATCAGCAAGTATCTTTCTCCAGAAACATCACATAAAGTTTATTTCAGCCAATGCCACTTCCCTTCAGGTTCTCTGCAGCTTACTGTCTTGAGACAGGGCAGGTCATTTCTCCTTTGTCCTGGAGCTCTGGTGGTGATAAACTTTTCCTCTGAAACTTCAGAGACAGGGATAGAGAAAGCCTAAGGTTCCTAGAGGAGTTTCTTGCAAAAGAGAAGTTCTACCTTACCCAGATTGGTTCTCTTGCAGGATCTGGGCATTGCTCTAGGCAAGATTTATTTTATCCATCATTTATCTATCTATCTATCTATCTATCTATCTATCTATCTATCATCTATCTATCTATCTATCATCATCTGTCATCTATGTATTTATTGTGGTAAGAACATTTAAAATGAGATCTATGTCTTAAGAAATTTTTAAATGCATAATATCATCCTGTTGACTATAGGCACTATGCTGTACAGACCTCTGGAACTAATTCATCTTGCATAACTAGGCTTTATTTATATGTGGCAGGTCTAGGCTTGCAATATAGATGTGATATATAATTTCAACTTTTTTTAGGCAGATATGTTAAAAAGTTATTAATTTAAAAATTTTAAACTCTAAAGATGCTTGTCTCAAAACATTTCCTTTACAATAACTGAAGTGTCTCCATCTATTTTTATTCCTTCTATCCCCCACCTCCCCCCACCCACCTTTCATGCAGATAAATTATGCTGACTCTAGGAAGGGCTCAAGCTGCATGTCTGAGGATTTATTGGCTGATAATAGTTGGATTCACAAGAGCCTGCTCTGCCCCAAGCTTGTACTCAGTCTTTTTTTTTTTTTTTTTTTTTTTTTTGCCTTAGCTCATTTATTTTGGAGAGAAACTGAGGTTAAAGAAGCTGTAGGCAATCTGCCTATATCCTCACAGCAAGTAACTGAAGAGTGAGAGTCAAACCCAAATCCATCTCCAAGTACATCCTGTTATAACCAACAGGATGGTCTATAGCATTTTGTAAAGCTAATAGCATTCTTTGATGGCATAACAATTTATGACATAGCATTATATCTCAATATGTGGAGTCTAAACCAGGAGTGGAGATAAAAACAAGTGTGGTTATCTTAGAAAGTGTATCTACCATTCTCTGTCAAAATATTTTACATGTTTTTTGGAGTGAATAGACAATTCCACAACTTTAAAAATATCTAAAATATGTTAGTGCTGTCATGTAGAACACAGTCTTAGTTTATGCTATAGTAATTTTTTAAATTAATTAATTAATTAATTAATTTTTAATTTTATTTTTTTTAAACATATAATATTTTTTTATCCCCAGGGGTACAGGTCTGTGAATCGCCAGGTTTACACATTTCACAGCACTCACCATAGCACATACCCTCCCTAATGTCCATAACCCCACCCCCTCCTCCCAACTCCCCTCCCCCCATTAACCCTCAGTTTGTTTTGTGAGATTAAGAGTCACTTATGGTTTGTCTCCCTCCCAATCCGATCTTGTTTCATTTACTCTTCTCCTCCTAAAATTGGATTTTCATTGTTAGTTCTTTGGAATTAGTCCAAGAATGAAGCAAAGCATGAGACTTCATATATGGACATTTAAATCATTCATATCCATACTAAGAATGCATTTACAGCAATTGACAGTTGTCACTGAAATGACAGCTAATTAGAAGGGCAAAAAATTTTTAAAAAATTAGGAATTAGGAACAATTCAGATTTCTGTTCTATAAGAGGACTCAGCTTCATATCTCAGTTGTGATATACTAGTTCTTTAGTGGTATAAAAAATATGGATTTTCCAGTTAAACAACAAGCAACTATTTTTATGGCATTTAAAAATACAATTTATTTAAACTAAAACAACAATAATAGTTCACTCATGTCTCCCATCCCCCATACCTTAGCTCTGGCAATCACCAATCTGTTCTCTGTATCCATGAACGTGATTTTGTTTTTGTTGTTTTTTTCTTTTTTAAGATTCCACATATAAGAGGGATAGATCATACAATATTATTCTTTCCACTTATCTCACTTAGCAAATGCCCTTGAGGTCCATCCATGTTGTGGCAAATGTCAGGATTTCATTCTTTTTTTTATAGCTGAATAATATTCCATGTATATAAATACCACATCTTCTTTATCTATTCTTCCATAGATGAACTCTTGGATTGTTCCCATACCTTAGCTATTGTAAATAATGCTGCAGTGAACGTGGGGGTGCATGTATCTTTTCGAGTAGTGTTTTCATTTTCTTTGGATAAATACCAGGAATGGAAGTGTTGGAACATATGGTCCTTCTAGTTTTAATTAAAAAAAAAAAAAAAGCAACCCCCATATCTTTCTGTAGTGGCTGCACCAGTTTCTATTCCCACTGACAGTGCACAAGTGTCCCCTGTTCTCTACACCCTTGCCAACACTTATTATTTCTTGTCTTTTTAATATTAGCCATTATAACAAGTATCAGGTGATATCTCATTGGAATTTGATTTTTATTTTCCTGATGATCAATGATGTTGAGCATCTTTCCATGTACCTGTTAACTTTTTGTATGTCTTAGGGAAAATGTCTATTCAGATTAGCCTATTTTTAAATGGCTTGCTTGTTTTTTTGCAACTGAATTGTATAAGTTCCTTATATATTTTGAGTATTAGCCCCTTTTCAGATATATAACCTGCAAAATTTTTCTCCCATTCAGTAGGCTGCCTTTTCATTTTGTTGATGATTTCCTTTCCTGCACAGAAGCTTTTTAGTTTGATATAATCTTACTTGCTTATTATTACTTTGTTTTAGGGTCAGATTAAAAAAATCATTGCCAAAACCTATGCCAAGGCACTCACTGCCTATGCGGTAAGCTATTTTTAAATACTGTAAATGATAATAGGTTTTAACTACTATTTGAATAAAAGAAAGATAGCAATAAAGATGAAAGGTCAGAAATCTAAGTTGACATAATAGTGTTATTGTATTTTTAATAGACAGTACCTTCAATCCACATTGAACTGATGTACTGCCAGATCAAAAGTATGCACAACTGGGATGGGAGTCTATAGCTGATTTTAGATAAACATTAAGTTCAGCCATGGAAAAGAGAATACGAAGGCAAATGAAGAACACAGCATAGTGCTCTTTTGACATTTGCCATTTGGTCTTTGAAGTGGAGGAAAAATAAGATAACAATTACATGACATTTGAGGTTAGATTTGAACTGAAAATTTGAATGAGCTCCAAATCTCAGAAAAACAGCAGAATTAGTGAGTAGCAGGATTCTATTGCATTGTGACCAGCACAAGAAAAGCGGGGTGGGAGTAAATGTCTTCTTGAAAAAGAAGATCTGAATGTAAAGGGAAACACTCATCATTGGAGGATAAATTGGTTTGAAGAAATATAGAAATATGGATAATATTTTTCTTGAATTACAAGATTTTCATACCGCTATGCCCTCTTAGAAATTATCCAAGAAATAATCTTTACTGTTCCGAGATTGGATTTTGAGACTTGGTCTGTGTTAAGTTAACTAAAATCAGTATGAACTCAATTGTTCATTCATTTATTCAACAAATAGAAATTTTTAGTTTGTTACCTTTTCTTCTTGGCACAACTTGGCACACATATCCTCTTTAATGAACATCAGGTGGCATGGGTTAGGTACCAGCACCATCTTCTAACTTTAAGAGTGTCCTAGCTCAGCTTAAGCCAATCAACATAATCTGTAATCCTTGACATTAAAGTTGATTCAGGGATGGGCACAGGACAGGCAATTAAAACCATGAGAAGCTACTGGGCATCTTAGAAATGGGATTTTCCTTTCTCTTCCATAGGAGCAACTAGGAAGAGATTCTTTCTGTGATATGAAGATGTGGAGCCTGGAAACACTGAAGTCATTATGCTGGCAAGAGAAGAGCCCTAGTCATAGGTGGACACTATGCAACCTGTAGTTCATAGGAAGTCCTTTGTCATAGAAATACAACTTCTGAGCTATAGGCTGATGAAGACCCAGATGTTTTCATGTAAGAGACTGAAGCGCTAGAAGAAATTGACTGAATTAGATTTTTAAAGGGAAATTTTAAGAAAAAAGAAAAATAAATATTTCTTGGGAGGGGAGCATGATATAGAAATGAATAACAAAAGCTTGTGCTACCCCATGCATAGATTGAAAAATAAACCAAAAAAATTACTGAAAGTCTGCAAGGTTTATCTGACTGTGAATCAAACCAGTTTCATTGGAAAACATTTATATATCCTGAAGGCTTTTTGTGCAGAACAGAGGAATTTGGGGTAGTGTCCACAGCTTCTGAGAGCAAAAGCATGCTCTTTCCTCCTACAAATAACTGAGAACAAGATGTTTGTACAGAAATAATCGAATTGGTGTCAAGGAAGAGTTACAAAGCAAGCAACATCTAAGAGATCAACTGTGCTACCTCTATCCTTAAGAACAATTTAAATCATTAAAAGTAGATTGGTTGTATTTTGAGCTCATAGCTATATTCAATTACATCCACTGTCACAGAAAATGCAGCTGAGATTGTTAACCTTTCTTTTTCAAAAGAGTAAAGGCAGCCTCCTGGCAAGACCAGGAATGGTTCTTTTTACTTAACACAGAATTGAGATTTATGGTGCTGGGTTATGTAAAAGAAAAAGGAAAATAAATGTATTTATCTTCTGGCTATAAAGAATGATCTCATGGATTTGGCTTTGGACATACAAAACAGGGCTGTGTGATATAGAACATAAGACAAACTCTAAAGTACATAGAAATCATGTGGCAATCATTTTGAAATGCAGATTCAGATTCAGGAGATCTAAGTGGGACCTTGATCTGAATTTTTTTTTTCAAAGATTTTATTTATTTATTTGACAGAGTGATCACAAGCAGGCAGAGACAGAGAAGGAAGCAGGCTCCCTGCCGAGCAGAGAGCCCAATGTGGGGCTCGATCCCAGGACCCTGAGATCACAACCTGAGCCGAAGGCAGACGCTTCAACCCACTGAGCCACCCAGGCGCCCCTAGATCTGAATTTTTGACAAGATCTTCCATAATCCTGGTGCTTCCAGGTCCATGGACCACACTTTGTGAAAGAAAGATATAGAGTAAAGAGCTGGGCTACAGAGGATGTAAAAAGTCTGGGTTTACTTCCAGATCTATCATTAACCAGTTGTGAAAACTTGCTAATATCACTTAAACTTTAAGTGCTTCTCATATATAAAATGATGGAGCTGAACTTAGTCATTTCAAAATCAATGACAAAGCTAATCCAACAGGAAAAAGAGGCTCTCTATGTTAATCACTGCATTTTAAATCTTCTCTATTCACTTTCCATTGCTCCTTTCTTTCAAGGAAGATATCATCTACCATACTAGCAACATGACTCTTGTCTTTGGCTCTTCTCTCTCCACTGCCTCCCTATATTTAGTCAATCTTCAACTATCATCCAATTCCTTATAAGATAATTGTAGGCTCTTTACTTGTTTGTTTCTACTTCCACTGGTGCAACTAAAATTCAAGTAACTACCATCTTCCTCTTGACCCCCCTATAACAGTCTTCTAAAAGGTATCTATTCCTCTGTCTCCATTCCAATCCATTATTCACTCATTTAGTCAGGAAATGAATATTTTTAATAATCTGCTTCATGACATTTCCTGTCTTCTTGGCCATAGTGCTTTTCATGCACTGCAGCATATTTCTCCTCCTATCTTCTCAGCCATGTGGTTAGGTGGGTTCTACCTAACTTCCCATTCCAATACTGAATTTGTATCTAATTTCCTCCTGCCCCCATATGAAATCTTTCATGACTTCCCA
The DNA here is from genome assembly GCF_902655055.1 of Lutra lutra. Classification (NCBI taxonomy): domain Eukaryota; kingdom Metazoa; phylum Chordata; class Mammalia; order Carnivora; family Mustelidae; genus Lutra; species Lutra lutra. The sequence goes on from NC_062282.1 coordinate 52,246,556, forward strand.
CTTTTTGTAAGGATATGGACTACAGTCTGTATTATGAAGCAGGCCATGCTAGAGCTCACTCTTGTCCTCTCTTTCTCTTCCCTCTCATTCTCACAGTTTAGTCATATTGGACTCTTAAGTTCTTTAAAAGTCTCATGCTCTTTTTCATCTCAGCTTCGTTGTGCCTGTTATTCCTGCAGCCTGGCATATTCATGCACCTCCTCCCTGATTCACTGAGTGCCTGCTGGTGAATTATTTTGCTGAGCTCTGCTAAAAATGTCACTTTCTGATTCCCAAGGTTAATTTAGGTCAGGATTCTGATATTAAATGTGCTGGAAGTACTGTACACTTGACCTTCGCAATGCTTAGTAACACACATTTGAGTATTTGTTCAATGTCCATTTTTGCCAGCAGACTATAGGCTTGATGAAGACAGGTAACCCATCTGCCTTATACAGGGCTGGATTTGAGAATATTTTCAACAATTACTAACAGAATTCAAATAGAGAAATTACAGATAACAATTTGGCTTTCCACCTCTTTAAAGACTAGGTTTTATAGATTATTGGACATTGCTTAGGTACTTTGATCTCCCTGCCTCCAATTTCTCCTTATGTCAATCTTTTCTTTATTACTAGCAATTATTTCAAACCAGAGCTCCAATCATCTTAATCCTTTGCCTCAAAAGTTATTTTATGGTTTCTCATTGTCAATGGAAAAATCCCAAAACTCATGCTCTTTATTCAAGTTTCTTCATTAACTATTCTAAGAAACCTTGGAGATACTATGTCCTGCCTAAGCAAATATTCTAATATCCAGCCAAATGGAATAATTAGCTATCTCTCAAACACCTCCCACACTTCCAAGTTCCATGATTTCATTTCTAATATGCCCCTTTTCTAGACTATTTCTATGTGCATAGCTCAAGACAAATTCCATTTAGTTATCAGTCTTTTTTATGTATACCTTGGGTCAAAAATGAGCTCTTCCTCCTTTATATTCTTTTAGCAGTTCACCTGTCCCTTCATGATGGAGGTTTAAAGGAGTCTAATCACCCCTGTTCTCTTGTTCCATTTCCAGCCATTGAAATGTACACAGAAAGCCAATAGGGATGATTAATAAATGAGGCTTAAAACTCATAAATGAAAAATCTTTCTAGGTTGTTAAATATGACTTAGACCTAAGGGCTTCCCTATTCCTCAATCCCTTCCCAAGTCTACATCCCATGTGGAAAAATTAAATCTACTGAGAAGATGCTTATATAGGCAGCTAAATGCAAAATTACAGCTTCCTTCATAAACTCATTCAGGAAAATGACTTAAAGCAGTGCTGTGCAGTAGAAATAAAATGCAAACCCACATATACAGTTTTAAATTTTTTAGTAACTATGTAAAAATCCCAAAGAACAAAATTAGTTTTTATAACATATTTAATTTCATCTAATATACCCAAAGTATTATCATTTTAACAGGTAATCAATATAAAATTACTGATGAAATATTTTGCCTTTTTTTGGTCATGATAAATATAGCATGTATTTTATACTTGGAAGACATCTAAGTGCTCAGTAGCCACATGTAGCTAATGGCTATTCTATAGCATAGTCTGAGAGAAATATATAGGCCACAATTGCCTTTTTAAAATAAATTTTTATTTTGAATAATAGATTCAGAAGATGTTGCAAAGAAATGAAGAGTAAGTTTCTATGAATCCTTCAGCTCACATCCCTTAATGTCAATTTCTTTTATAATTATAGTAGAGTAGGAAAACCAGGAAATTATGTTGGTCCATTGGTCCACCATTGCCTTTTAAAAACAGTGACCTTAGGAGAAAACAAACAAACAAACAGTGACCTTAAAAAAATTGTGCAGAAGACATGAAGCAATATGGTTTCAAAGAAAATATCCAGAAGGCCAACAGACAAATGAAAAGATGCTCAACATCATTGATCATCAGGGAAATGAAAATGAAAACTATAATGAGATATTGACTCACATCTGTTAGAATGGCTAAAATCAACACAAGAAACCACAAGTGTTGGTGAGGATGTGAAGAAAGGGGAACTCTTGAGCACTATTGATGGGAACTAGTGCAGCCAATCTGGAAAATAGTATGGGGCTTGCTCAAAAACTTAAAAATAGAGCTTAAGATCCAGGAATTACACTCGTAGACATTTATTCAAAGAACACAAAAATACTAATTCAAAAAGATACATGCATCCCAATGTTTACAGCAGCATTATCTACAATAGCCAAATTATGGAAACAGTCCAAATGTCCATCAACTGATGAATGGATAAAGAAGATGTGGTATATAATAATGAATACTGTTATGCTGAAAAAATAAAAAAAATTAAAAAAAAAAAAGAAGATGCGGTATATATACATAATGGAATATTACTCCACCATAAAAAAAAGAATGAAATCCTGCCACTTGCAAGGGCATGGATGACGCTATAGATTATTATGTTAAGTGAAACAAGTCAGAGAAGGAAAGATACCATATGATTTCACTCATATGTGGAATTTAGAAAAGAAAGCAAATGAGCAAAGGGAACAACAACAAAAAAGAGAGGCGAAGCACGAGTCTTAACCATAGAGAACAAACTGATGGTTACCAGAGGGGAGGTGGGAGTAGTGACCAGTTAAATAGGACATGAGAATTAAGGAGAGTACTTGTTGTGATGAGTAGTGGATGTTGGATGGAAGTGTTGAATCACTGCATTGCACACATCACACTGATATTACACTGTATGTCAACTAATAGGAATTTAAATAAAAACTTAAAAAAAAAACCCAAAATAATAAAAGCAGTGGCCTTTTTCTCTCTACCCAGATTTCTCTGAGATCAGCAATGGATAAGTTCTTTTTCCTACAAGGAACGATGAATAATAAGACGGAGAGATGGGATAAAGTTGTCAATTCCAATACTGCTTTCTTCTAGAGAGTGGATCAGATGTCACCTTCCACCTGTGAAAGTGAGAACTGTTTCCCCTACCCACACCAGAATGTCATATTCTGCCTTATTTTAAAGTTAATTATTTTCTCATTATACTTTTAGTGAAGAGGTGATAAGATTCTGGGATATAGGGAAACTTATTATTTTCAATATCTTCCACATGTACATTGGTTTGCATAGAGAAGATGCTCAGTGAGTATTTATTGAGGTGGTTTCTTGAAATGATCCAATTGTTACATGAAAGGCATCCATTATTCACATTTTCAAGCTACTCAATGGTTGTACGCCTAAAAGGGAAATGACATAACCTTTGAATAAGTTGGAGGGATGGCTTTGCTTAGGCAAGAAAGATTTACAGGGCTCTGAGTAAATTAGCCAGTAGGGAATATTCTATCGATCTAGAGATACAAGTCCTTTTCTTTACTTGGTTTTAATTAGAAATAAGTCTTTGAGGACTTGTCATCCTTTCTGTAGGTAGTTTTTTTAATTGAGTTTATCATCTCCATACTTCAAAAAGACAAAAGCAGAGATGCAGGGACCTCCCAGCCATACTAGCCTACAAGATTCTTCAGCTAATAATTGGTGCATAAATATAAACCATTGTTTTTTCTGTCTAATTTTTACAGTCTAGATGTGTTAAGCTAAATCAGCTCCAGGAGCTACTGACTTCCAATAGATTAAAACCCAAATACCTCAGCTGTGTGATTAGCTTAATTTTTAGATCCAGACAGGGCTAGGAACATGGCAGACAAAAAATATATGTTTAATGAATGAATAAATGAATGAATGAATGATGATCTCCTTCAGTGTCACTTTTGAATGTATGTAGGGTAGACTGTGAATTGGAAGGGTACTGGGTAATTTAAAAAAGTGATCTTATAACTCACCAGGGAATGTCACCAGCTTCTCAGTATCTCTTGGCAACAGCCCTCCAAGGGTCTATGCCAAGAAACCTGAGCCTATCTAGGGCCAATGATGATCACTTTCCCTACTTTTATCCAGGGATAGCTGTACGTTAGAGCTTGGAGTTCTGGTCATCACAGTCTTCTAGGAGTGCTCAAAGTCTGCACAAGAAACAGCAGCATGTCTTCAGATCCTTGCTTACCATTTATTTAGATTTTTCTTCCACCTGCCAACAAGCCCCTCCTCTATTCTTTGACAGAAACCAAGGCACCATCTTTGGTTTTCCCTTTTTACGTAATGCTTCCACATCCAATTTAAAACCAAGTCTTATTGATTTTGACTTTAACTAATCCTGGAATCTGTCCATTTCTTTTTAATGTGGCCACAACCCATCTCTAATTTAGATAACTGCAACAGTGCCCAGGGAACCCCCTATTTTTCCACTTCTGCAGCTGTTCACCTAAAGGGTGCAGGTTGTGTCATGTTAACTTCTCTGTTTCTAACCCTTCAATGTCTTCTACATCTCTACATCTCTACATATGGCTTCAAGGGTCTTGAATGATTTGACCCAGTCTGCTTCTTTAGGCACAACTTTGTCATTCTTCCCCTCATGTACAATACCTGAGCTACACTGGGCTTCCTTCAGATGTCTAAAAGTAACAAGATTTTCTTCTTCATGTCCTTTACACATGCTCATCCCTCTGACTGAAAGTGTCCTTTGCCCCACTGCCCCACCCTCTTTCATCAGCTGATGCCCGTTTATCCTTCAAGATTTCTTTTAAGTATTACTTCTCCGGATCCCTTAAATCAGGTTGGATCTCATTCATGATTCCATTCACAAGTCACATCTCTTCTTTATGACATTCATTGTAATTATAACTTTTGTTTAATATCATTTTTCCTTGTCCTACTATAATTTCCATGAGGCCAGGGTCTGTGAGCATCTTATGAACTATTATTACACAATGCCAACCTGACACAGTGCCTGATAGACTGTAGGTACTCAGTAATTATTTATAAAAGAAATAGTATACATTCTCATCATTTTCAGTGATCATTTTCTTTTTTCTTTCACAGACCACTCTTTTCCTCATCCCAAAACTTTTCTATCTTCAAAAATAAGTTATTAATGATCCTTACGTTTACATGCAGTGCAGTGGGAAATATGCCATTGTCAGAAGCTGGAGGGTTTGCCTGGGGAAGCATGTTTGTCTGGTGTAACAAAAAGGGTGCTCAACAGGGAGTTACAACTCCAAGTTTTGATGCCAGGGTTTACCATTAAGAAGCTACATAAACTTCGCCTAGTTCTTTCCTTGCTCCAGGTCTTAATTTACTTTTGTGTAAACTATACCGTAGAGGAACTTTAAACGACTACCTAGGGCTAATGTTCTATGTTTAAGGACTTCCCCAAAGAAAACTGTGATAGCTGGCCCTTCAGTTACAAAGAGTAGATGCCACAAAAGTTTTAAAAATAAAGTATAACCGCCTTTTGGAAAATCTAAGGAAAAATACTGATATTCTTTCCAGAAAAAAGGAATGTGTGTATGTGTATGACCATTACAAATTTGCTTAGAATTTCAAGTTAAGAAGTATTACTCCAAATCAATTTTATAGATAAGACCATCTCTAGGCAAAGTTTTGAATTCACTGAAGTTTGACTTTTATATCTTTTCACCATTCTATTTGCTCTCTCTCTGTTCAGTCACTTATAGGCACCTGGGACTACTTTCCATTTCGGTGTAAAAATCTCAATTTTTTTTTCAGTTGCCATGAAATATTACTTACCCAGCAGATAGAAAAATCCCAAAAGGAATTAAAAAGCCTACTAATTATGTAATAATATTAATAATGGTTAACACATATTGAACACTTACTAAATGTCCGGCATTATTATAAATACTTTACTTAACTTCACTGATCCCCTTGATTAGCGTCTACTCCAGCCAAACCATTTTTCTTATTCCTTAAACACCCATACACATTCCTACAGCTGAGCCTTTTCTAACATGGTGTCCTCTCTCTGATTCATATGTGAGTGAATAATTTGTTCCTTTTTTAAAACAAATCATTAACTTTATTTTTTTTAAGTATGTATAGGTTCACAGCAAAATTGAGTGGACAGTAAAGAGCTCACATATATCAACCACCACCCTCACACATGCACAGTCTCCCCCACTATCAACACCCCACTTACAATGACCCAGAGTGGCTCATTTGTTACCATTGATGAACCTACACTGACATATTATTACCATCTAAAGTACATAGCTTACATTAGTATTCACCCTAGGTGATATATGTTTCATGTTTTTTGACAAATAAAAAATGATATGTATTCTGTAGCGTACAGAATAGTTTCAGTGCCCTAAAACTCCTCTGTGCCCTATTTATTCAACTTCCCGCTTTCACTGAACCACCGCAACCACTAATATTTTTACTGTATTGCCTTTTCCAGAAGGTCATATTGTTGGAATCATATAGTATGGAGTTTTTTTCAGGTTGACTCCTTTCACTTAGAAATATGCACTTTAGTTTCTTCCATGTGTTTTCCTGGCTTGATTATTCATTTCTCTTTAGCCCTGAATAATAGTATCCTACTGTTTGGATGTACCACAGTTTATTTATCTACTCACCTACAGATGGGCATCTTGATTGCTTTCAAGTTTTGGCAATTATAAATAAAGCACAGAAACATTTGTGTTTAATCTATTTATTGCTTCCTCATTTGCTGTCTATTTTCTCACTGGATTGTAAGGGGAGGGCAGGGATCTTGTTTGCCATGTCTTATGTTATACCCCCTGATATAGTACACTGACTGGTTCACACCTTGTGTTCTGTGGCTATTTGTGGAATGCATGCATGAATGAAATGGTTCCATTTTTTCAACACACATATTCCAATTAGTTTTCAACACACAACCATAACTACTCATATGTCATAAGAGTGAGATGAGGAAACAACATCAGTACATTCTTTGGGTGGGGGGATGTGTCTGGGCCACCAATTCCTAGTGTTTTTTTCTCATTTTCCATTTTGCCCTTCGCATCTTTCAATTTTTAGCACTTGTGGATATACCCTGAAGGATCGGGCTTGCCTGGACATCTTGATGCCTAAATCATAGATTGCATAGATGGCATAGCTTTACTATGTCATCTGAATACCAAAGTTATATAGATTCTATATATGAGGGAGGGGTAAGGCTAAAACCATTCTAAGATCAGAATAGAGGAGAGACTACTGCTAAGTAGCCCAGGCAAGATTAACAGATAAGACAGAAGACTGAAGTATCACCTACAGCAATGCCTTAGTCCTGAAGAACAAAGAAAAGAGAATTTTCATCAGAGTAGATTTGTCTTCACTTAAAAACGGGAGCCTATTATAGCATCCCAATTCTGACAGAACCTTATCTTTCTGTTATTTAAACTCTCCCAAAACTCCTCTCTTCCTCTGTTTCTAAATCATAGTAGCTGAACTAAATATTCTCTGATTCTGCTAACATTCTACGAAGTTTTCATCCAGGTCAAAGAGTCAGTAGTTCTTCATTGTCCCAATCTCTCATGCACAATATATCATAGTCGTTTGTTTGCTTTTACCTCACTAGTACATGAGCTCCCTAAAGTCACTCACCAGGCTTTTTTTTTTTTTTTCCCCATTAATGCATTCCTGGTACCTATTATAGTAACTGACATATAGACTGTGAATATTTGTTGAATTATTGAAACATCTATTTATATGGAGCCTCTAGTCCTCATAGCTTATATACATCACTAATCAGTTGTTAGGGCCATAGGACATTACCACTGAAAAGGATTTCTCAAGAAATTCTAGTTGAATTCCTTAACTATATACATGAGAAAATTGAGCTACAGCTAACTAAGAATCTTGGAGAATAGTCTCACACACCCAAGTGGTTAACTTGTATTCTATTCATAAACATGAAAACTTAAGAGAATGTACTTAACAATGCAATCATAGAGCATGCAGTAGAACATTTTCTCAGTAATTCTCCAACCCTGCAAGTTCTTGCAGTTTTTCTGGGTTCTGGATAATCATGATGATTCTCATGGAGAAATGTGCCAGTTAGTAGAGGTCTGAGGTTTTTTCCCAGTGTCAGATAATAAGGAGCTTGATTTGTTTCTCTGGGTCAGCAAAACAAAGCAAAACAAAACAAAACAAAAACCCACCTCTGGGTTGAGCTAATACATTTAATAGCTGTTAATATTTATTTTGTACTTACTTTGTGCCAGATAACTATTCAAAGTGCTTTATGTGAATTAACTCATGGAGTCTATTCTATTCTTATCATTTTCATTCTGCTGGTAAAGAAACTGAGACACAGAAAAGTTACTTTTCTGTAACTTTTTTCTGTAACTTTTCATTATAGAAGAGTAACTTCCCCAAGGCCACACAGCTAGGTAGTGGAAAAGTCAAGATATGAAACCAAGCAAGGTATTTAAAATAGCAGAGAAAACAAAGTATTATCATTCTAGGTGGAGGTTATATCTGGCTCCCTCCCCCAATTGCTTGCAAAATTGAGATTCAGCTTTCTCATACCCAAGATGTACCTTTGGACTATTGAGTTACATGAATCCATCAGTTCTCTATTGTAATTAAGTCTCTCAGAGCTGGATTTTCTGTTGCTCTTCCTAACTGGTAAGAGTTTGCAAATCAGTTAAATGAGTCGATGTGTACATGGAACTATGCCTAATAACCTGGGGCTTACTAAGCATTCAGTAACTTGTATCAGTATTATTCTAACCAGGAGTTGCTCTCTGGTTTTTGGCATTTTCTGCCTTTGTTCGCATGTCCAAGGCTCTTCTCAGGTTCTTAAAGCCTCTTGACCTATTGAAATCTCATCTACTTTAGAGTCCACCTCACTCTTTTCTCTTCTTTGCCAAGGTCCCTGGTATCTGTCTGTAACCAGCTTTAATGAGATACTCAATGCCTTGTTCTCTGTGCTCATATAGCATACTCTTCCTCTATCATTTAACAGAGCATTGTAATTATTTGTCTCTGCTCCTTGAAAGCAAAGACTGTGTTTCCTATGGCTGTATTCCTTATAGACTGACAGATAGTAAGTGCTCAATAAATGCAAAAATAATCAAATGAAGTTTCCTTAGGTAAGCTCATCTCAACATGATTCCCCTGGAGTAGGAGCAGGAAAAATGTCAGGAACACTTCTTAATATATCAGAGTCACATTAATAATTTATCACTAACAAGCAAAGGAACAACAAAGCAGAGAAAGTTTTCCTAACTATATACTCCTGAAAACAGAGGGATTAGTTGACTGGAGTTACTTATCAATGTAGAGCTTCTCGGAGTCTCTGGTAATGATTTGTAAACATCTTTGATTTTTATTTGTCAGGAAAGTATTTCCTCATTCCTTCATCCTAATGCACCATATTTAAAACTCATTTCCCAAATATTGTCAAACTGAAAATTAAGCAGAGGCTTCCAACACACTTATGAAGTCTTTTTTTCTTATCATTTCTACCAGTAATCAGTTAAAAAGGTTTAGTTAAGGATGGGGGTGGGGCAGGAAACTCGTCTTACCGGCCTCAGTGGGGATAACTTTAGGTCAAAGTTTTCCTTTTAAATCCTCAAGTTGAAAGGAGTTTCCACATTCTGTGAAAGGACTGGAGATGGGATTGAAGCCGGGTACTGAGGGGAGAAAATGTCCCCCAACAGGGCTTTCCAAGGAGACTGAGTGGGTCTCTTATTGTTCAAGAGGGAAAAAGTGAACAGAGAGTGTTTGATGCGGAACTTGAGCGGAGTCTCTCTGGGAATGAAAATGCTTCTAGCCGTCTACTTGGCTCTTGAGGTCAACTTAAAAACTTTGCTTCCAGAGATTATGCTGAGTGAAATAAGTCAAGCAGAGAGAGTCAATTATCATATGGTTTCACTTATTTGTGGAGCATAACAAATAGCATGGAGGACAAGGGGAGATGGAGAGGAGAAGGGAGTTGAGGGAAATAGGAAGGGGAGGTGAACCATGAGAGACTATGGACTCTGAAAAACGATCTGAGAATTTTGAAGGGGTGTGGGGGTGGGAGGTTGGGGGCACCAGGTGGTGGGTATTGTAGAGGGCACGGATTGCATGGAGCACTGGGTGTGGTGCAAAAATAATGAATATTGTTATGCTGAAAAAATAAAAAAATTTAAAAAATAAAAAAAAAAAAAACCTAACCAAAACAACAACAACAACAAAAAAAAAAAAAAAAAAAAAAAACTTTGCTTCCTGACAGAATCTTGAGTAAAGGAGGCTCCTCTCTCGTGTCCTGCCTCAAAGCCGGACAGCCTGGAGCTGCCTTGTTTCACTGAATAAATATATTTTCTGAGTTAAGCTAGGGATCAGTGTTAGGAAGCCAGAGCAATGCCACTCTCCAAATCCAAGGAGTGATGGGACACCTGGGTGGCTCAGTCAGTTAAGTGTCTGCCTTCAGCTCATGTCATGATCCCAGTATCCTGGGATCAAGTCTTTGAGCTCCTTGCTCAGCGGGGAACCTGTTTCTCCCTCTGCCTGCTGCGCTTCCTGCTTGGGCTCTCTTTCTCTCTCTGACAAAAAATAAAATCTTTTTTTCTTTTTTTTTTCTTTTTTTTTCAGCATAACAGTATTCATTATTTTTGCACCACACCCAGTGCTCCATGCAATCCATGCCCTCTATAATACCCACCACCTGGTGCCCCCAACCTCCCACCCCCCACCCCTTCAAAATTCTCAGATCGTTTTTCAGAGTCCATAGTCTCTCATGGTTCACCTCCCCTTCCAATTTCCCTCAACTCCCTTCTCCTCTCCATCTCCCCTTGTCCTCCATGCTATTTGTTATGCTCCACAAATAAGTGAAACCATATGATAATTGACTCTCTCTGCTTGACTTATTTCACTCAGCATAATCTCTTCCAGTCCCGTCCATGTGGCTACAAAACTTGGGGATTCATCCTTTCTTTCTTTTTTTTTTTTTTTTTTTTACAGCTTTATAAACATATATTTTTATCCCCAGGGGTACAGGTCTGCGAATCGCCAGGTTTACACACTTCACAACACTCACCATAGCACATACCCTCCCCGATATCCATAACCCCACCCCCTCTCACAACCCCCTCCCCCCATCAACCCTCAGTTTGTTTTGTGAGATTAAGAGTCACTTATGGTTTGTCTCCCTCCCAATCCCATCTTGTTTCATTTACTCTTCTCCTACCCCCTCAACCCCCCATGTTGTATCTCCTCTCCCTCATATCAGGGAGATCATATGATAGTTGTCTTTCTCCGATTGACTTATTTCGCTAAGCATGATACCCTCTAGTTCCATCCACGTCGTCGCAAATGGCAAGATTTCATTTCTTTTGATGGCTGCATAGTATTCCATTGTGTATATATACCACATCTTCTTTATCCATTCGTCTGTAGATGGACATCTAGGTTCTTTCCATAGTTTGGCTATTGTAGACATTGCTGCTATAAACATTTGGGTGCACGTGCCCCTTCGGATCACTACGTTTGTATCTTTAGGGTAAATACCCAGCAGTGCAATTGCAGGGTCATACGGTAGTTCTATTTTCAACATTTTGAGGAACCTCCATGCTGTTTTCCAGAGTGGTTGCACCAGCTTGCATTCCCACCAACAGTGTAGGAGGGTTCCCCTTTCTCCGCATCCTCGCCAGCATCTGTCATTTCCTGACTTGTTAATTTTAGCCATTCTGACTGGTGTGAGGTGATATCTCATGGTGGTTTTGATTTGTATTTCCCTGATGCCGAGTGATATGGAGCACTTTTTCATGTGTCTGTTGGCCATCTGGATGTCTTCTTTGCAGAAATGTCTGTTCATGTCCTCTGCCCATTTCTTGATTGGATTATTTGTTCTTTGGGTGTTGAGTTTGCTAAGTTCTTTATAGATTTTGGACACTAGCCCTTTATCTGATATGTCATTTGCAAATATCTTCTCCCATTCTGTCAGTTGTCTTTTGGTTTTGTTCACTGTTTCCTTTGCTGTGCAAAAGCTTTTGATCTTGATAAAATCCCAAAAGTTCATTTTTGCCCTTGCTTCCCTTGCCTTTGGCCATGTTCCTAGGAAGATGTTGCTGCGGCTAACGTCGAAGAGGTTGCTGCCTGTGTTCTCCTCGAGGATTTTGATGGATTCCTTTCTCACATTGAGATCCTTCATCCATTTTGAGTCTATTTTCGTGTGTGGTGTAAGGAAATGATCCAATTTCATTTTTCTGCATGTGGCTGTCCAATTTTCCCAACACCATTTATTGAAGAGGCTGTCTTTGTTCCATTGGACATTCTTTCCTGCTTTGTCGAAGATGAGTTGACCATAGAGTTGAGGGTCCATTTCTGGGCTCTCTATTCTGTTCCATTGATCTATGTGTCTGTTTTTGTGCCAGTACCATGCTGTCTTGATGATGACAGCTTTGTAATAGAGCTTGAAGTCCGGAATTGTGATGCCACCAACTTTGGCTTTCTTTTTCAATATTCCTTTGGCTATTCGAGGTCTTTTCTGGTTCCATATAAATTTTAGGATTATTTGTTCCATTTCTTTGAAAAAAATGGATGGTACTTTGATAGGAATTGCATTAAATGTGTAGATTGCTTTAGGTAGCATAGACATTTTCACAATATTTATTCTTCCAATCCAGGAGCATGGAACATTTTTCCATTTCTTTGTGTCTTCCTCAATTTCTTTCATGAGTACTTTATAGTTTTCTGAGTATAGATTCTTAGTCTCTTTGGTTAGGTTTATTCCTAGGTATCTTATAGTTTTGGGTGCAATTGTAAATGGGATAGACTCCTTAATTTCTCTTTCTTCTGTCTTGTTGTTGGTGTAGAGAAATGCAACTGATTTCTGTGCATTGATTTTATATCCTGACACTTTACTGAATTCCTGGACAAGTTCTAGCAGTTTTGGAGTGGAGTCTTTTGGGTTTTCCACATAGAGTATCATATCATCTGCGAAGAGTGATTGTTTGACTTCTTCTTTGCCGATTTGGATGCCTTTAATTTCCTTTTGTTGTCTGATTGCTGAGGCTAGGACTTCTAGTACTATGTTGAATAGCAGTGGTGATAACGGACATCCCTGCCGTGTTCCTGACCTTAGCGGAAAAGCTTTCAGTTTTTCTCCATTGAGAATGATATTTGCGGTGGGTTTTTCATAGATGGCTTTGATAATATTGAGGTATGGGCCCTCTATCCCTACACTTTGAAGAGTTTTGATCAGGAAGGGATGCTGTACTTTGTCAAATGCTTTTTCAGCATCTATGGAGAGTATCCTATGGTTCTTGTTCTTTCTTTTATTAATGTGTTGTATCACATTGATTGATTTGCGGATGTTGAACCAGCCTTGCAGCCCTGGAATAAATCCCACTTGGTCGTGGTGAATAATCCTTTTAATGTACTGTTGAATCCTATTGGCTAGTATTTTGGCAAGAATTTTTGCATCTGTGTTCATCAAGGATATTGGTCTGTAGTTCTCTTTTTTGTTGGGATCCTTGTCTGGTTTTGGGATCAAGGTGATGCTGGCCTCATAAAATGAGTTTGGAAGTTTTCCTTCTATTGCTATTTTTTGGAACAGTTTCAGGAGAATAGGAATTAGTTCTTCTTTAAATGTTTGGTAGAATTCCCCCGGGAAGCCGTCTGGCCCTGGGCTTTTGTTTGTTTGGAGATTTTTGATGACTGTTTCAATCTCCTTACTGGTTATGGGTCTGTTCAGGCTTTCTATTTCTTCCTGGTTCAGTTGTGGTAGTTTATATGTCTCTAGGAATGCATCCATTTCTTCCAGATTGTCAAATTTGTTGGCGTAGAGTTGCTCATAGTATGTTCTTATAATTGTCTGTATTTCTTTGGTGTTCGTTGTGATCTCTCCTCTTTCATTCATGATTTTATTTATTTGGGTCCTCTCTCTTTTCTTTTTGATAAGTCTGGCCAGGGGTTTATCAATCTTATTAATTCTTTCAAAGAACCAGCTCCTAGTTTCATTGATTTGTTCTATTGTTTTTTTGGTTTCTATTTCATTGATTTCTGCTCTGATCTTTATGATTTCTCTTCTCCTGCTGGGTTTAGGGTTTCTTTCTTGTTCTTTCTCCAGCTCCTTTAGGTGTAGGGTTAGGTTGTGTACCTGAGACCTTTCTTGTTTCTTGAGAAAGGCTTGTACCGCTATATATTTTCGTCTCAGGACTGCCTTTGTTGTGTCCCACAGATTCTGAACTGTTGTGTTTTCATTATCATTTGTTTCCATAAATTTTTTCAATTCTTCTTTGATTTCCTGGTTGACCCATTCATTCTTTAGAAGGATGCTGTTTAGTCTCCATGTATTTGGGTTCTTTCCAAATTTCCTCTTGTTATTGAGTTCTAGCTTTAGAGCATTGTGGTCTGAAAATATGCAGGGAATGATCCCAATCTTTTGATAACGGTTGAGACTTGATTTAGGACCAAGAATGTGATCTATTCTGGAGAATGTTCCATGTGCACTAGAGAAGAATGTGTATTCTGTTGCTTTGGGATGAAATGTTCTGAATATATCTGTGATGTCCATCTGGTCCAGTGTGTCATTTAAGGCCTTGATTTCCTTGTTGATCTTTTGGTTGGATGATCTGTCCATTTCAGTGAGGGGAGTGTTAAAATCCCCTACTATTATTGTATTCTTGTCGATGTGTTTCTTTGATTTTGTTATTAATTGGTTTATATAGTTGGCTGCTCCCACGTTAGGGGCATAGATATTTAAAATTGTTAGATCTTCTTGTTGGACAGTTCCTTTGAGTATGATATAGTGTCCTTCCTCATCTCTTATTATAATCTTTGGCTTAAAATCTAATTGATCTGATATAAGGATTGCCACTCCTGCTTTCTTCTGATGTCCATTAGCATGGTAAATTCTTTTCCACCCCCTCACTTTAAACCTGGAGGTGTCTTCGGGTGTAAGATGAGTTTCTTGTAGGCAACATATAGATGGTTTTTGTTTTTTTATCCATTCTGATACCCTGTGTCTTTTGATTGGGGCATTTAGCCCATTAACATTCAGGGTAAGTATTGAGAGATATGAATTTAGTGCCATTGTATTGCCTGTAAGGTGACTGTTATTGTATATTGTCTCTGTTTCTTTCTCTCTACTACTTTGAGGGTCTCTCTTTGCTTAGAGGACCCCTTTCAATATTTCCTGTAGAGCTGGTTTGGTATTTGCAAATTCTTTCAGTTTTTGTTTGTCCTGGAAGCTTTTAATCTCTCCGTCTATTTTCAATGATAGCCTAGCTGGATATAGTATTCTTGGCTGCATGTTTTTCTCATTTAGTACTCTGAATATATCATGCCAGCTCTTTCTGGCCTGCCAGGTCTCTGTGGATAAGTCTGCTGCCAATCGAATATTTTTACCATTGTACGTTACAGACTTCTTTTCCCGGGCTGCTTTCAGGATCTTTTCTTTGTCACTAAGACTTGTCAATTTTACTATTAGGTGACGGGGTGTAGACCTATTCTTATTGATTTTGAGGGGGGTTCTCTGAACCTCCTGGATTTTGATGCTTGTTCCCTTTGCCATATTGGGGAAATTCTCTCCAATAATTCTCTCCAATATACCTTCTGCTCCCCTCTCTGTTTCCTCTTCTTCTGGAATCCCAATTATTCTAATGTTGTTTCGTCTTATGGTGTCACTTATCTCTCGAATTCTCCCCTCGTGGTCCAGTAGCTGTTTGTCCCTCTTTTGCTCAGCTTCTTTATTCTCTGTCATTTGGTCTTCTATATCGCTAATTCTTTCTTCTGCCTCATTTATCCTAGCAGTGAGAGCCTCCATTTTTGTTTGCACCTCATTAATAGCTTTTTTGATTTCAACTTGGTTAGATTTTAGTTCTTTTATTTCTCCAGAAAGGGCTTTTATATCTCCCGAGAGGGTTGCTTTAATATCTTCCATGCCTTTTTCAAGCCTGGCTAGAACCTTGAGAATCATCATTCTGAACTCTATATCTGACATATTACCAATGTCTGTATTGATTAGGTCCCTAGCCTTTGGTATTGCCTCTTGTTCTTTTTTTTGTTGTGAATTTTTCCACCTTGTCATTTTGTCCAGATAAGAGTTTATGAAGGAGCAAGTAAAATACTAAAAGGGTGGCAACAACCCCAGGAAAATATGCTTTAGCCAAATCAGAAGATATACCGAATTGTGAGGGGGGAGAAAGGGGATAAAAAGGGGTTCAGAAAGAAAGAAAAAAAAAACTATTTAAAAAAAGAAAGCCGATAAAGAAAAAATATAAAAAGAGGAAAATATATATATATATTAGATAAACTATTTAAAAAACGTTAAAAAAAGAAAACGGTAAAAGTTAAAAAAATTTAGCAGAAGAAGAGAAAAAGAAAAAAAAATTGAAAAAGAAAAAAAAATTAAATTAACTGCAAGGCTAAAAAATCATGAGGAGAAAGCCATGAGTTCCGTGCTTTGCTTTCTTCTCCTCTGGAATTCCGCCGTTCTCCTTGGTAGGTGAACTTGGTCCTGGCTGGGTTTCCCGTAGATCTTCTGGGGGAGGGGCCCGTTGTAGTGATTCTCAAGCGTCTTTGCCCCAGGCGGAGTTGCACCGCCCTTACCCGGGGCCGCGCTGAGTCATCCGCTCGGGTTCGCTTTCGGGAGCTTTTGTTCCCTGAGCGCTTTCCGTAGAGTCCGGAGGACGGGAATGAAGATGGCGGCCTCCCGGTGTCCGGCCCGGAGGAGCCGAGAGCCCGGGGCCCCACTCCTCAGTGCACCCTCAGAGAACAGCGCCAAATGACTCCCGTCACTCTGGCCTCCGGCCACGCTCCGAGCTGACCGAGCCTGCGACCGGTTCAAGGCAACCCTGAGCTGAGAGTCACTCCTCGGCTCTGTCTCTGCAGCCGGCTTCCCCGTTCTAATACCGGTAAGCTCTGCGACACTGAGACACCCCCGATCCTTCTGCGACCCTGCGGGACCTGAGGCCGCGCTTACCCCACCTGGGCTTCACCCCAGTTAAGCCTCTGGAGCGATGTCCCTCAGTGGAACAGACTTTTAAAAGTCCTGATTTTGCTCTGTTGCTCCGCCGCTCGCCGGGACCCGGCCCCTCCCCCCCGCGGTCTATCTTCCCGTCGCTTTGGATTGACTTCTCTGCCAGTCCTACCTTGCAGAAAGTGGTTGATTTTCTGTTTCTGGAATTGCTGTTCTTCTTCTCTTCAATCTCCCGTTGGATTTGTAGGTGTTTGCAATCTTTAGATAAGCTATTTAGCTGATCTCCCGCTACCCGAAGTAGTCTCAGCCTGCTACTTTTCCGCCATCTTGACTCCTCCCCTTTTTTCTTTTTTTTAAAGTACCAAATCTAAGGAGTGTGAGAAAGTCATCAAATATAGCTATTTAGTCCCAGATGATAATCATTTAGTTATGATCCTGTATGTCAATGCTCCTAATCACTATATGGTATTGGTGGTCTTAGTAAGGCAGGGTTTTTGTTTATTTCTTTAATGGTAGTTGCTCTTTTGCTTTTTTAACCATTTATTCTGTCTCTCTCTTTCTCTTTCCGGGTATGTGTGTCTGTGCTCTCCATTGCATTATCACATGAATGCTTGTCATAGAAATGCCTGGAGGGGCAAATGCAAAGGACTATATGCTTTGTCCTCAAGAAAAAAGGAAATGTAGTACAACAGTAAGGAGTTTCAACTCCAGAGTCCTCATCTGGGCCAGAATTTGGACTGTTTCTGTCTCAACATCAATATGGCCTTAGTCAGTTTACTGTGAAGATCAAATGACATAATGTTTTATGTACATCATTATAATAAAATTATACATTTATTGTACGTTGTTCTACATAAAATTGAACTGTTATGTGTCAGAAACTGCTTATTCTATACACGTTATTATATATATTATATACATTGTTGTATATTAAAAAAAGAGTTTCTGACACAAAATAGTTACTCACAAGTAAATGGTGGTCCTGGTGGTGATTTCCATCAAATGAAGTTTTGGACTACATTCTTTCTAGGAAAAAAAAAAAAAGATCTCACTACACTTCTTACTTAGGCACCATAATGTCACCATACTTTTTATCCCTCAGTTATCAAGCTTGATAGTAATTTCTACCAAATGACATTCTTCTTTCCATTGTGGAGACAGAAAATTGTGTAACGTGGAGAGTGATTGTTTAGTGAGTGAGACTGTAAAACAGAAAAAAGTAAAAAGCCCAGATCCTCTCTACTGGGCCTAGCTGTTACTGTTGGCTGCTAACAAATGACTCATAGCTGCAAACTTTTCTTCAGAAATTTGCCCTAGGGCAATAGAAGCCACTTTCCTCAGGGACACCTGGGAGGATATGCCAACATCCCCCCACCCTTCCCCTGCCAAAGGTGTTAGGGAATAAAACTTGCTCTCTTGATCCAAGGTGGGATTTAGGTAGTGCCACTGTGACTGTGGAGTTCCCTGTGGGATCAGGCTGAGTCTTTGTTTGGCATCTTCCTCTGCTTGATCTTGCTTCTTAACTCCAAACTGATTTTGCCTGAAAGCCTTCCCTCAATGGCTTACTTGTATACAAATCACTATCTTAGGCTCTGCTTCTAGGGGATTGGATCTAAGATAACAAGCAGTCATGACAAATTTCAGAGAAAAATTCCCTTTCTATGTCCTGCCACTTGGCTTAGAGAGGTAGTCCAAAATGAACATTTGTTTTGGCTTCTAGCTGGCAGACAAGAGAATGAACTTCCAAGAACATAGAAGTGAACTTGGTGAAGCATGCCTGTAGTATCTTTGTGCGGTAAGAGTTGGGCAGATAGAAATGAGGGAACAAATCATTATTCAGTAGCAAACACTGTGTTGACACCTTATGTATGCTTTACCTTTTTAAAATTCTAATAATCCTAACATAATGTCTTCTAGGTTCATCCATGTCATTGCATATGATAGGATTTTCTTCTTTTTTAAGGCTGAATAATATTCCATTGTATGTATATACCACATTTTCTTTATCCATTCATCTGTTGATGGACATTTGGGTTGTTTCCATATCTCAACTATTGTGAATAATGCTGGGTGAACTTGAAGGACATTATGCTAAGTGAAATAAGACAGTAACAGAAGGAAAACTATTATATGATCCCATTTACATGAAATATCTAAAATAGTCAAACTCATAGAAACAGAAAGTAGAATGGTGGTTGCCAGGGATAGCAGGAAAGGAGAAATGAGGAATTGTAGTTCAATGTGTATAAAGTTTCAGTTATGCTAGATTAGTAAATTCTAGAAATATGCTATACATCATTGTGTCTATAGTTAAAAATACTGTATTATTCATTTAAAAATGTGTTAAGAGGGTAGATTTCATATTAAATGTTCTTAGCACAATAAAAATACATTCTAATAGACCTAAAAGGTGGCTTAATAATTTCATGCTCATTTTGTAGATGAGCAAATTAAAACATAGCAAAGGATGTGCCCAGGGTTACGTTTGTATATGGCAGAAGAGGAAATAAAATATATTTGATATGTAGTTAATAGAATTCTTTCTAAATATTGGCATAGTCCTCTTTCAAAACTAATTTTTGGTGAACAGGGGATCATTTTTCTCTACTGTTTGTTATCACTCAAAACCAAGAATGTGGTGGTAAGTTGAGGAGAAAATCAGGGCAGTAAACCTAGTTAAGAGTCTCTGCTTATCTGGGACTTTCTTATCTGAAATGCAGGGTTCTCAGCAATGTTATTTTCAAATCCAGCATGCATGATTTCAGGGAAGCCTTGTGGTTTGGAATAATTTTATGATCTCACCATAGCAGCTTACGTGATTGTGCAGATACTGAGAATATAAATCCACAACAAAATTGGTAGGAAGGTAATTTTTTAACATATATATAGTTAGAACTAAATAAAAACGTAAGTGTTTTCATGTGGTCATGGTGCACAAAGTGTTAAAAATGAATCTGTTTTTAATACGGGGAACTCTGTAAGTAAAATTCAATGTGAATGACAGGTATAAAAAAGTTCTGAATAGGGGCACCTGGGTGGCTCAGTTGGTTAAGCAGCTGCCTTCGGCTCAGGTCATGATCCCAGCGTCCTGGGATCGAGTCCCACATCGGGCTCCTTGCTTGTCAGGGAGCCTGCTTCTCCCTCTGCCTCTGCCTGCCACTCTGTCTGCCTGTGCTCACTCTCGCTTCTCTCTCTATGACAAATAAATAAATAAAATCTTTAAAAAAAAAAAAAAAAAAAAAAAGTTCTGAATAAAACAGTGCTTGTATAGCAATGAAAGACCAAGAGCTGCAGGAAGAGCTTGCATGTTAGAAGAAGGTTGAAAATGTAATGAATAGGAGTAGCTGATGAATATTTTAAAAGATTGATGAAAATAATCAGTATAGTGATTATTGGATCATTCCCTTCCCCGGCCTATTG
Organism: Lutra lutra; assembly: GCF_902655055.1. Taxonomy (NCBI): domain Eukaryota; kingdom Metazoa; phylum Chordata; class Mammalia; order Carnivora; family Mustelidae; genus Lutra; species Lutra lutra. The sequence goes on from NC_062282.1 coordinate 52,266,753, forward strand.
TGCTCAGTTTGGGAGTTTCAAAACTAGGGAATCAAAAACTATTAGTATTGAAAGAGTTCTTAGAGGTCATTTATGATGCTTGACACCCACCCCTACCACACCCTGCAAATTTTCCAGTAAATGATATACCAGTAATATATAGTGGTGGGTGTTGGTTGTTTTGCCTGCATAATCTGTATTCCTTCTTTATATAGTAGCATGTACTATAATTTTCATTGGGAAGCTAGCCTTCCCCATCTTATCCTTCTGTTTGAATGCATCTGAATCCACCCCAAACTCTGGCTCCTAGGAGGACACATGGCCCAGCTAAGCAGAGCACAGCATTCCCAACAACCACAACAATGAGATCAAGCCTGAGCAAAGGCTGAAGCCCAGTAGAAGAGAACTCACTCAGAATATTACTGAACTCTTGGGAAAGAGGCTTTTTCTTTCCACAGGATTTGCTAAGGTGTTAGGATGTAAGCTAAGAGGAGCGGGTATCCATTTTGGCGTAAACAGATTAAATTTGCTGGAGAATGAAGGCAAAATACAGAAATATGACCATAAGCCTTGTGAACTCTTGGCAATGCTGACAATTTACTTTATCATTTTCTGAGAGGTCCACTTCAAATCTTTCGCTTCAAGCTTCCAGTACACTCCCCTCACCATTCACTTTCATCTGATGATCCTGCTTTTAATTTCAGGGAGAGAATAGAAGAAATCTGCAGAGAATTTCCACTGGCAAATCTATCAGACTACCAGCTTTTGTAGCCATGTTTTATTACAATAGTGATCTGTCCCTGCTCCTGATATCAACCCTCTCTTATGGGCACTGGTTCCCAAGTCTGAGTACATACTAATCAAGGAGCTTGTTCCTTTGTTTACCCCTTACTCTCCTTCATTATCAGAGTTCTTCTCTTTACAGTGTTATTGCCACCAATTTATAAATTTCCTAACTTTCCCCAATTTAAGAAATACACACATGAATGAAAAACATCCCTTCGTCACATCTTTCTTCAACTTCTGCCCTATTTCTCTATTATCCATTACTCTGAAGAGTACCCTGTCTCTTCTTTCTCCTTTCATCTCCTTTGGACCTTTACCAATCAGGATCTCATCATCCCACTGAAATCACTCTTGCCATGTCCTGACCTTACTCAACATCTTAGTAGCATTTGGCACTATTAGATCACTTCTGTCTCTTGACCTATTGACTTCAGTTGACTTTGAGAGTATCTGCTTTTCCCTTACTGTTCCTTTCTCATTTTTGTGGCTGGATCTTCATCCTCTTTTAACACAGAGCTGAGTCCTATGCTAAAACATTGTCTATGTACACCCATTGTCTATGGTTTTAAATATTACCTTTTCACTCATAGATAACTCCCATCTTTTTATGTTCAGTCTTTACTTCTCCCTTGAAATGGCCTTTATGTGCACCTCTGACTCTCACAATATACCTGTAAAATTATTTTGTGCTTAGACCCTAAAATATCAGTCAATCTTCACTCTTCTCTTTCTCTTATACCACAATCTGATCTATCATAAAGTTCTATCACAAACCTGACCACCTCTCTCTACCTTTATGTCTTCCTTTAGTTTAAGTCACTACTATCTCTCACTTGGATTATAAGCATAGTCCCCTAACTGGTTCCCTGCTGCTTGGAGTATCTTGCCTCTTTCAGACAAGAGTTTACTCAGCAGGTAGATGTGTTCCTTAAAATAGAAACCAGATCATGGCACTTCATGGCTCAAAACATCCAACTGTTTTGCATAAAGCATGAAAGCAGGAAGACCAATTGGAAGAAGTCTGAGAAACAAATATAATATGCTGTATTTTGAAGGTTACATTTTGAAAGCTGAGTCTATAGGACTTGAGGATGGATTGAATGTAAGTATTGAGGAAGAGAGAGTGTCAAAAAGTGAGTCCTTGGCTGAGGACTAGTGCCATTAGAGAGATGATTATGACATTTACCAAAATGAGAAGACATAGTGCATAATTGATTGGAGAAGGACCTGGGTCTCTAGCATCCAAGAAATCCAACAAGATCAATTCACTGAGCAGGAGAACACATTTTTACACCTGTGAGTAATCCCAGGCATTCTTCCTAAACATGCCCAAAGAAGTCTTTACATTTTTCATTCTTTATGTGATTATTTTAGTCTAGATTGTTCCTAGGTTTCTCCCCAGCTCTTCACTTGTTTGATTTATAGCAACACCTGCTTCTCCACAACCTGACACTCATAGGTTCCTGTTTTCACATGGAAAGAGAAGTTCTGGTTCCCAAAGTCAAATGTAGGTGTTCTATTCTTTGTCCTCTTTCTTTCACTTAATTATTTTGCATTTTCTTGCCTTTTCCAGGCAACAGGCCAAATATCAGCTCATATGTATTAAAGTCATGGCTTTTCAGGATACGTAAATTCATCTTTTTGAAACACAGACTTGAAATAGCTTGCTTTATTCAAGTTGGGTCTCCCAACTAGAGTATGTTAGGAATTCATGTATATATATTATATATTATATATATTATATTATTATATATATATATTAGTCAGATGTACTTTTTATTGTAGATCCCTCTAACCTGAAGAGTGTTTTCCTGTGGTCAAATTCATCCTAATGAAAGATATCCCAGAAATGGCATAGGTAGCCATTTATAAAAAAGAAGGAGGGTAAAAGTAAACAAAGTAAGAAAGATTAATGTGCCCACCTTTAGGAATAATGTGCTGCCTGCCTGAAAAAGAACCAAGTACTGTTGTTTCCAATAATGCTTCCATTAATCAAAACCTGGTTGTAACTGCATAATGAGTCAAAGAAGTTAATGGATATTAGAATATTGCTGTACTTTCTCCTTTACTGTCATGAATGGCAAGCTCATGGTCTGTACCAGCACCATTCTCTCTATCCCAAATATTATAGCGGAGAGAAAGAAAGGACTAGAGCAATTCCCCATCAGGGTTCTACAGATCACTCCCCAGCATTGAAAGATGCTCCAGAAATAAAACAGTTTCTTTGTTTATACATGTAGAAAACTTTGCATACTGTATAATCTTCTTGGATATTTATAAAACATATTACAAAGTTTCATGGTAAAGAAACTTGTTTACTTTTGTTGAATGCAAAATTTCTCAAATGACTTGCTAATATATTAACAATCTACAGTACACTTTGAGATGGGTGGAGTTATTCCCTTTTTACAGTTTCTACAGTTTCAGTTACTTAATTACTAGAATTATCCAACTTGAACTCTACAAGGCTCAATGCCATGGCTTATGTGCTATCTTTACCTGGGCAGAGTGTTTGGCACAGAACTTGGGTCAAGTAGGCCTCAAAAACATTAATTCCATTTGAATCATACTCAGTCTAACATTCTGCCTGTTGGTGACATGGATGTCCTTTTCAGTTTCTGTCAAATTGTGGAGCCATTTCTTGAAAGCTTAGCTGATCTCCATGTGGAGATAACCTTCTAGATCATGTTTGGAACTTATGTAGAGACTCAGTTCAAGAAAATTCCACGTATTAAATTCTTAGTTTAAAACCCAGAATTACGGGGCGCCTGGGTGGCTCAGTTGGTTGAGCAGCTGCCTTCGGCTCAGGTCATGATTCCAGGCTCCTGGGATTGAGCCCCGCATCGGGCTCCCTGCTTAGCGGAGAGCCTGCTTCTCTCTCTCCCTCTGCCTGCCGCTCTGCTTACTTGTGCTCTCTATCTCTCTGTCAAATAAATAAATAAAATCTTTAAAAAAAAACAAAACAAAACCAGAATTACCTTTTACTTGTTCAAAACCTACTGTTTTTAAGATTCACGGAATTCTCCCCGGACTTTATTATTATGGTGTTTATTTGGTGTAAAGGAAAAGCCACCATTTTAAGGTTTCCAGCTGTTTTCTCTTAAGCTGACAAAGATTTTTGGATCAGTTTTCTTTGTTCTAAGAACAATCTGTCCCTCTGAGGCGAGGCCAGATTCAGAGGCTCACAGTACTTGCAGGACTGTATAATATGTTGACAGCACCTGAGCAAAGCTGGGGGCGCAAACTGATTGATTTGCATGGCTTTAAATGATCCCTTTGGAAGAAAAAGGATGGAAACCAACCACTTTCTTTTGGAGAAGTTATTAGAAATTCCCAGGTAAATTAAAACAGTGCTAAAAAAGATTTTCTATCGGGGCACCTGGGTGGCTCAGTCCTTGGGCGTCTGCCTTCAGCTCAGGTCTTGAGCTCAGGGTCCTGGGATCAAGCCCCGCATTGGTGGGGAGCTTGGCTCTCCCTCTCCTGCTCTGCGGGAAGCCTGCTTCTCCCTCTCCCACTCCCCCTGCTTGTGTTCCCTCTCTCACTGTGTGTGTGTGTGTGTGTGTGTGTGTGTGTCTCTCTCTCTCTCTGTCAAATAAATAAATAAATAAAATCCTAAAAAAAAAAAAAGAAAGAAAAAAAAAGATTTTCTATCAAACAAAGGGTCTCCAAAAGGAATTCATCATGAGGAAAGAAAAATCCAGCAGAGAATAGGTGGCCTTTGTGAAGAGCATTCCAGCACTTAGGGCAAGTTTAGAGACCAGGGCTCAACCGATCAGTGTTATATAAAGGACTCACATAGGGTAGGGAACTACAGGAATATTAGCACAGCACAGAATTCAGGCATATTATGTGGAGCTAATTTTTTGTAGCCACATTAGAAGAACCTTCACTACAATAGAAGCACCTATGAGTCAAAATCTGGAATCTTTTAGAAGAAAAATAACATGTCTAATTTATTCTGTATGGGAATGAACTGACCCATTTGGCTTGAGTAAGCCCCTGGGGAGCTGTAAATTTGAAGCAAAGGATTGCAATGATTAATAGGCTTTTAACAAGATATGTGACTTTATTTTGCATGTGTTCAACTTCTGTTTCAAGAATTGTTCTTATAGCTTCCAAATTCTAACCACTAGGCTCTGTACCCATAGACCCTGTGCTGGTCTTTGAATTATTTTAATTTAAATACTTAAACATATTTCTTTTAAAACAATGTTTGTCTTTTTGTGTGTGGTGAGATAATATGACATACCTCAAAAAGGAGGATAGATTTTCTACTGAAAAATTTCCTTATCTGATAAAATGGGGAAATATCCATATTTCTCTGTGGATTATTTTATATGAAAACGTTTTATTTACTGAAGGAATAATCTATTTGTCATTTTCTCCAATATCTAGCACAAGTCTATACATATGTTAAATATTTAAAAAAAACACCTGCTGCTTGATAGAAGGGCAGGAAATATGGCAGTAACAGGATGATATTCATAGAGCAGGCAAAGACAAGACAATCAAAGCAGAGTGGGTATAACAGAATAGAGAGACATATAACCACACATAATTTTACTCTGTCATGGGCACTATGCTAATATATCAATTCAAAAATTCATCCAACAAAGCTATGAGAAGGTGCTGTTATTATGCTCACTGTAAGCACTAGTGAGGTTATACCACAAAGTACAGAGCTGGAAATTTGACCACAGGACCATTTAAATTTAGAATTCAAGTTCTTTTTTTTTTTAATATATTTTTATTATGTTATGTTAGTCACCATATAGTACATCATTAATTTTTGATGTTCCATGCTTCATTGTTTGCATATAACCCCCAGTGCTCCATGCAAATTCTTAACAATTTCATTATAATACCTCTCATTAAAAATTGATATTATTTATCCTTTCTGATGGCTGTGTAATATTCCATTGCATATATGGACCACATCTTTTTTATCCATTCATCTGTTGAAGGGCATCTCAGCTCTTTCCATAGCTTGACAATTGTGGCCATTGCTGCTATGAACACTGGGGTACAGATGGCCCTTCTTTTCACTACATCTGTATCTTTGGGATAAATACCCAGTAGTACAATTGCAGGGTCATAGGGTAGCTCTATTTTTAATTTTTTGAGGCATCTCCACACTGTTTTCCAAAGTGGCTG